>NW_022170663.1:13293035-13413882 GCF_008802855.1 Photinus pyralis
ATGCTTCTTTGTAGATCAATTAAGCATAATCTATTAAAGAAACAACAATTTTTGATGTACAACAAAAATTACAACCCCCAACATTGTTTATTGTTATGTAGGAATAAGTCAATTTGCTTCAAAACTACGAAACTTCAAATCGGGAAGTGATTTTATTTTTTGGTAGCAATTGAATGCTTCTTTGTAGTTCAATTAAGCATAATCTATTAAAGAAACAACAATTTTTGATGTACAACAAAAATTACAACCCCCAACATTGAATATGTTATGTAGGCAAAAGTCAACTTCCTTAACAGCTACGAAACTTCAAAGCGGGAAGAGTTTTTATTTTTTTTGTTGCAATTGAGTGCTTCTTTGTAGATCAATTAAGCATAATCTATTAAAAAAACAACAATTTTTGATGTACAACAAAAGTTACAACCCCCAACATTGAATTTTGCTATGTAGGAAAAAGTCAACTTCCTTCAAAACTACGAAACTTCAAATCGGGAAGAGATTTTATTTTTTGGTAGCAATTGAATGCTTCTTTGCAGATCAATTAAGCATAATCTATTTAAGAAACAACAATTTTTGATGTACAACAAAAATTACAACCCCCAACATTGAATATTGTTATGTAGGAAAAAGTCAACTTCCTTAAAAGCTACGAAACTTCAAATCGGGAAGAGATTTTATTTTTTTGGTAGCAATGGAATGCTTCTTTGTAGATCAATTAAGCTTAATCTATTAAAGAAACAACAATTTTTGATGTACAACAAAAATTACAACCCCCAACATTGAATATTGTTATGTAGGAAAAAGTCAACTTCCATCAAAGCTACGAAACTTCAAAGCGGGAAGAGATTTTATTTTTTGGTAGCAATTGAATGCTTCTTTGTAGATCAATTAAGTATAATTTATTAAAGAAACAACAATTTTTGATGTACAACAAAAATTACAACCCCCAACATTGAATATTGTTATGTAGGATCCTTCAAAACTACGAAACTTCAAATCGGGAAGATATTTTATTTTTTGGTAGCAATGGAATGCTTCTTTGTAGATCAATTATGCATAATCTATTAAAGAAACAACAATTTTCGATGTAAAACAAAAATTACAACCCCCAACATTGTTTATTGTTATGTAGGAAAAAATCAATTTCCTTCAAAACTACGAAACTTCAAATCGGGAAGAGATTTTATTTTTTTGGTAGCAACTGAATGCTTCTTTGTAGATCAATTAAGCGTAATCTATTAAAGAAACAACAATTTTTGATGTACAACAAAAGTTTCAACCCCCAACATTGAATGTTGCTATGTAGGAAAACTTCAAAGTTACCTGTTTCCCTAATACTAATTTCCATTTTAAAAATTGTCTCATTAATTAAAACAAAAACTGGGCACAAGATGTGTTCAGAAGAGAGCAATTTGGTGTGTTTCCGAACCATTTTGCCGCTTTAAAAACGGAAACCAGAAGTTTATTTTACGCAGCCGATTGCTTTTTGGTAATTGACTACTGCTTCCGCTTCTACGTATCTAATTGAGGTAATATAATTAATTAAAAAATTTCAAATTCGTCACACAAAAATTCCATTAACATCAAAAAATATCTACAATGGTTTTGAAACAGTTTTCCTGATAATACTTCACGACACCTGCAGGTGCGTTGATGACGCGGTGCGCGATATTAGAACACGTGTTGCAGGTAAAGATAAAGTAACTTAATGTTCTTGTAATAGTAGGAAAAAAGTATGTACTTATGTACGTTGCGTACCTAAATTGCTTAAATGATCAAAAGTTACTTTTTGTTGGAATACGAATTACCTATATGCTTTCTGGGGATTGTGCACCAAAACCAGCGATTCAAAAATGCTCGGTTTCACCAACAATGATTAAGATTAATCACTGATTCAAAATGTTAGAATGTTTAGCCACCTCTGATTTTAAACTCAGATCTTTCCCATTCTAATTCGAGTATTTTTAGTCAGTGATTAACCTTAATCATCGTTTGTGAAACCGCCCATAAATCCACTAAATAAAGGGTTCGCAAACACTCATTTTTGAATTTGTAGGTTGTTTGTGGTTTTGGTTATACGTTACACCCAAATTAAACAAAGAAGAAAAACTCACCCTTTAAGCTTACTTTAGTTCCTCCAAGGGAAGAACCATTACGATTTACCATTGGAAAGAAGACACTTACACGACACTACCGCGCTATTAAAATTCTCGTACGATACTGAATATAATTGGGAATTGTGACGTAGATAGACGACAGGTAAGGAGAACAATGTAACCTTATCAAACTACTTTGCCACAGGCCAGTTTCGCGCCGACCCCGTTATCTATACTCGTCAAATTTATTCACAAATTCGGAAATATTTATCTATTACAGGCGTTTTACGTACAGTTGTGTCTAAATAAGTAAAATTTTGGTTTAATAAATGGGAAACAGCAGTTGCAACCTTGTCGGTAACAAGAGTAAAAATGTTAATTGCGATTTTGAACTAAAATAAGATTAAGAAGTAGTATCAATTGACAAATAATATGTTGTCAGTCAATTTTGAAGAATTGTTCTTTTTATCCAAAGCATAAATATACCTTCTCATTGTACTTTTGGAATATATATAATTTCAATAGATACCTTCAATTTCAAAATCAATGAGTAATTTAAGCTGGGTGAAGATGCTTTGTACGTCAAAAGGAGGAGTGAGGAAACCAAAAACGTTTTTTTCATTTTGAATTATACAACGGCAAACTGCCTTTATGGCATGATCAAAGCTTTTCCGTAAGGTTTATTTGAGAAGTTGAGATGATGAATGCCTCAATAAAAATTTCGAAAACTAAAAGAGAACAATTCGAAAGGGATAAACGATTCCGACTGAGTAGCTAAGCTTGCTTGAATTGCCAGTAAAAAGACGATGATCGTCCCTTCTATAACATGCTCCAATATGGATTTCTAATTCATTCCCAACTAACATGTAGAAAATTGTATTTGCCTTCATAAATAATTCATAATCATTTCCCGGGGATTTAAAATGCGGACCCCAAACCGCAAATCGAATATATCCGTAAGGAAATGATTTCAAATTCGTATTTAAATAAGATTTATTTGCAGCAGAGTTTGTAATACGATACTTTTTTACCTTAAGAAAATTCGTATTGAGATGATGCGCCGGGGAAGTTGTTTCCTTTAATTAAAAAGCTTGTGGACTATGCGCGGAGCGGATTTCGTTCAACTTTAGTGCGGGGTGGTAGTTTGCGAAACTAAGGAGGGAGGTTTCTTAATCTTATGCAAATTAATACATAAACAAGACCCTTATGGAATGTGAAATATTAACATGTGCGTAAACTTCTGAATTCTTGTAGCACCAGATATATAATGTATATGTATATGAAAGATAATAGCGCAAAAAGTAAGTTAGTGGCAATTTTTTCGTCTGGACGATGATGATGCACATATTTAAAGAGCTTCCTTAACTCAGCGCTTATATTACCGTCCATTTGCATTCACGGGATAAGATTATACTTAATCTAGCATAATTCCGCAGTAATGTTGCAAATGTATGTTCTTTAGCCCGTATTTGACAAATTACATATGAAGAAACCTTATTTAAAGCAGATTCCACATTTGAATAAATTTACAATAATAAGTGATAATGATAAAATGATGGTTGAACTGTCTTATTAATTCTTAATCCCGATGTCCTTATTCAATTCAAAACACAAAAATAACAACCCTGAAAATGTTCCAGAAGTAGCACCTTGTGGACACTATTTTTTGCAACCATAAAAGGTTCTGAAATCAAAAACACTCTTTAGACTCCAAGATCCAAAATAATCGCCACATTCAATCAAACCATCAGAACAACATCCTGAACTGTAAGCCACAGTTTCTTACCGGTATATGGTTAAAATTGGAAACCCAGGGGTCAGTGTCTACAGATTAAAACACCCTTATCCCTTTTATCTCTTTGAAATATAGAGCAACGAAAGAGAAACTACGTGCGTGTAGTATAGTAACGTTTGTTTTATGGTCACCGTACGTTATTGTTTGGTATTCGCTGGCATACTTAAATTCTAACTGTCGTTGCATTTACGGGCGCAATCTCTTGGTGGGATTTTTTGAGTTGGTTTCTGGGCACATTTTGTACTATTACTTTATGTGATATTTCATTGATTACGTGAGCACCGCCATTTTGTATTCCGCGTGGTACATGTAGGCATTCCTTTAGGAATACTGCTGAACTCGAACCTTCATTGGTTTACGATGTGGTGTTATTTTATTATTATTATTTTATTTTATGTTACATAGGTATTGTCTTTTAGACCTTTTAATTTCTCGTACAAATACTGGTTTCCCGTACCCGAATTGATTTCCTTTACAACCATCTGAACGTAGTTTTACCGATACCCGTGGTTTATCACATCTATATACAGCTAGGGGCAATTTTAGTATGTAGCGAAAAATTCAAAAGATCTAAGATTGACAATGTTTGGATGCTTCCTTTTGCAGAACGGCAACTTTCGTAAACTTTTATAGTCATAATTTGTCAACCATTATACAGGGTGTTCAATAAAAACTTCCCACCATGGATTTATCGAACACCACTGATTAAAGGAAAAAACGCCCAGACACGTCAATTGTAAACTTTTTAACCAAAACGCACTTCACCCCCTTCCATCCTCTACCCCCAAGGGTTATTCCCCTATAAAATTTAAATGTCAAGTGGTATAAAGTAATAGCTTGTTTGAAAGGTCTTTCATGTAATAATCCTGAGCGAGCTAGTCGTTTATACGCTGTTTTGAGCCAAAGCAGCTTAACTCATTGTTATATACTCTACTCTAACACCTGTTTTAATTCGAATTTGGTCAAAATATAGTTAATTTTAGCACCGGTTATTTTGATTTCTAAAAGTATTTTTAAAAAAGTACTTCCACACATAATACGTAGTTGGTAGTTTTATCCCTGCACCATCAAAACCAATGAGATCAAATTTCTTAAAAGTTACTGCACCAGAAACCCTTACAAACGGTTAAAATTAATATCGCATTAGATACCGCACTCTGGCACTACGGATTAATGTACTTGGGCCCATTAGTCTCCTCGATAGTCACACGAAGTTAATTTTCTATATCGACCGTACTGGTCGCTTCAAAAGTCAATGCGCGAACCTCTTAATCGTTGTCTGGACTACGATTGATCTCTTTGAATGTTACAACGCGAATCTTTTTTTTATATCTGGACCAACTGGTCGCTTCAAAAGCCAAAACGCGAATCCTCAAGAGTCCTCTTAACCTCTTTTGACATCACATGTACTAGCTTAGTCGGTCATGTTTTCTAATGTGCCAATTGGTTTGGACATGTACTAAGAAAATACCGTGTGTTGAAGGAAGTAATCAAGTGAGCTGTTCAGGGAGAAAGGAAAAGAGGAAGAAGGAAGGAAATGCAGGATATGAAGAAGTAAACAGTTGATTTAGCAGAAATCTAACGATGATGAATTGGAATCGTTAAAGCTTGCCAAAAAGAGGCTGCCCTAATGTTGCTGATTAAGCTATCCAAGGCTAGCAAATGACATCATGCTGTCGTATTAAATGAAAGGAAATACCCCTCATAAAGACCTCTGAATCTGAGATAAACTCACGTCGGCTCAACATCCAGAATAACAAAGAGCTATTGAAATTGAAATAGAACAGACGGACTTAATTTCCATGATACTGAAATTCCACCACAAATGACAACTCCCTGACAAAGTAACCATTTAAATTTCGACACCCAACAAATTCCAATAATATTCAAATCCAAAATTAGAACTATCGTTACAGTCTGAATTATGCATGTACCAACTTCTTTGACATTCCCTTGTCGGTGTTTTGTGATTGTGTCATTTTCTAATTTTTGTAAATTTGATGAACACTCTGTGTTATAATATTCCAAATTTTCAATGTTTAAAGTAATAAAAGTACGATAATCGTATCTATGAAGTGGCATCAGAAAAAGATTTTTCGGAGGAGCGCAATTGCACAGCAAAAAATCATAATTTCATTGGCGCAAGTCTAAGGAGGGGGTAGTGATGCAAAGACAATTTATGGTGGGACCGTACGATTATAAAGGTCGCCCCTCCTCCCCCCAGAATATTAGTAAATTAATTTCAGTATGAATGAATTTGTGGTACATTTTTCATATATTGCAAGATATAAATCTTTCTCCACCCGAATTTGTGATCTTGTGATATGTGGTACCCTTAAAGTTGTTTTGTGTGTTCTAGCCGAATGGTTTAGTTTCTACATTGGCAGTTAAAAAAATTTACAATTGACTATATCTCACAAACAAAAGGTGATATCAAGAAATGGTAAAAACCGGGGATTAATATGACGTAAGAGAGAACTCCCTCCCATCAACCCCCAACTAAAAAAAGTCAATAGCTAAGCTCCTGTGATAAATTATTGAAAAGTCTATCATTGGATATCGTCAATGATTAGCAAATGAAATATTTCTAACGCGACATTAAAAAGCTCCAAGAGTCAATAATAGTTTATTTTTGCGCCCTTAAGTGTTAAATAAGTGTACTAATTTCTTTACTAGGTATAATTGTTTTGGTTAAAAAGTTAAAGATGAGAAAAAGGTTTTCGCTTTAGCCATGAATAAAATTGATCAGTACTTCCCAAAAGGTAATTTCCTATGCCTATGGGATATGGAGTGCAACCCTCTACCTCTGATACACACTTTAAACTTTGGATTTGGGTTCATGACAAAGAACTCGATAATGTTGTTCGCAGAGGATGACAGCCTTGCTGTTTAAACGCGTTCGATATTTTTATAAATTATTGTGGTTTATTGATATTTTACTTCCAGAAATTCCAGAATTTAATTAGTTACTTCAGTCACATTGGTTCCCGAGTTATTTTTACTTAAAAAATCTCAAAAAATGTAAATCCTAAAATCTATATTTGCCCTTTACTCCACATTTAAAGTTGCGTTACGCGACAACACCCACGAGTGGGTTTTGAAACATTTTTTTAATGTGTGTTCAATACAAACACCTTTAATTAATTCACTTGGAAATGTTGGCTCCTATTCTTTGATCAAACTTTTTTCCGCAACCCGCCCAATAACTTTTTATTCCAAACACGAATACTGGTCGCCAATGGACGCCCAAATGCGCTCAATTTTCACAGAAACTTCGAGGTACGGTTGACTTTACTGCCTTCCAAACAGCTTTAATTTCAGACTACACGCTGAGTAGGCTGGTAGTAAAAACCCAAATAAATTTGTTACTGCTGGGAAACACTTTGACTACATCGAGAGTTTAAACATGAATCACATGCCAATTTTTTTGTGCACCTCACAGTGGTCGCCTTGGTTGCTACAACGCGAATCAATCCAAAATCTCCCAGAAACCCCCCCCCCCTTAACTTCTTACTGAACTAATGACCGCCTACAAAATGGTGAATTGACAACGAAGTCGGGAATCTTTAATTGTTAATTCCTTGCTTAACCCCCTCGACGAATCAAATATAAGGTAGGGTGATAAATCACTCCCCAACGTATTTTTGAAATATACCAAATTTGCACGTCGAGTTCGCGTTTGTAACTAGATAGCCCTAATTAAGGATATTAAATATGATCCCCATTGCAGACATCAACTATCGAAGTAAAGAGTTTAGTCACCTCACTTTTGAGGCTTTTTTACAACATTGGAGAGGCGGATTTGGATCAAAATTTTACCACTTGACAATCGATCCATACGCAAATTTGAAATGTATACTCGGCAGACTTTTGACACTATTGAATTGTATCTACTCATCTCATCGAATGATATACGAATTAGTATGGGAAGTCTGGCGTTTTTTTCATTACTACAGTGTTGCTATTGCAAAAAAAATGGACCAATCCTGCATGCACATCTTCCCAAAGATGTACTTTGTTACACTTTACTGGAAAATTCACCCTCTATTTTTTAACACCCTGTGGATATCACATGATATGGATTGCTAAACTGATCTAACTCTTAAAATCTGAAAAGTTTCGGCAAATCTCAATCGCAATTATTACATTTCAATAAATTAATAGTTTTTTTTGAATAATTAATTCGAAAAGATTGGCGTTTCCCCAATGGACGTGAAAAATCGTGTTTTTTCGAACGTATTTCGCTATCCCAATCCGCTAAATTCAACAAAAATTATGAAACTATCTTTACTCACACATAAATAAATGACAATTCAAACAAAATTTGTTTGGAAAAAATCGGCCCAATAGATTTTTTTTAAACCTTTTACTTCGATAGTAGTTTCCGAGGTTTCCGAAACTAATTGAAAATATGCACAATTTACGATCTTCAATTTCAGTACCAAACGCTTACAGACTTTTTAAATTCCACCAAATATATAATTTATTGGAAAATTCGCCCTCTAATTTTTAACACCTTGTAGATATCACATGATATGGAATGCCAAACTGATCCTTAAAATCTAAAAAATTTCGACAAATCTCAATCGCAGAGTTACCGTTACAAAGTGCAGAGCACATTTTTCATTTTCGATTTTCGATTTCGATTTCAATTTCAAAAAAAGACCTTGCCTCAAAATCAAAACTGTAGAGAGTGAGGCAAAATAGATGCTCTCTCACATTTCTGTCAAAGTTAAGACAAATATGACCACGCTCTATTTCAAAATTTACGAAAATATCACAGGCGCAAGTACAATTCGACTACCCCCAAATCGTTTTGAGGATGCGGAAAGATCTAATTAAAGCCAAATACGGGAAAATAACGCGCATCACATCAATAAACAAACAACTGATTTACATTTCCTATTTCATAATTGTCATAAATAAAGGAAACAGTTATTTACATTGAACTCTATCTAAATAATAATTAAGTAAGTCGGGCGCCAACGTTAACGTGTTCTTATTCACTCACTCACTAAAAAGGTCTATTCTATTAGTCATTAGCAACAATTGCTTTACACGTACCTACATTGCGGAGAATCCCCCATATTTCATATTATCTCGGTTTTTCTTTTGTAACGACACTACACGAAAACAGAAATCATACGGGCGAGAATTTCATTTCGTGTATGCACCCATTAAAAATAAGTGCCTTAAGTTAAACCCATGCGTTGTTTATAAACTATTCAAAAACTTAATTTACACGCAAAGCATCGCAAACATAAAGTGCGAATTGTTTCAGAAGCGTTTGCCCGTAATTATTTCGGTGTTAGCGATGTAATTTCACTGTTAATTTCAATCGTAAAACTTTACGAGTTCATTATTGTATACTAGACGGACGTGTATAAAGCGGGGCGCGTTTTTTTCTCTCGCTTTGAATTAATAGTTTTGAATACAACCGGCAAACTCCCTCGTCCCTATGGTAATTTATCTTGATTGTAGTCCATTAATATAATTTTTTTTCATAGTAATTTATCAAGATTACTTACCGATATCTTTAATCTAATACTCTCGCACATTAATAACTTTCATTGTCCGACGTTAGCAGCTGTAAACTTGTTCGGTTTGAGGGCGTTAGGTGCGTTAAAGGGGGTAATAAAAATTCAGGGTGCGAAAATAATGGTGATTAAGTGTTCATATTAGGATTTAGAACTTTACTGTTTATGAAGACGATTTTTTTCATGCCTTCGTAATGTCAAAATTTTGTGCGAAAGTTTTTAAACTGAAAACTTGTTTATGATATATAACATGGTCTGTCTATCCAGGATTTTCACCATAAAAACTCGAGAAAGTACTTATAGCGTAGTATTCTATGACATGTGCAAATGAACTAGGTAAGGTTGACAAAAAAAACGTCGAAATTCATCGTCTAGATACCCAATATCTCAGTGTAAAAGCGCTAAGTTTGATAAAAAGGTTTAGCCTTAGTCCGTAATATCCGAAATAGAAAATTCGTTCACGAAAAGATCCCCCGGAAACTCGCCCCAAGAAAAACTATGATAATTGAATATTCAAGAGGAAGATTCATGATAATTCACTAAAACTTTGATTAATTAGTCATTTTTCTTATTTAACACCCTGTATTTTCGTAACGGGACGTTTTTAAGGCATAGCGTATTAAGCAAACTATCACTAATTTTGGTGCGGAATTTGACAATTCGCACATCTTTCAGGGACACCCTGTATTTTGGCCAAGTGGTTTTATTAAAAGGATCTATTGACCTTCGGTTATGGGCGATCAATTGGATCTTGTTAGGGGCATTTCCTTACAATGTATCTAAAAAATCTGTGGGAAAGTTAAGCATGCTCGAGTTTAAGTTTTGGACATGCTCTGAGAATAAAGTTCGAATTGACTCCATCTGACGCAAGGATCCGAATTAGTCGTGGCTGTTTAATAATATGCAGTTTTATGATCGTTATTTTTCATGGAACGTGCCTTGTAACGGGTAGTCGCTTTAGAAATCAAAAGGTATTCCTGCGAATTTCTATTTTGTTCAGTATAGAGAAATTTACACATGTACCGCTTCATAGCGAACGTGAACGGAAATATGTATGAATATTTTCTATCGTTATCGTTAATTACATAGCAATATTCAATCGCGGCGATTGTAACTTTTATTGTACACCAAAAATATTTGTATCATTAAAAGATTATGGTTAATTGATCTACATGTAATCCCCCAATTTCTATTTAAACTCAAAATCCTATACCGTTTTCAAATTTCGTGATTTTCCCTCTTACCTACGTTACAATACATATTATCGCGAATTTGTACGTAACGTGTTACGCCATCTATAAGACTTTTATAGATTTCGTTAAGGCGTCTGCAAAGCACGAAAAGTTTACTAAATAGGTTTCCTAAACACTAACCCAAATTTTAAGAGCAGCCCCTAGTTCAGTCAACCATTTTAGCTGTCAGAATCCTAGAGTTCCGCATCGGCGCATCGAAAAAAAAGCATAGGAAATAAGGTTAGTTGTAAAATTGTTGTATAATTTTTGCAAATTTAGATCGACAGCTTTACGATCTATAGAAAAAGAAACAATTTTGACCTATTAAATACTATTAAATTTAAATTTTAAATGAAAGATCGTAAGATTTTTTAAAAAATCTGTAAAATTGTTGTTTTGACTATTTGTATTATCAAAAGAAACCCCTGAATTTGCGACCAATCTTTTTAGACTTTTTGTTTTGTGGATTCAAGTCGAATTCCATTTAAATCTCGTAATAAAGGAACCAAACTCAGAGGTCATCCATGATTAAACTTGTCACACTAAAACAAAATCAGAACAGTGTTTCAATTCCAAATTATTGAGCGACTGTAGTAAAAGAGATGGCCACTTAGAATTTAACTATTCATATCTATGCCAGGTAGAATTTTAGTATTTTATAGACTATTCCATGCGCCGCCTCCACATTTCTTATAGTCGCGCCGACGACTTAACCTTCGATGGCGTCCTGCTGTCTGGGATACTCGTTACAATATCAAAATAAACTTTAAATCGAAATTACTTAAATAAATAAAATAGTACCAGGTGCTTTAAAAAAGCGGGGACCACAAACTTATAGGAAAATTTGCTTGTTCGTTTACAAATGGCACAAGTGGGAATAGAGAACATACACTAACAAAGCCTTCAACAATTGAGAAACAATAATTTTTATAGCATAAATATTTAAAAGAAATTATGTCATCATTTGCCAACTATTCAAATTACAATTTGGCACCTTTCAACTTTTGCACAAAGTTCTAAACATATTCATTACATATGATCTGAGGATTAATTAATCATGAAGTGACTTTTGCATTTTTTTAAACATAAATCGTCGCCTTTAAATTAAGACTTGATCAAACCCTAATGGGCATTTAATGACAGCTATTAACAATGGCACCATTACTATAATTGTTTGGAATCCTTGTATTCATTGTAATGATTTATAAGCTACCAATTTAAAAATTATAACAACAAAAATAACGCACTAATAAAAAATCCCAGAATAAACATTTATACGGCGACTGCTATTTTCGCTCGATTTTAATGTTGAAAACCTTCATTTCTATAAATCTCAAGGTTTCGATTGCCGAAATTAATTATACACTGATTCCGACAGATTCCTTTCTGCAATACCTAAAAATAAAAGCGACTGCAACGTTTATTTCATTTATTTCCACCTTTTTTAAAGCGATTTCGAAGTCGCGATTTATTAATATTAATAAATCGACAGCGCTACAGATCGAAAAGAATTGTCAGTGCCAGAGGGTGAAAATGGAAGCATTAGCGAATAAGAATGGCGAAAATGTTTTTTTTACAGTTGGTGCCATTCGCAAAAAAATGCAGATTCCAATCTTTGACCCTTCAACCTAACAAATAATGGACATTGGTATTTATACAAACAAGTCTGTGCTATCTTTGCATTTCCCACATTAATCACCCTGCAACAAGTCAACAGTCAACCATCGCTTTGTGGTAGATTTTACAGTTGTAGAAAATGAGTAATGTTCCTATTACTATTAAAGGTGTGTAATTGGGCAAGGTGCTTAATCTGCGTAAATGGTCACGCAAAAAACGCTTAACGATAATTAAAAATAAAGCCTTTTTGTCTAATAGTCGATGCACAAACGCGCCGTGAGATTTAAGGATTAATTAAAGTTAATTTGTTAAAGTGTGCGGTTACGAACTTGCTGTGCACACACCGCGTTATGTCAGAATCACACTTAACAACAATTTATAATAATTATAATCACATGCGCCTCCGCCTGTACGTATCCCATTAGCAATTCAAACACTCAATTGCAATTTCCTATAAGAAATAAAAGTTCTTCCAGAAAGGCTCATCACACCTTGTATACAACAACAAAACTATGCATACAAATTAGGCGTTTTTTTTAGTGTTTTACTTCGTATAAAGCACCGTTACTCTTTTATATCATTTCCAATCCTCAACCTTCACGAAAGGTTAAGGAATTCTTTTCAAGTACTTATCAAAGACCTTAAGTAATGCTATCTCACAAATTCATTACGAAACCTTTTGAAGTAGACGTTCATTAATATATGCCTACAATGTAAATTAAAGTTATGAGCAGCATCAGTTTAAGTAACCAGATGGTTGAAGTAAAATAAATTAATTTGTGCGCGATATTTATAAATTGCCTTCAGACGACTGTTTAAGAAAGCTTTGTTGATGGTTATTAATTAGACTCTAGGTTTTAAAGGTCTCTAGGGGTATGAGAAATTTTCCTTTTAAAAGTGAGGCGGTGGCGATGTTTACAGACTCAGTCCTCGTTCATTTGTCATTTAAGCGCTTTAAGAAAATTTATTGCATTTTCCTTTTATAAACCAGCTTTTAGTTTACTATTTGGGATGTTGTGTATTGATTGTTGGTGTGGGGGTGCACTGATAGCAATTATTGTCCACCAGTTGCGCGTGTACAAGCCATGTCACCGAGTAATTCATATTTTTAGCGCATTTCCACAAAAATAAAAAAAAAACGCGCTATTGTGGCCACTTTGTCCGTCCGTCCGTCCGTTCGTCCGTCCGTCCGGCTGTCCGTCCGTCCGTCCGCTCGTTTTGCGACGCTACTAGTTCTTTATCTTAAGAGCTATTGTTCTACTTTTTTCGCTATTTGGTTCGTTATGGTGTCGAGTCTTGTACCAAGGAAGGAAATTTTTCTGTACCGCTTACAAAAAAAGTTATTGCAAAAAAAAACAAAAAACCGTTTTTTTACATGTTCCATAATTTTACACTTTTGCCGTTTATTAACGATCCTAGAGATCGTTTATAATTTTGCATTGCTATCTGTCGCCTGCCGTTTGGTCTCTCCGTCTGTTCCTTTGTCTGTCTGTCCATCTATCTGTCCGTGTGAACGATAACTTTGTTTAGAAATGTTCGATCGCTTTTACATCTCCGTTAGTTATGAACTGAATTGCATGAAATTCAATATGGGCATAGCTTTAGCCATATAATACGCAATTCCAAAAGTTGAATCGAATCGATTCAAAATTCATAGTGCCCTTTTTATAAACCGAATTGCAAACTTTTTTACTTATAAATTTGAATGAAATTTGATACATAGGCACATGGAATAAAGGAAAATCAAACGCCAGTTTCAAAATTTGGTTTTGCGCATGCGCAGTGCCAACTTTTTATTTATGGAAGAATTTAAACGAAATTTGATACATAGGCACTTGGGATAAAGGAAAATCAAACGCCAATTTCAAAATTTGGTTTTGCGCATGCGCAGAGCCAACTTTTTTATTTATGGAAGAATTTAAACGAAATTTGATACATAGGCACTTGGGATAAAGGAAAATCAAACGCCAATTTCAAAATTTGCTTTTGCGCATGCGCAGTGCCAACTTTTTTATTTATGGAAGAATTTAAATGAAATGTGATACATAGGCACTTGGAATAAAGGAAAATCTAGCGCCAGTTTCAAAATTTTATTTTGCGCATGCGCAGTGCCAACTTTTTTATCTATGGAAGCATTTAAGTGAAATTTGATACTTAGGCGCTTGGAACAAAGGAAAATCTAACATTAGTTTTAAAATTTAGGTTTGCGCATGCGCAGTTCCAACTTTCTTATTTAGAAAAGCATTGAAATGAAATTCTTCTCATAAACTGAAATTGAAGTAGCACGTCAACAATGGATTGCCCATGTGCAACGCTATCTTTCATATTTGTGGCCGAATTTTTACGATTTTAACAGAAGTTGCATCTTACAAATGGGAAATGAATGCAAGTGGAAATGCGCTTTATGTAAATCGTTTACGATTACTTTTTAACTTGTTTCTTTAGGTATTTTCCTCAGCGGGGATAAGACATAGGAGGATGGAATACACGCCCTATGTGTTTGGGTACGTCCAATCCGATGTAACACTTTTAACCCCAAGATGGCAAACCCATGAACAAAGATGCCAAAAAGCGTATCATCTAGTACTATTGGACAAGAAAATGAACCCGTCTTGGCATAATGAAAAAGTCATAAGTAGGGAATGCAATACCGGGATCGCGGGATCCCGAAATACCGGGGTCCCGCAGCATTTTTGCGGGATTAGTTATTTTTTAAATAATTGTTAAACTTTTTTCGTTAAAATGTACTATGATTTTTGAGGCACTTTAGAAGTTCACTTTTCGTGCTTTACAGGTGAGGTTTTTTTGACCTCTAAGTTAGGCTGAAGGTACTTTTTTGTTAAATATTGTGAAAATTATCGATTTATTTTAATACAGAAGTTGACCGCACAGAATAAATTGCTTATTTGCCAATTTATTTAAAGTTTTGTGGAATCCCGCAAATACCGGGATTGAGATTTTGCTGCGGGATTGCATTCCCTAGTCATAAGATTTCAAATTAACGCGTGTTCTGAAAAATACTTCACATACTCTTTTCTATTCCATGACGTATGCACGACAGTAGGGAGAGGGCCAAGGTTAATAGAGAAAGTGGAGAGGGCAGCCATCCCATCCTCACGTGCTGCGTTGTCATTGGCTGTGCCATTTTGTGGCGGTAAATTTGAATTTGTGGGGGGAATTTGAATTTTTTCTGCGAAACACATAAATGTTCGGACACCACACATATTTGATAGTTTGATCTAGATAGCAGGATAAAAACAAAAAAATAATAACTTTTATAACCTGTCAATACATTTTGACATTTTGTTAAAAGAAAAAATAGCACGTGGCAAAGCGACACCGAAAGAAATTACACAATTAATAGTAAAATGGTTTCATAAGGGAAAATCCTTTAGGACAATAGGTCAGGAATTCAATTTGTCCATATCCACGGTGGCAGATATTGTAACAAAGTATGGGAAAACAGCATCAATCGAAGGTGCAGGAAACAACACAGGAAGACGGCCAACAGTTACACTGGATTAAACTAGTTTTTGCTCCCTCAAGAATATTAAAGCCCGAGGCTTCCATTCTTTCAGGAACAAAAACTCTTTTTAATCCCTTGTCACTTAATATACTATTAATTTATAACTATAGTAAGAAAAAAATAATAAAAAAACATACAATGATTTTAAGTTACAATATTCGAGTTGACTCAAGTGAAGCAATCAGAATTTTGAGTTTAAAGGCAAATAAGGTAAGGAAGTTCAGCGAGTCTTTACTCAATTTTTTTAGTCGCGAATGCAAATTCTGGTCAGAACATAAAATTTAACTTTTCGTTAATTAATAAAATATTCAGGGGTCGTTCACCGTGAATTGTAACCATCTATTACATACTACCCAGATCTGAATTTTATGAGAACGACGGCATAAAAAAGGCAAGGAGTTAGAAATCGTTCGGTGTTGCACGAAAGTTGTGAAAGAATCTATTGGAAAGAATCGCTACAAACATTTTACACGACGGAAATGTCGCGATTGCGGAGATATCAAAATTTCGGGTTCTAGTTAAGTTTCCTTTAGTAAATTTAAAGAGCGGTTTTATGTATCCATTCGTTCCCAAAGTCTCACAAACAAGTGATCAAAAAAATTAATTACTACAGTATTCAAAGATGGGGATTTTTCGCCAGTTAATAAGCAGAGAACTAAATTCTAGAAATCGTTATTAATTAATTTTTGCTGAGCATCAGGAGAAAAACTAAGAGGCAAGGAAAGGCAACATATTTAGCAGATTTTAATGAATGAGATTCAAGTGAATTGGAACTGTAGTGTCGTGCTGTGAAATTCACAATCCCACATGATAAGGCGTGTGAGAATGAAGCAAAGCACATTGAATCACTCTGTATATTTGCCCGTTTACCGTTAAAACGGAAGCTGAATGCCAGGTGTCCATACATTTACACGGGATTTAAAAAAAAAACGATGTTATAATGTAAGAAGTAAAGGCATTCCTGCACAGTGGACGACGAAACGACTAAAGAATACTAATGGAAGAGACTAATTGGTGAATGATCAGAATTGCGCATTGTGATGATTGCATGCCTTCAGACCGATCTTTTTACTATCGATAGCATGAATTATTCAAGCTGCAAGTTAACATTAATAATGTCTGCATTTTGGGTAAGATGCGATTTTTCGAATACTCGAAAGAACCGATAACATTGAAAATAAAAAGCGTATGCAAGAAAATTCTTGTCCAGGGGTTACATACACATCAGTGGCGATCGATCTTTGAGCATTAAACTTTTTCAATTTACTTGTAAAATTGCTTCGAAATTAAATTTAAAAGTTTCGCTAAATCTGTTGATTTACAAGCTGTTTTACATTTTACAAATTATTCATTAATTCTTTCCTATTTAATATTAAATCCCTTTTACAAGTGTTAAGCGAGGGGCGCTTTTATAAATAAAATTGAAAGTTAACGCCCATCTGTACGTAATCAATTATTTATCTAATAATGTTCGACGGGTTCGTTGGACCCATTAGACGTATTTTAAGAAGTTATGAAAATAACTACAAAATTTGCATTTTTCTAAAATAAACCGCCAAGGACGTAGCGTGTGCATTGTGGTTCCTTGTATAAATCGTTGAAGGACTTGGGGGAATCACGTATTTTATGTTTAAGAAAACGTGTTCACTTCACTTATTACCTGAAGCTAAACGCAAGACCAAAGTAACTGTTATAGCAATATTGTGCTCATTTCAGCAGTGTATTTTACTATTTACGTCCATTATGTTAGCTCCTTGTAGTACCACTATAAGTTTCCATTGAAAAAGTAGGTTGTCAATTAGGTAAAATTGCAAAAAAATTCCACATGTTAATATACCAATATTACTATTGGCAATCAAAGATTAATTATAAATATCCTAGTCCTTAAGCATCAATTAGGTGACCTTAGTCTGTATTAACGGTTTATATTTATAATTTCATTTCAATCTATACGTTCTTGAAAATTTTGCACTAATGAATAATTTATATAAACATAATTCATTACAAATTAATCTTACCCAAAATCGTCATGCCTACTTTATGTCAGGGAAATGTTAATTTCAATGACGGAGGCAGACCAGTTTACTTTTCCTGCCGCCTGTCACTTTTCCTGTCGCACCTGTCACATTGCTAGATGTCTATAATGACTCCTGTCATCAATGACAGATTGGCATTAATCAAAAGTTCTATATGAAAATTTTATGTTAAAATACGATTTCGGGTAAAATTTAATACAAAACTCGTCAGTAAAATGACAGCCACGAGGTATAGCAGAGTGGTTCTAGTTACACAAGCTCATATCGAACGTGTATCATTTAAAATTTAATCTACGACGGTCCAAATAGGATTTTGAATTATCTAAACGTTTGCTTAAATTAAAATTCATAATTATCCAGGGCCCATATAGACCGGGAGGCAGCGTACATAGTAACTAAACCATAAGCGACAAAAAATTCGACAATACAGGCTGAAAGTACGTTGAAAACTAGTAATAAAATCACTCGTCTGCCAGTCGTAAGTGGCAGCATTAACTTGGGGCGGCGCTGAATAGGTGACTTCTTTAGGTGATCAACTAAATTACCAAACTATAAGGGTCACGGAAAAGATTTGTATCAAGAAATCCCATTTTTTCCATAGTTTTCAAATATGCTATGGCAGACGATTTCAAGTGCAGCGTTGGTAGCGAAAGACGCCCTCCAATGTAGGGAAAAACACCCCTGAAGTAAACCATGAGGACCGTATAAAAATTATACATAAAAAATTCCTCTTTTTGTCACTACTTTAAAATATATCCTGGCAGACGATATTAAGTGTAGCCTTAATAGTGGCAGACGTCTTTGAAGTTAAAAAATTTAGGTATAGTAAATCCCAGCGAGTGCGAGCGTGTGAGAGAAAAATGTCTGAGTTTCTACAATCCGTTTGATTGAAGTGGGTGGAACTATGTGAATGAGAAGTTTAGAATCAAATGGTTTGAAAGATCTCAGTAGTCAGTATACTATCGCTATCTCTGTTGGTTATGCCCTCGCGCGCTTATCTCTCACACGCTCGCACTCGCTGGGATTTACTATACCTAAATTTTTTAACTTCTAAGACGTCTGCCACTATTAAGGCTACACTTAATATCGTCTGTCAGGATATATTTTAAAGTAGTGACAAAAAGAGGAATTTTTTATGTATAATTTTTATACGGTCCTCATGGTTTACTTCAGGGGTGTTTTTCCCTACATTGGAGGGCGTCTTTCGCTACCAACGCTGCACTTGAAATCGTCTGCCATAGCATATTTGAAAACTATGGAAAAAATGGGATTTCTTGATACAAATCTTCTCCGTGACCCTTATAGTTTGGTAATTTAGTTGATCACCTAAAGAAGTCACCTATTCAGCGCCGCCCCAAGTTAATGCTACCACTTACGACTGGCAGACGAGTGATTTTATTACTAGTTTTCAACGTACTTTCAGCCTGTATTGTCGATTTTTTTGTCGCTTATGGTTTAGTTACTATATACGCTGCCTCCCGGTCTAATACTAGTCATATGGTAATCGAGTTTGTTTCAGTTTTAACGTTCGGGGTGAAAAATAGTACCTACCTATTAATTATTATCAATATGAGCGATTTTGATTCTGAGGTTCCTTCGGATACCGAAGGGATTACTCATAACGTTATTGACACCTTTGTTTCTATTGGCTATTTCTTAATGATCTAATGATACGACCCACCCTTAATTATTGTATTAACCCTCCTATTCCAAAGTAGTAAGGTCAGGACCCAAAAATCATTTAATGACTTGGCAGCTCTTGAAAACCTTTAGAGACTTTTAAAGAGATTTTTTAAAGACTCGAAATGCCTTTAGAAGTCTGGACAATTCCAGAAATCTCTTACGATACAATTTTACATGTATTGACGCATTTGCTACATGAAAATTAATAAATCAGAAAAATTTTCGAGTTTCGAGCGATGAGTAATACGGGACTTGTATGAAAGGTTCACATTCTTGCGAGTGTAACAGAATTAAATTTAAGTTCTCCTTGTTTCTTTGTATGTTGATGACGTCTGCATCTAAAATTACTGTCTGGGGAGAGCTATAGCATATTGCAGACCAAAAAAATATTAGAAGTAATTTTCAAAGATATTCTCTTTGAGGCGAACGGTGAAATTTAATGATTGAACATTAAATTACTTCTTTTCCCGAAAGGTTTTACCCGGTTTTTTAGCAATGAAATATCTATTAGTGATCGTACAATTTTCCAGATAGGGCAAAATAAAGCAGCCCCATGTCTTTTAATGAAGGTAACATTAGTAGATACGCAAAATTAGATATCGATATCATAAATCTATAATCACGTGCGTAGCTCAGAACGACTGACATAAATTCAAGTCAAAGTTGTCAAATATCAAAAGCTAAAATTCAATAAGCGCCTCTCGCACGATATACATCAAAGATGTTATTAATATTTTTCCTGCAATTTCTCGCGTGTTCGTAACTTTAATGAAATATATACTGTGTTCTGTTCTTGTTATAAAAAAAACTCAAGTTTCGCTTCGTGTTATTTGTAGAGGGATCATTTGGCAAATAAATCAGATCATTAGGAGAAAATGAAAAATGCGGGATACGGCTCTATTTCATTCCATGCTGAAGCGATTGGGCACGCAAAGGTGCTACCTTTGTTTGCCTGGTAGTCAGAGAATAGAAATTGCAATGAAATTAAAAATACTGAAAAATTTAGTTCTCATCGTACAGTGGCGAAGTATAAAATTAGCCAAAAATAAGGCACGTAAAAGCTCAATCATACCACTCGAAGCTACACCATTTAAAAAAAAATGTCAATTTTGCTTGTGTTGAGGGGTGCTAAGAGAGAGGAAATTTTTCTAATGTCTTGAGCTGCCCTAGAGCTCAATACCCGTTTTTAAGTAAGCGGCAATTAATTCATACGAGTTAAGACGACGCAGCGCTCAGGTCGAAGTAGCCAAGAGAGCAACTCGCGGTTGAGCCTTGGTGCAACTCGGGTTAAAAAAAACTCGCACCAAACCGTACGCCAGTGTTGTAGGTGACGCATTTTGTTTTTCAAATACATCAACGATTGCTTTAGTCGCATTCAGGTTCATTTTACAGAGGCAAATGTTTTTTCAGAAAGTAAATCAATCAGGTTCCGAAGGGGCTATTGGAAAAGAAATTCCATGTCATAAAATTACCCCGTAACTTTAGTTCGTATTCAAGCCTGTAATAGTTATTTATGCATCAAGGGCATTAAGGCGATATTTATGCCGAGGGCGACAGAGCCCGAGGGCCTCCGGCCCGAGGGATTGTAAGTCGCCCGAGGGTTAAATATTGAGTAATGCCTGAGGNAAAAAACCCCCCCCCCCCCCAAGCAGATGAAGATGCGATTACCTATTTCCAAAGACTTCTATAAAACTGATCGGTGTAAAATAGACTAAAATAATCTACTTTGCTAAGGGTACTTTCTGATAGCTTGGGGGTACCACGGTCCTGTGAAGTAAGAAATACTCTTAAAAAAAGGATAAGGCTGCCCTTTCCTAAAAACGTAGTACCAGGGGGTCTGCAATAGCCCCCTAGCAGATGAAGATGCGATTGCTTATTGCTAAAATACCATGAGAGTGATCAGAGCAAAATAAAAGGAAATATCTAGTGCTAATTTGATGAGGGCACACTCTGCTGGCCGTGGGGTATTCCATACCCCCGCAAACTCCCCGGCAAACTTCCTCAATAACGTACGTACACGATAATTTTCGAGAAAATACCATCGAACTTACAACCATGACACTGTGAAGTATGAAATATTCATAAAAAAAAAGAATACGACTGTCCTTTTCCAAAAAAAGAGCACGGGGAGGGGGGGGGGATGGAATATCCTACAGCATACCAAGATGCGATTACCTATTTCCAAAAACTACTATGAATGTGATAGGGGAAGAAGTATCGAGTTGCACTTTACTAAGGGCACTGTCTGTTGGGTGGGGGAGGGGGGGGGTCGCTGGATGTACCATCGAACTTAGAACCGCGATACTGTGAGGTATTAAATACTTTTCCGGAAAAAACGTTACGACTGTTCTTTTAAAAAAGTAGTATCGGAGGTCTGGGGGACGTGGAATACTCCCCAGACCCCCCGGTTTTCCCTCTTTCTCATAAACGTTTAGCGTTACCACTTATACGATAATTGTCGACCTTTGAAGTTACCACCACGGTCCTGTGAAGTATGAAATACTCTTCAAAACAAAAGGATAAAACTGCCCTTTCCTAAAAACGTAGTACCAGGGGGTCTGGGGGGTATGCAATAGCCCCCCAGCAGAAGAAGATGCGATTACTTATTTCTAAATACTACCAAAAACGTTTTGTGTTAGCTCGTACACGATAATTTTCGAGAAAATACCATCGAACTTAGAACCACGATAGTGTGAAATATGAAATATTCATCACAAAAAAGGATACGACTGTTCTTTCCCAAAAAAAGGAGTACGGGCTGTCTGGGGGGCATAGAATACCCCCCAGCATACCAAGAGATGCGATTACCTATTTCCAAAAACTACTATGAAAGTGATAGGGGAAGAATGACTGGGGAGTTCGATAGAAATCCATCGAACTTAGAACCACGATACTGTGGAGTATGTAATACTTTTCCAGAAAAGACGATACAGCTGTCCTTTCCCATAAACGTAGTACCGGTGGGTGGGTGTGTGGGTATGGCATGCCCCCCAGCAGATGATCACGATCATCCTCTCGATCATCTATTTTCAAAGACCACCATGAAAGTGATAGAAGTAAAATAAAAGGAATTATTCAGTTATACTTTGCTAAGGGCACACTCTGCTGGCTGGGGGGTATTCCATACCACCAAACCCCCCACGCTCTCATTTATCTCATTTTATATATATATATATATGTTTTACTAAGGTTTAAAGTGACATTTGTCTTCTGTTGCTGGAAAGCACGTATGGTAAATTTTATGTTTAGAATAAACTCGAGTTCGCAAATAGAGTTTTAGTTTTTGGTGTTCAAAGTAGGGACTTCTGCCAAAAATACAGTACCTATTTAGTAGCGAAAATTTGATTTTAGAGAAATTGGTTTTAATTTTAATTTTGTAATCAATATCAAACAATAAAACTGAAGTTACCAGATTTACCGTTCAGCAAGTAGTGTATGGTGTACCTGAACCGATAACGAAATTGTAAGCAGAAGCTAGGAAACCTACAAAATTTACCTCATCTTGCGAACTGCAAAACGAGGAAATACGTAGGATCTTATGGTGCTAAAAGTCTTAATTTGTGTTGGAAACTATTTACACAATCAATTATAAACAAAATAAACAAATGTCTGCGAAAGATTAAATAAATGTTTATAACTGTCATGAACGGCTTTCATTGTGATTTACTTCCCATACTGTATCAAGCTGTAGGTGCTGATGTGAAAGTATGTTTTGCAGCCGGACACTTTAATTAAACATGAATTTGCACGTGGTTTTCTAATAAGAAATTTAAAGCCTACCTTTGCCAAATCCGGGATAACCAAACGAAGGGGGAAATGTTTGCGAAACTACTAGAAACGCCGAATTTTCTTTCCATTCCTGCTGAATTGATTGGAGTAACACTACGACTAGTAACCTATAAAACAAAAAGAAAGTGTAAGAATCTTCATTTCGCATTAATACATGTCTAAGAATTGCTATAAGCTAAAGCCACTTCAGTTATAATTATCGGAATTACTTCAGATGAAGTATCTCTGCGTAACTTTAATGAACATTTTACTAGCTGTAAATACTTTGTGGTATTAATAATTTAACTCATCGGACTAAACCACCTTAAAATATCCTTCCAACAGTATCCGGATTATTATTAAGATTGCATCAATTGTCAATAATTGGCGAACTATTTGACAGTAATGGTTGCACATCCTGCCTGAACTGCATCGGTTTTCTTTAATTTGCATGGAGATCGTTATTAAATTAGTAGGTTGGACTATTAGCAATGTCAAACCCTGATCTTGTTTTTGCATACGTTTCATATTCACAAAAAAATGCTTTCTTCACCCTCTTTCCTCTTTCTGTTCATATAGTTCACCAGTCCTCCCTTTCTAATACATATATCGTGCATATTTTGGCTGTGTACAAATTGAACGCGTGATTAGAAACGAGGTCGAGGTCTTCATCATTGTATACGTATCTATTTAAAATCTGAGCCGGAGTCTCGTTTAAAATTTTGATTATTAGGAATTTTAATTGCAATTGCTAAACATGTTGCAGTCCTCAGTTATGGCAATTAAAATGTCAAGACTCAAGGTAAATGAGACGTGATTTGAAACATTAATAAGATTGTAGAAAATATGCACTTGACACTTTAGTTAATTTTATCTAATTGTAAGCAAATTCAGCGATAAAATGATTGTTTCAATAGACCAGACATTTACAAACAATTGATTCATTTGGGGTCCAGGAATAGGTCAAGGATATACTAGTGAATGTCTGATCTATCTTTCTTTCTGGAAAATGTAGGAATCTGTACTTCAATTTTAAAAAAAGGAAGACTTGGAATTTGGTCTTCGACAACGTTGGCAGAAGGAAATATAGAAGACAACATTCAAAACAAAATTCCAACATCAACACCCTCTGCAACAGTCTTAATCAAGTGCTCTCGTAAAGTTAGAGAAATGTTGTACTTGGCTCTGTGCCAAAACTCGTTTTTATTGTACCCGTGCCATTTTCGGAAAATCTGGGCATACCAACCGCACACCTGCGCATGCGCAATTCTGCGCTTTTGTGTCTAAGAATATGCGTACCAAATTTGGTACCAATCGGTTCAGACGTTCAGCCGGAAATTAGAGTACAGACGGACCGACATCATCGAGATCTTGTTACTGCCTTCTTTTCAGATAAAGATGCGCGAACCGGAATCCAACCGCAACTACCACCCTTATGACAACAACCCGCCATTCATTCGCCACTAACCTCATTATTGTATTATATACCCATAAATTGTAATAAACGTTATTTTCCTACCACTCCTGGTTTAACCGGAAGTTATATAAATTTCAATACTAGAATGGTACACATTTATTTTGTTTATTTAAATTACCCAAAACCGTCCTAAAACTTTCATTTTCATGCCTACTTTATGTCAGGAAATTTTAGTTTCCATGACAAAGGCAAACCAGACTATGTTTCCTGCCGCTTGCCACTTTACTGGCGGCACCTGTCACTTTACCGGCCGCATTTGTGACATTTCTAAATGTCTATAATGACCTCTGTCACCCCTGACAGTTTGACATTAATCAAATGTTCCATATAAAAATTGAAATTTAATATTAAAAAGACGATTTCGAATAAAATTTAATACAAAACTCGTTAGTGTAATGACGTTACTTAACTCCGAAATTAAAGTACTCGGCCCGAAAGGAGCCTCCCACTTCAATGTTTCCTCGCCCGTAATGTGCCATTTTTATGTAAATAACTATTATTGATAAATAAAAAAAATAATATTTAACTTATTTAATTAAACCGTAGATTAGCAAATGATCGTAGTCATTTGAAAAATATATACAGGGTGCTTCAACAAACAAGGGCGAGTGACTGCGTTCCTAATTAAAAAAATTGATTAACTAATTTTGATATTGTCATAATGGCTTAAAACCCTTGTTTATGTATTATATTAAATTCTTATTTTAAAAATATGAACGAAACGATTTTTTTTATATTTACTTTTCTTTTTTTAATATTTTGAATCTCCTTCAATTTCTCACAAATTCTCTTCCTCAAGTCCCGATCCCCTTATGTTGTTGAAATTTTACATAAAATATTCAGTTTTAAAAGCAGTTTTTCCTGTATCATATAATTGAAATTCCTTATTTATCCTAAAATGAATTAAGATTTCAATTATATAGGCTTTTTTTCAACTTTTTTTTTGTTTACGTAAACGAATTCAGTTAAAGCAAACTCCGTTCTCTCTCATGGGATGAGAGACTTATTTTTCTAATGATCTCTCTTTATTAGCAAAAATTGTTAAGAAATTATAACCTTGTTTTTATGAATATGATATAACAACTAACATTTAATGTTGAACGAAAACAGAATCGTTAATAACATCGAAAATAATCAAGCTAACGTTAAACAAACTTTACAGATGAAAATTGTGTTTACCCTGACGTAGACGCTTGAATACAATTTACTTTAACAACACGAAAGCTGAAGATATTACTGAACGACTTAATTGCCATTGCTAAAATATTTAAAATAAATATTTGAAGAAAAACGGAAGCGTTTACGCTCTCTCACAGACAAAAGCGCCACAACACGGAAACGCACAATTAAAAAAA
Source organism: Photinus pyralis (assembly GCF_008802855.1). NCBI lineage: Eukaryota > Metazoa > Arthropoda > Insecta > Coleoptera > Lampyridae > Photinus > Photinus pyralis. The sequence continues at coordinate 13,319,155 of NW_022170663.1, forward strand.
AACACCAGCTAGTTTAATTACTTCCTTCTTAAATAAACATAGGCAATTAATGGTTAACTAAGCCGGTTGCCACTCGAAATCACTGCTTCCATTATTTTGAACATACCTGTAACATATATACGGTTGAGGTTATAAACGATTGCGTAACTGTATGCAAATTGCCATTTTTCCCCAAACAAAGTTTACCCCAGTTAAGGGAGTCACAGTTAATTTTCCGCTATCTTTTCGTAAAAGTTAAGGTATAACGTTACGCTAATCAGTTTGGTGAACCCAATCACGTATCGAAGTTTTAATCAGTATAACCCATCGACTCAATAGTTTCAATTCCGAGATAACATCCACCAAAGCGGTTTGCTTCTACTCTATCGAATGAATGAATGGAATCAAAAACGTAAGGAAACCGGCTCCCTATACGCTTATAAGTGGCGATAAACATCAACTTCGAGTTACTTTCTATGAATTATTCACTATAATTCAGTTGATGAACTTTATACGGGGTGATTAGAAATATCTTCTCTGGAAGCCATTTCAATTTTATTACTCCAATTTAATAATAAATACCTCACTATCTACATACGGTACTACTTTGGTATTTATCAACGTTCACTACAAACCCAATATGTACAGTTAGTAATGACCGTTTCATTTCGTTATTGATGAGATAACCGTTAGCTAAACCAATAATAATTAGTAATGGAGCTCGTCTCGTGAAGGGATTATCTAAATGTAGAGGAAAAGTGGCCAATTTTCGAGTTTCACATTCTTTTGAATGTGAGGCGATACATTTTCACGAGCGTATCTATAAAGTGGGTCAATATATTATAATATAGGTAAGAACTCCATACATTGAGTGCACTAGACGTTAGACAATTGCCGTTCAGGAATTAAAATGACTCATCAGTATGAAGAAATTGCATATTAACTCGACCATCATTCGTGGCGAGATTTGGAACAGGATCGACGTAATAAAACGATTTTAATGTAAAAATTATGTAACATGAAAGTTGTCCTCTTCAAAGTAGTCCCCTTCTCTATCCCGAACACCCATATCCCTATCCCTGTGTGTCCGAGATACAAATTTGGTTAAATAGGAGAAAAGTTGCGTAATCAAAAGGGTCTTGCCAGTTGTAGAGTTAAGTTAATTGAGAGATTTTTATTACGCCATTTAAAGTGAATATTTAAGTCGAATAGTTAAATAGTGAGTACGCGAAGAAGTTAGTCGAGAAGTTTTCACTTACTTTAAGGCCTTTAACTACCAGCTAAAGGCAGTTTTTTCTACCATCAAAAAGCCAATACAACATCTGTAATTACAACGAACCCAGTATAGTCTTAATCGAAATCTAAAGTGTAATCAATGAATTGTTTATGTTTGTGCGTCACTCTATGCAGTTACAACCCAATATTTTGGATTATTAACACTTTAAGGTAATTAAGATTTCTTTAATTAATTGCTTCAATCGATCCCTTGTTGTTTGGTCTGTCCTGAGCGCCCATTTTTAGCTCTTCCAGATTGATTCATTTTGTCTAATACATTTGTTTCATCTGTAAATATTTTATGTTCTGTTTAATCGATTGTACTAAATTTTCTGTGGAGTTGATCAAAGCTGCCGAGTTTTCTCAAATTAATAAAATTAAATCCTTATCGAGATTTTTACTTTTTACTTTTCATCTTTGAACGTTGCATTTTATTAACCGGTTTATCGTAATTTATTACCGTACCGTTTAATTTCAGCGGTAGGTGTTTAATAACTTGTTCTTCCGTTCACGGTTTGGAAATTGTTATACCATAATTCTGTTTTAGCTTATTCACCAGTGATCAACTACTGACTGACTGATTTGTCTGTGGCTTCCGTAACCGTTCCGCCGACCTTGACCAGGTGCAGGCGAGTCCTGGTGGCGCTCGTATTTATACCGACACCAGCCGCTTCCACGGTTTCTGTTTTGTAATTGTAATTAATTAATTTTGCTAATTAAACTTTCGCTGGTCGCGAATCATATTAATCCGTGTATAACATGGCCGATTTAATTACTTGGCGCCATTTTGTGAGTGTCTGTGTAAATTAAAAAGAGATGTAGGTATTAAAACTAAAAGAGAGCTTTTGGACATTACGGGTTATGGTGTGGTAGAACACGTTAGCTAATTACGAGTAAAAAAAATAATTATTGTTAGACCGTCGTAGAGCCCAGGTCAAAAAATTCGGGTTCGAACAAAAGTGGTGCGAAACTAATTTTTAAGCGGACATTTTACAACAGCAGTTGTAGTTTGAATTGGAAAAAATTTAGTAATGAATCGCATTGGAAGCAGAAATATTGTTTGATAGCATATAATAAGCACAGACTGTTCACTGCCGGCGGAATTGCGTAGAACTCGTCCAAATCTATTAGAAAAGAAGCCACCGAAAGATATGAAGTACACTTACCGTTCCTTGATGATTATCTTCCACTACCCACCCACAAATTGGTAGTTGAATACCCTGTACTAACGTATTAAAGAGATAAAACACGTTACAAAAGTATGATGCTGTATTCAAATCTTGGTTGAATAATGGAATAGTTGAAGTTGAAGTTATCTTCCTCATAGAAGGGTGGTAAAATTGGAGAGTACAACTACCCCGGTACGTTCTGTTTTCGATGCCAGTTCACAAGTAACAGGTAATCCATCACAAAATGGTTGTCCAGATTAGAAAAAGGACCAAATCTTTTGGAACAAGTACCAGCTGTTATGATACGTTTTCGTATCCCTACTGTCAGGGTGATGTCTGATATCAAGAAAGTGTTCTTACAGTTGAGCGTAGAGAAAGGGGCCCGCGATTACCTTAGATTCTTTTAGTGAAAGACATTGCAATGCAAGGAAATGTTTTACTTTCATCACTGTCGAGTTGTTTTTGGGGTATCTTCAAGTTGCAACTTTAAATTGTCACCTCGCAAACGAAGAAAAGTATCATATTACTGCACAGTTGCTCAAGAAATCGCTCTACGTAGATAATAGTGTAGTGTAGTGAGTTTTTCTTTCATATAAAGTGCAATTAATTTCCAGGATGAATCGCAGTATCTACTACTGAATGGTTAATTTGATTTATGCGGGTGGAGGTTTGTACCTGTAGACGAAGAGGAACAAGTTTCGGTTCTCGGAAATACGGTTATTTGCAATTGGACATAAAAAAACACAGAAAATAATTCAAGAGGTGGTCACAAGAAGACAAGTATTGTCTCACTTGTATATATAATTTACAATCCGCTTAGATTTTGCAGCCCTTTTACTATCATCGCTACCATACTACTATAACAATCCTGGAATCTCAAGGTTGGATGGCATGATCCATTATCAGATGATATCATTACGGAAAACAAAGAATGTCAGAGTGGGAGACGCCGTTGTGTTCATCGGAAATGACATTTCTAAACGTCTAGATTGGCCAATGGGAATTGCAACTGAGACGCTAAAAGGAAAGGACGATCACGACGTCACGTTTGAACTGTTCGAGTGAAGACAACCAGACGCGAGTATATCTACGACCAGTTCAACGACAAAAATCTATTGTTAAGAAAATTTATGAATTGATGGTTAATACGTTCTCTAATTTGAATAATAAAAAAGTTGAGCAAATAGAATCGGTTAGATCAATTTCCAACATATAGAAAGCTGTGCCGAATTTTCCAATAAATTATACGACAGGTAGAATTTTAAAATTCCGAAAGTAATTGATGAAAATAGCATCATCTGCGTATTTGAATTCTGTGACGCATTGTACTCTTAATGATTTTCGGAAATCCAGGAAAAAAGGATTTTTTTCATAATCTAATCAAGGTAAAATTTATTAAAGCTAGCCGTGGTCCAGATGACCTGTCTACAAAAGAGAAAATTCATTTTAAAAAATTGTAAGCATCGATTATTCAGGTAAAAAAGGGATGCTCAACCTCTTACGTTGCAAAAATTATAAATTTTAAAAGGCTATCAAGTGCCAGAGAGGACTCTTTTTTGGTTAAATATATTTTGGATCTGTAAGAGTTCGGATAGTCCTCTAATAGCTTTGAAAATGTATCTATCTCAACGTCTTGACTGACAACTTATAACAAGACAATTATGCAGAACCTTTACTCTTGAGACTGAGAAAGTTTCCTGCCGAAAGTCAAAGGTCAATTTATCTTTATCTGATTTAGGTCAATGGGATCAACAAATTTCAACTGATGCCGATGGAGAAGTTTTGGTTTCCATAATGTTTATAAATCGCTGGGGTTTTACAATCGTAGAATGAATGAATAGAATTAAAGCTCACTTTCTGGTAACTAGCACCTACATAAGCACGATTACATTGTATGTAAATCACCGTCTGGTGAACGGTAAACGTCTATAAATTTGTCTACAATTATCGTTTGGCATAATTCACTGTCATAATTTATAACGGATAGCGTTTGTCGGTTAACGTAAAAAAAAACACCGAAACATGCACCTTCCGATTTGATGAGCCTGAAATTATAAATACATTAACACTTTCAAATTTGTACAGGGGAGGAAAGGGAATAGAAACAGGTGCAAGAGAGGCGTGATAATTAATTTCGACTGGTATGTTCTGGATGCCAAGCAACGCGCTTCTGCCAAATTTCATCCATTCTTCGATGACACTACTACCCTCTCAAACATCTGGAACGAATCTGAGTAATTTGTCAAACAGAGAAAAAGGAGTACAGAAGCACGATGTTAATCTGACACGATGCACGTCTGCCTTTTCGGTAACAAGTGCAACAGCGGCATTCCTTCATTTCATACACCTACGCTGTTTATTACCTACATTCAACAAAGACTCGAAATTACCTAGTTGAACCTTTGTCGATAAGAGATCTATTAAATTTTTACAGCAGGGATCCCACATACGAACAAGGAAATCAAACATGGCTATCTGATTTATTCTTGTTCCGTACCTTTTAAGAGGCGGGCGGTAGAATAAGGAAAACATTAGGTACTCAATTGAGTGTGAATTCATATAATGAGCTTGTCGCTTTATAAAGATAATGCGGCACCCCGACGTTTTAAACGTTATCAAATGTCAAAGTCGTAGAAGAATACGGTGACGTGACTGTTTTACATAAGTGAAATGCACCTGATACTTCCACTTCAGTGGACCATTTCAATTTTATTTTATATACAAGATAACACCCGGAAATATCGGCTTTTCGCCCTTTTTATTCTAAATTTAATTTCGCGCAATATAAATTAGTTTTGTATACATCTGCGAGGGTGGAAACTGCATAACGAAATTTTACCTTGTTAGCCCTTTACATTGAATTTATGGAAACGTCAAAGTAAAGTGTAGTTTATATCGCGATATAAATTGTTTTTCCACTAATTGTTTAAACCTCTTAACAGCCTATATTTTATATAAACTGAAAGTGAAAATGTAGATCGCCTAAAACTAGTTTTCATTCTGAAGAGTATAAGTTAAAAAATTCGGAGAAGAGTTAAAGGGTTAATTTTAACATGGGTGTTACGTGTAGTGGAATTGTAATAACAAGAGTTTTAAACCGTGTTGAAAATGAAGTTCGTCTTTTCTGCGTCAGTCTAATTTCATTAGCGCTTTGTTCTCTTAATTAGTTTCGGAAACCTAGGCGACGAGATGTCTGAAATATTTAGTTTATTTTACTCAAAATCGTCATGAAACCTTAATTTTCATGCCTACTTTATGTCAATAAAGTTTAGTTTCCATGACAGAGGCAGGCCACATTGCTCTTCATGTCACCTGTCACTTTACCGGCCGCAATAACTCCTGTCATCACTGACGGATTGACATAAAAGTCAGGAAAATGACCCCCACTTTAAAAATGGGCAGAACTTAAGGGCGTACAAATGCTAATTTTCTGGGTACAAATTAGTCTTTAATTAGGGTGTCAACTTTATCGACGTTGGAGTGATTGCATTATAAGAAGAAAAAATCAGCGTTCGCTACACCTTTCACTTTGGTTTGGTTAACGAATCCCAAATTAAACTTTGATCAATCTTAGTTTGACAGCACTAGTTCCGTAGATATGGTGCAAAGATAATAGAAGCCGATACACCCATTACATACCGATAGAAGAATGTTAATTCTGTCCACACTGGCATCGCTAATGATCAGAGCTTGTTACCTTATAATTAACTCGTTGTATTTAAGTCATTTATTTTCATGCAAGCGCGTTCTCCACTCAAAACAGTACCTATACTCTCCACTTAATAAGCTCGCGGCAACATTCATTGATTCTGATTTGGACAGCATCAAGGATCGTAAAGATATATAATACGTCCATCAATAAAATTTATACAACCCAACTTTTATTGTAACCAGACAAAGAGGTAAATCAAATCAAATTTTAAGTAATAATATGAATGGCGCATAATAAAAAAGAAACATGCTCAACGAAGTTTCAGTTCGAATTCCCTAAAAGCTTTTATTATTCATTCTGTAAGGAATAAATTCTCATTTTTACGATTATTTAATACGATATTGATTTAAATTATACTGCTAAACAAGGAATATTTCCATAATGATTTCAATATGAGGGAGCTAACGCAACGCGTTTAAATCAAAGTTTAAAATGAAATGGGACTATACGCTAAACGTTTTATAAAATGTGCGTGTGTGTGTCGAAATTTAGGAAATGTCGGTTTTATGTGAGATTGTGAAAGACTTTTTTCTGTGTAAACGGGATAATTCGTCATCCTTTATTTCAGTAGTTAGACTGTACCTACATATGTAAAGCTTACATTACATTCGGAGGAGTATTCAGTGGGGGACATTCTCACACTTGTAAATCCCGTGGCTACAAGCAGGAATTGCTACTTTATTTAGTAAATCATGGCAGATTCCATGAAAATTCCTAGGAAACAAAAAATAAGCAATAACTGCAAAGTAACCAAAATTCAAAATAAAATTTGGAAATAAGCCCAAATTTGGAAATGATACGTTTTGAAATGTATACGTGATGAAAGAATCTGCATTTTTCTGTCACGATGGTATTTAGAACTGCCTATTTGAATACAAATTTGATAGGTACATACATCTACAAATTTATTTAGGAAAAGAAATTCCCCATTTATTTTCAGTGAATTACATTTGTAACGTATAAACTTGCCAACGTTTCAGTAAAATAAACTACGCCTAATTTTATAACATCAACTTATTAAAGAAAACTATAATAATCTGTTTGAATAAAAAGAAAGTCAACATCAACGAAGCTCGTTTAATTTAAACGAATATTAATGCGCCGGATATTTATATCGACCGGCAGTAAATGTTTTTTTTTGTTTCTTCTTTGTTTATTCGTGTTCGGACGTGGAAATTTTGTGATTGTGTATAGGGTTGGTAGAGTAGCATTGGAAAAATTGCGAAAAAAATAACAGATTATATTCCCTAATTTAAAGATTTCAGAAATTCTTCAGAATTTCTTTTATATTATCTACAGACTGTGTCTGACACTTTCACCAAAGATGGAACCACCCTCTAGACTTTATAAGCGCATAGCCGTTTATAAGTTGAATGTTCTACTCTACAATGTATTAAAGGAAGTTGTGTAGATCCAGTGGTGTGCGATTTTACTGTTTTAAGGTACCTACTCATATTACAGTTAAAACGCACACCTTCAATGTTCACTTTTTGCGTTTAAATAATTATAAGATGTACTTACTGGTCTTGTCTAATTACTTTGTTAATTTATCGATTGATCTTGCCCATTTCCATTAGATTTCAGTTTGTCAAATGTAGGAAAACAGTTATTTATCGTTGACGACTGAGTGAGTTTTGCACGCGGAGGATAAGGGCGCCGTGGAGGCCCAAGGGCCCACCTAAAACCCCCTACCTGTAGTTTTTCGAAAAGTGCCCCACAGTTCGAGAAATTCCATACCGCGCCATTGACCAAACAAAAGGGAATTTCTCGAACTGTGGGGCACTTTTCAAAAAACTACAGGTAGAGGGTTTTAGGTGGGCCCTTGGGCCTCCACGGCGCCCTTATCCTCCGCGTGCAAAACTCACTCACTCACACACTTGCGCAATTTATCAACTTCGGGGACGAATTCGTCGGGGTTTAGGGCTATTTTCTAAAAAGGGGGTGAGAATTGGTCCCGGTGCCATCACTTTCGATGACCGTTGATGGAAAAAAAAACGAATGTAACTTCAGCTCGGTCCTAGTTATTTTTTGTTTTCCCGTTTAGATTGGTACTACACCAAAAGCGAATGTCCTTAAAAAAAAGCGAATGTAACTTCAGGCTGGTGTGTCTTAAGACAGCTCATTACTGAATATGTTGAAAATGTGTTGCAAAATTGCAGTGTGTATACACTTCACATTTTTTGAAAGGGGCGAGCTTTTATTTATCATTATTACATACTACCCGTACTACATACGCGATTTACAGTTAATCAAAATCGCGAAAAATCTATACCTATCACTTTTTCATTTGACCTTTTTTACTTGACGGTTGGTAAGATTGCAAACATTTGATGTGACGGTTGTTGTCATTACTTCTCGTATTTACTTCTATAATAATTTTCTTTATATTTTTTCGTGTTTGTTTCGATATGTTAATAGTTATTTTGCTATTCAGTTCGGAGATATACGACAAATCAAAAATGATGAAAATCGGTCCAGCCGTTCTTGAGTTATAAGTGGTGTAACATATACGACTTGGTATTATATATACAGAGTGGCCCAACGAGAAGTATACAGAGGGCTTTTAGGGTATTAAATTTAGAAATTTCGAAAATTCCTCGAACACGTCAATTTTGTATTCGAGGGGGACAACTTTTGGAATACAAATCACGAACCCAAGTCTTCGCCCCTCTACGTAGGGAGCTTAACCCCTAAAATTTTAAATGGAATCCTATGGCAAATTTTTCGAAATTTGTAAATTTAATACCCTAAAAGTCCTCTGTATAATTCTCGTTGGGCCACTCTGTATACAAGGATTAATGAAGAATTTGGTGACGTTCATAGAACAAACGATAGCTTCTTTTCAGTTTCCAAGGGAAATAGGTCCATTTTCCTGAGTAAATTGTAACAAAGTTTCCCACCCTGTTACAACCTTTACAAAATATTATTCATAAGCTTTTTATTTATTCAAATATTCGAGGTTCCCTCTTGGACTGTACGTCTTCTTGTACTTGCTTACAAGATTATGCTTCATCCACATATAAAATCGTAAAAAACATGGTGCGAGAAGGATTCCCTCAAGACTATATATAAATTTGATTGAACCATAACGGCTTCTATAATAAATTGAGCTTGATCGTAGGATTTTCACAGATCCTCAACCGTTTTGCAAGTGTTCTTCACATAGATTCTTAAGGTAATCATCTCAAATTCAAAGATGCTTTAAATCGGCCCTTGTAGAATATTCATTCTAGAAGAGAACACAATGTTGTTGCAGCAGAGGGAAGGAAAATTTCAACAAACATAGCCCTAGGTGGAAAACATTTATATCATTGTGGTTTCAATTCATCATTCGTACGTGATGCTCATGGATACGCTGCATTGGCGCCTATAAATTTAAAATAAATACTTTAGAGACTGTCATAGACAGACGTTAAAGCAAGGTCGAGACCGCACCAATAAGTTAATAAATATTCTAGTAGACTTCTATTTAATTAACATTGAAACAACCATGCCATATTTCACACTTAATGGCCCGTACGTACTGAAAGCTTGAAATGGTTAAGGCTGTTGAACATAGTTTGTGGATTATGACGCCTTTATGGCCAGATGCAAAATTGCAAGGGTGTGTCAAGTATGCAGTAAAAGATCATTCGCTTCTATTTGTAGGACAATAAAGTAAATAACTCTTCATTATAAACGAGCTCTATAATTTGCGATCCCGATTAATAATTGCCTTATTATAAGAACATCAAAGAAGTATACTTAATTAGATGTTATAATCCCTTTCATTACTATTCAGCAGTAGTTTTGGCAATGAAAATCACATAAATTCAAGCAGCAATTTTTCCTATGCAAAAAAACGAGTGTAACCGCCAATTACAATGCAATTAATATTAAAATCGGTAACCGGAGATTTATTGCGGATCTAAGTTGTGAATAGTCATAGATCAGGCCGACAGTACGTGAGCACGAAACCTTAAAACATCATCAATTTTAAGACCAGAAACTCTCGACCAACCTAATCTAATACGTACTACAAAACGTTAATCTTAACGCGGCATTTCATTCACGTTTTACCTTCGATAACTTATTGCTTCCAAACAAATTGAACACACTGCTTTATTGGGATCCCTTCATAACTTATTAATTTACGTTTCGGCGTGGAAGGAAATTAATGTTGTTAGAAACTTTTACTTTCCCGTTCGTTCTTTTACTTGACAATGGTCCTAAACTTTTCGTTACTGTTTAACAAAACACGAACTACAAATTATCCTTGGTGAACAAAAAAAATTTGGTTGGAACTTATTTAGACAGATCTCAAAAATAACGGATCTCATTTGCCTTCTAAAATTCTGCTCTACAACACATCTAAAACCCAACTTACAAATATTTGAAATAGCGAAGGGTGTATATAAAAAATATGCACAATATGTGCATTAAATTCGCATATTGAGCTCATTGGACATATTGGTATCTTCACACCAGTTGTCTTTGTGGTCGATTGTGTATCCAAATAAAGTTTAATAAAGAATCATTTTAAAATCGTGTAAAATGGATTGTAATGTGATAGTGTAACAAAAGAATTTATTTCCCTTTCCTCATCGAGGAAGATGCAGAATACGATCTCTGCGAACGACAGACTTGTATATGAAACACAATGTGAAACTTAACAATACGCGTTGGCGTTTCACTTATCGCCTAGTTTTCAGAGTAAGTAGTGCATTGTTATAATCTTGTTTCCGTGCTCAACATAAAAATATATCAACGGAATGGTTTCTTGTCAAACCGTCTACCGATACTAAAATGAATCGTTCTTAACAACCAACTTTATTGTAAAATGTTTAACTTTTACACTGGGAGTGACTACTTTATTAAAAGTGGACGGTCGGACTGAGGGGTATCACCGAGGGAATCACGCAAAATTCGCAATGGCCTCTAAGGCTAATCTCTTCGAGAGTTGTTCAAACACAAAATTTTCTACATAAATTTGCAACATAAACTAAGCTTAAAATCACAATGACTTACTCTCAAACCCTGCCCCTGTTTGATCACTTTAGTTACTCGGTTCATCCGTCAGCCTCCCTTCGATTTTCTCCTCTACTGTCGTATAGATTATCTTATAGCTAGTATTTTTGATGCGTGTGCCAGAATGTTCGCATTTCTTCGGGATCATAATCATCCTACTTTTTTGAAAGTCGCCCGGCATCTGCCCTGTCTCGTATACACTATTTTTTAGTTTATAGAGCCTATCCTGCACTTTTGTTCCCGAATGTTTTATTAATCCTGCTGATACTGCATCTGCTCCTGTCGCTTCCCCTGCACGTACTTTAAGATCCTTTATAGCTCTGTTGAACTCTGACCTAAATAAGCTAAACCATAACTCTTCCTCTGTGATTTTTGACATTTGTTACAGCTTAAAAATTTTACTGGAGGACATCCAAGGAAACTAAAACCTCTGAATCGGTTAAACTAAGGAAAGTAATATCAGACTAAGAATCTATTAATCCAGCTAGTAATATAGACAAGGCATTGCAGCTGCTGAAAGATGACTCGTATAGGGATACCTGATGGCTTATGAGTTTTGAGGAGAGAAAGAAGGGGAATTTGGGGGCTTTTCAAAGTGTATATCGTAAGAGGTTTGCAGCTATTCAAACAAGCATGCCATCAACGGGATTTTTCAGTTTTTTATTGAAGGCGTCTGTTGCGGAAGGGAATAATTATAAAGATCGTCTTACTTGGTCTTTGCCACTCTCACCTCATTCTTCTTATCACTTTTAGGTACCAACAGGCAGGGATAAGAGGTGGGAGAATGAGCGGAAAATAGGAATATAAAGTGTTGCTCAAAATAGAGCTAAAGATTAATGAAAACGAAACATTCCGCCCGCTTAAAATGAAAGGTTCATTTTAACAAATATTTACTTACACAATTTATAAGAACTTCATGAGTAACTTAAATTTAATTTAAAGGTAAAGCGCACACTTTACTAACAGGTCGTTGAATAAGACCGTTGTTAGTGCGTAAGGTCACAACCCTTACAACACCGTCTTTACCGGGATGCACTTGAGCAACTCGCCCCATACTCCATTTTAGAGGAGGCAAATCGTTATCTTTAATTAAAACTAGAGTGTTCAACTCAATGTTTACAGGTTTATCAGCCCAACGACTTCTTTGTATTAACGTGTGAAGGTACTCGTTACTGTAACGCTTCCAGAAAGTTTGATGTATATGTTGTAATAACTGCCAACGCGAAAGCCTATTCATTTTAATGTTGCCCAAATCAGGCTCCGGAAAAGAGTTTAAGGGCTTTAAAGTCAAAAATTGGCCGGGTGTCAACACGTTAAGGTCATTAGGATCCGAACTCGGAGGGTGAAGGGAGTTTAGAAAGCCCTCTATTAGAACCAGAACGGTATTGAATTCTTCAGAAGTCCAATTACCTTATGGAGATGGGTTTTTACGCAGCGAACACCACTTTCCCACATTCCGCCAAAATTTGGCGCTCCAGCGGGATTAAAATGCCAATTTATTTTTTGACAATCAGCTGCTACATGCATGTATTTATTTATTTCTTTCCAAGCACCGCAAAAATTAGTGCCACGATCCCTATAAATATCATTTACGCACCCGCGTCTCGAGATGAAACTACGTAAACAAGCGAGGAAAGCCTCACTGGTTAGATCAGAAGCTAGCTCAATATGTAAAGCTTTGGTCGCCATACAAACGAACAAGCACACGTATGCCTTTAGGACCTTAGCTCCTCGAGTTCTGTTTGTAGTTATGGAAAATGGGCCGGCATAATCCACACCTACAGAAGCAAATGCTTTAACACTTGAGAGCCTAGCAGAAGGTAATTGACCCATGATGGGTTAAATAGAGGAGGGATTAACTCTAAAACAATTATAGCACTTAGAAATAACTCTTCGCATAGTGCGTCCAGTATTTTAGTGATAACAAATATTGGAGAGTTTGAGGACCATGACGTAAATAAATCTTATGTGTATACTCTATGATCAGATCAGTTAATCGATGCCTAGCTGGGAGTAATATAGGGTGTTTTTTATCGTACGCTAACTTAGCATTTTTTAAACGACCTCCCACACGTAAGACATTACGATCCAAAAAAGGGGCAACTTTCTGAACGGTTTGGAAAGCTGCCTATCTGATCTTAAAGCAGAAATTTCTTCGGCAAAGCACTGATTTTTCGATTTTCATTATTTTTACAATTAAAAATAAATCTAAGTATACATAACACATAGATCGTTGAGTATTATGTAGACTAGAAAATCGATTTAAAAATCTATCAAAGTCAGAAATTTCAGTAAAAAGTACCAATGTAGTTTTGCGTCGTTCTTCTAGGGGTTCGTAAAGTTCAAAGCTGCTCTGTGGCCAATATGTGGAGGGTTCACTTAGCCATTGGGGCCCCGCCCGCCATAGAGTATTATTTAATAAATCTAGGGCCAAGAGGCCTCGTGGGTCGCGGGGTCCGCGGCATTATCCTGGGAAACTATGTGGTGCCTATTAAAGGGGGGTATTTTTTCTCTGATATAAGCAACTCTATTTAAGACAATAGTATTCCAATTACGTTATTCACACTCTATCCAACATAACACAATAGTATACTATCTGTCCAGGCGAATATTTTAGAAATATAGAATTTATCTTTATAAGTTTCCTGAACAAAAGAGAGTACCGAGCTTAATAAAACCGCACTACATAACTCTAGGCGAGGAATAGATAAACTCTTTAAAGGCGCAATGCGAGATTTTGCAATTATAAAATGCGTATTTATAGAGCAGTCCTTACTAAGAACTCTAAGATAAACTACAGCACAATATGCATTTTGACTAGAATCACACACTCCATGTAATTCAGCCGAGAGAAAATTATCTAAATTAATGATTTGACGAGGAAATATTATCTCAGACAAGCAATGAAGTTGGCCACGATTCTTGAATATGTGAGTGGTACTTGAGAGTCCCAATCTACAGCACTAGACCAACAGTGTTGAATTAGAACCTTTGTTCAAGGTACTAAAAAACCTAAAGGGTCATAAATACGTACGAGTTCTGAAAACATATTTCTCTTAGTAGAAAGGCAACCTTTTTATTCCGACTTTAAAGGTAAAATGGTCCAATTTAAAATTCCACAACAGACCTAAAACTTTCGAAGTCGCTTGCGATTCCAAATCCAAGAGAGAACGGATCTACTTGACAATCCGAAGGGGGTAAGTGAGCAAGTAAACGGGGGTGATTTAAAGCCCATTTGCGTAAAACAAAATTACTAGTTTTCAAAACGGCTATTAAATCTTTTTGAAGTTTTAACGCCTCTTCCAACGAGTTTTTTCCCGAGAGTCAATCGTCAAGCTAAAAAAATATCACTTCGCAAAATTTTACACGCACGATTTTTCTTGCTCCATTGCCACTTGTTTAATCGTTCTCAACGCCAAATAAGGACTGGAGCTAACACCAAACGTGACTACTTGTATTTCAAAATCTTGAATAGCTTCCGAAGATGAAAAACGATACAAAATTCGTTGGTATGGGGTATGTTTCGGGTTTACTAAGATTTGTCGATACATTTGCTTTATGTCCGCGGAAAAAACTATTGAATGAAGCCTAAATTTTAATAATATAGATATAACATCTTGTTGCAATTTGGGTCCTGTTAAAAGGCAATCGTTTAAACTTTTATTATTCAAGTTTACTGCGCTAGTGTCAAACACCACTCTAAGATTCGTGGTAGAGCTTTCAGCTTTTATAACGCAGTGGTGAGGGATATAATAAAATTTATCTTTATTTTGAGTAGGGGAAGGCACGGGCCTCATTTGATTTAAAGCTAAATATTCTTTTAAACACTGGCTATATTCTACGTGTAGAGTTGGATCTTTTAACAATCTTTTTTCGAGAGGTATAAAACTTTTTAAGGCAATTTCTCTAGATCCAGAGAAAGAGAGTTCGCTCCCCTTGAATGGCAATTCAAAAACGTACCTACCATCCTTATTTTTAAAAGGTTCTTCAGCTGCTAAATCTTCTGAAGAAAACTTTGTAATGCTTGGGACATCTTCTAATGCCCAACATTTTTTAAGAAGGTTTTCAAGATTGTCTTCAAAAGTCGCTAAACAAATATCTACTGATGGACTAAGGTAATGAGCATTTTTAACTTTACCCGTCACCACCCTACCAAATACGGTTTCTTGCGCAACGGGCTCATCATAATTAGTAGAAATAGAGTGACCTACAAGTAAAAATCCAACAATCTCTACCTAAAAGTATATCTATGGGACTAGATTTGTAAAAATTGGGATCCGCTAAAACCAAATTTGAAAATTTATTGAAGTGTTCTCTAGATAAAGATTGAGAGGGTTGACTGCGGCATATTTGTGGTAAAATAACAAAATCAAAATCAAAATGGGGTTCACATCTTACAACAGGTTTAATGGTACATTCACAGTAGCCTGCCGCGCGAGCATTTCTTCGACCTACGCCACAAATATTAATTGAGAGAGAGTAAGAGGTTAATCCTAATTTCTTAAAACACTTAGACGCGATTAAATTAGTTTGGGAACCACCGTCAAGAACAGCCCGTACCGTTCTAAAATTTCCAAACTTATCTTTAATATCTACAAGAGCCGTCCCCAGTAATGTGCAATTATTGAAACCAGATTTGTCGTTCATTTGAGAATCCCCGAGGCTTTCAGCAGAGAGGCTCGTATTAGAGAGTAAACAATTTGTACTGTTTGATACATTTGAGGAAGAAGTCTCCGTTGGCGCGTTATCATTTAAGGGGGAAGTATTGTTTTGAACCAAATTAGTACGGGGGTCAATATCCATATGTAAAAGCGTGTGGTGTTTATGTGAACATTTCATGCAAAATATTTTACTATTGCAATGCCATGCGGAGTGTTTGCTTCTTAGGAAATTGGAGCACCATTTTTTTGGTTTTAATTGGAGAGAATCGTTTTCTGGGGTTTTGGCCAAAAAAGAAGGGCAATCGTGGTCTTGCGTACAAAACTGACATTTTTTATTAGATGTCGTTGCAGTAGCTACAAAACTAGCTGTGGGTCTTGATTTAAAATTATTATAATTATAAAAGCAGTATTTTTTTGCCATTCGTGGCAACTGGATTGTCGTTGCAATTATTAGAATATGAAAACCGTGTCGAAAGCCGTGCATTGTTTATTTAAAAAATCAGTTAAAATTTTAAAGTCTTCTAAAGCGGACCCGCACTCTAATTCAAAACGAGTAGCCGTGTCTTTATCCAATCTATCAGAGAGCATCTGAAAAAGTACAAAATCCCAGTGTTCCGTGGGATATCCGAGATTTGTTACAACGGAAATATTTTCCAAAAATTGGCATTGTACCATTAGGGGTTAAACCTTGATTTCAGAATACAACCTCATCTTTGGTGAAATGTATTTTTTAAAAAAGTTTAAGTTCAGTTTTTGGTGTCGTCTTGAAGCGAGCGGACAAGGACTCCCTTCTTATATAAATGTTATAATTAAATGTTATAATTAAATAATCGCTGTAATTCCAGTTGAATAGCTTACGTAAGAATGTGTAAAAGGCGCTCTTGCCAACAGGTACACGCACATACTATTGAACATTTTAATGTAAATTGTTAAAATTTCGCACCATTATTTGGAGGGTTTCAGAAAAGCTCGATCGGAATTAAGCAAAACAGAATGGAGTAAGTAAGAATTGTAGTAAGATAAAGCAGTGACCTGCGAACTGTGTCTAAATCTAAATATTCGAAGGCAGAGTGCACACAAGACGGCTGCCGGAAGCATAAATGAAAGTAATTTATCATCCGAATGAAAAGGTCTACCACAAAAATAATACAAACTGGTGACACATATATGAAAAATCGTGTAATAGCTCCTGTATTTACTTTCACCATGCCACTCCGCAATAGAGTATAATTATGAAATTTCCGTCTTTTTACGGCCGTGAGAAAACCGCGCGCAAAGTTGCCAATTTCGAAAAAGTTCGCGTAAAAACCCCACAAATGGAAATTAGCATCTGCACATCAACGCACTGTGTCATTAACGCCCCATTTGGCAGTACAGAACTAATATTTAATTAAAATTCCCACTCTCCAAGCGAAATGTTAAACAAAGCAGTGATGTGAACGTACAGCCAAAGATTATTCATGCGATATTGGGAATAATCAAACAGGGATTGTCGTTTGCAAATGTGGGTGACATCACAATGCAAGAAAAACACATACCTGAAGCTCATTATTGCATGTTGACATAAAACAGTTCATTAACTAAAAAGTCGGAACATACTAAAATTAAGCTTTAATCATTTTTAATTGAATGACTGACATCCAGCCCTCTTTAAAACACTAATTGATGGTTATCTTGAACTTCACGGTCGTAATATGCAGATTGCTTACACAAATATTAGATCACTTTAATTTTCATCCGTCAGACTGGTACAGAATGGGGAAATTATACTTCTATGATTGAACGATGATCTAAAACTGGGACCCGTTGACTAATTAATGCAATTGCATTCCAATCTGACATCACATTCGAGACAATTAACAGACTGAAAAGGCCAGAAGATTGAAATTTTTGAGGCGGTAGGTGTAAAAAGAGGAAAAAGGCTCCGCATGTTATTATAAAGCCATTATTGGAATTGATAACAAAATAATACATAATTACAGCGCTTGAACTCTTAAGGGGTTATAAATTTCGAGCGAAAACAATGGGTCGTTTGATACCGGGTATAAAAATTAAGTGTAATTGAATAAATTTACTATGTGCTGTATATGCGGTTATCTGAAGTATGCGGAGTCACAAGCAATAATTATTATTGATAGTATTTACAAGAAAGGAATTGTTTATTACTATCTGTAAATAATTACACTAACAATACGCCTTTTTTACTTTGACCATGCCGATGATATAGATACTCCTTGTTTTATGTTTTTGAATTCACTGGTACGACGCCAAATGAGAATACAATACTTAATTTTTCAGGTCCCAATTCTAAAACCATTAGAGACCAAGAGACCAGTTTTAAAATCACCTTATACAGGGTGGAGTATGCGTACTACGTTCCCGAGCGTACTAAATTCAGACAAAAACGTGTCACAGAAAGCTCTCCACTTCCAAAATAAAAAATAAAATGTTGTTACCTAATCCCAGCACCGTTTTCTATGCATCTCAATTTCTTACCTGAAAAAAAACAAATTATTATTCGTGTGAACTAATAAAATAAATATGTACAGTACAGTATTGTTACTATTTATAATTCACTTAGAGTAGTAAACGAGTGTGGTAAAAGAATTTCGATTTTTATATCAATGTAACCGCATTTGTTGTTTTCTATAATAAAGCTACTTGCATTATCTTTCTTTCAGTTCCACAACTTCCGGATCGTCCAGCAGCTGTTTCGAATCAGAAGTTCGAGATCCGATAACGAAAATAATAACTTGATTAATCACCGGCAATTTCGAGTGCAATAGGAGCTGACCGGATTGAAGGAAAAGAAAAATTATCTCTCGAAAAGTTGTCAGAAACTTAGAAATGGCTTTACGTCTGCACATCAAAGAGATCCATATAAGGATTGGTTTGCATAACTTTGAAATTCATTTTGACCAAAGAGTATATTATACTCTTCGTTTTAACGTAATAAGGACAAATCCAGAAGAGTTTCCATAAAGTAAAAGCGAAAGTGGTACGGATTTTGTATTGCAAAATCGGATATTAGTTGGAAAAGTGAGTAAAAGATGATCAGTTACGCGTTTAGGACATAAGATGGACCTTTTCTCTTTCTTTTTTATTTACATATTCTGTTGTTATACCAGCATCACATAAAGATCAAAATGAAAATAGATAAAGTTTAAAATCTGACTGCGTGGGAGGCGACATGGCTTGATACATGGATTATTTTCCCTGGAAAAGATTCGATTGCTAGCCGCAAAGCTAAAGTCCGACTGTCAGAAGGCGCGTTGAAACCCAAGGGCGTCGGTAGAAGATCAAACGTGTAAATTTTCCAAATAAAAGAACTGTCGATGTGCACGACTGATAATTTACACAAGATCATAAGAACAAGCAGTAAAAAAATTATCAGAAGAGATCGAAGTATGTGCAAAGTGTCCGAAGTTAAAATAGAAGAGAGTATGATTTAAAAAAAACAGAAGTAGGGGAAGCACATTTTCATATAGGTGATCGAGACGGTAGTTTGGCTTGTAACTCGGAGCCTACACCGCCCCTCATTTATATTTTTTTATTTAAGTAAAAGTTTCCAAATACTTTGTGGAATGTTTAACGCCTTCCTCGGGTTTTTGTAAATTTTTTAAATCTTTTCATGTTTGACAAAATTAAAAAAACAACAAATATACACAAACATGAAAAGAAATTAAATAAAAATCAAAGTTCAAGACAATTGTATTATTTTAAAATATTTCGGGATACATTGACAGAATGAAAAAATAGCAAATGTACACAATGTATCCCGAAACATTTTAAAATAATACAATTTTCTTGAATTTTTGATTTTTATTTTGTCCATATTTTCGGGACTTTCGAATGTTCGCAATTTCCTAATTTTCAGAATTTCCTATAGGTGTACTTAATCCCATTTTTCTATTATTTTTTAATTATTGGGTTCACTGACTTTTCTGATTTTAAATTTGTGTTTATTTATTTTGAAATGGTTAAGCGATTTTCTATCCTAGAAGGGCGATCGGACTAACTCACTCCTCAATTCATATTAGGGAAAAACTATCACATCTTTTTTGATGAGACTGTGGCATTCCAACCAGACATATTCATCTTCACGGATGGATATAAAACAATGGAAGGATCAGGAACTGGTATTTATTCCAAAGAACTGAACTTCCACATCACAACCACTAGGCAAAGGGGTCGGACGACTCTAGTCAAAGAGGTAGTATAAAGGGCCCAAATTTGAGGCCTAGGTAAACGGAGACCTTGTCCACCTTCCTATAGCAATCCAGAATACTTCGGTGTAGTAAATGGAATTTTAAATTTATAGTTAGTTTATAGTTACCAGTCCCCAGAGGCCTGTGTGACAGCTACAATGATTAATCTCAATTTTTAGAAACCGCTTTAATACATTTACTTACTGACGTGAGGTTTGGACCCAAGTTTATAATTAAAAGTTACACTCATGTTTTTAATTTTTTTTAAAATATTTTTTGGGAATTTTTTTAATTCTCTTCCAACCTTTCCTTCTTTAAATTTTTATTTTAAATCTTTTACATTTACTTTATTTTTCCGAATTTTCACAGTTGATTTACAAAATTTTTTCATTTTTGGAATTTTTTTAAGTTCTTAAGGTATGCCTTAGTGTCCCGAAATATACAGATCTTTTTAGTTTTTTAATTTTTTTTTCAAGAATTTTACGGAAACGTTTAAAGTTTTCGAATTAATAATACCTTATGGAAAATTGTTTTAATTCATGCATTTTCCAAAAGGTTTTTATTGCCGTATAGATCGAAAGTTTTTTTATTTGGAAAATTTACACGTCTGGTCATCCGCCAACGCCCTTTGCTTCGAACGCGCCATTTGACGGTCTAACTTTCGCTTTACTGGTAGTAATGGTATTTGTTCTACGTAAAAGATTTCATGGACCGAGACATATCGCACCCCAGCTCCCCGTCTATAACCATTCTTTGGCAAAATCCGTAAGAAGAATCTGAATATATATTATGTTAAACAAGCATAAATTGTGTACAAATCTTGCGGAGATAAAGCGCATTTTAACATTGGAAATGTTTATGGTTTCGTATAGGTATGTGGTATATGGGTACAGAGTTACGAGTTTCGTTCAAGCAGAAAAGATAACGGTGTCGCATCAAGTGACTCGGCCATGATCGGTAGGTTAAGGAGATGTCGCGGATACTGTCGATAAGGTACTTACTTAAGGGTTCTCAATTGTTTTGTTAATTCCAGTCTAAAATTCTCGCACATCTCCTTTGATATTATTACAAGCATGTTACGACGCTTGTTATTAAGAGGGATGACGCTGTATAAGGGTTATTTGTGTTTTACATGATTATAATGGCTTCGTTATACGGTTGTCGCATTTAACAGAAATTGTTTAATAAATATTTGGGTTATAAGATAGTAGCATGCTATATTTTACCTTCTTGCTAGATGATTAATGGGGAGGGGACACATAAACATTTAAAGAATCAAGCCCTTAGAGGCATTCTCCTAAATATTGTTTTTCCCTTTGTAGGTACTTTCCTTCAACATTTTCGAGATATTCACTGTTAAGTTTTCACATCTCCAGGAGATTTTTCCGCACTTCAAGGCATCCCAATCGCCCTTTGTTTACTCAAATTGCTCATTTAGCGCATGGTTCTTTTTCAATTAGCATTATCCCTTTACTCCTCGAAGGTGACTGCCCTTAATAAAATTTAAATTGTCTGCATTTTAGTTGGTATACCTCCAATTGAAGAAACCTACGATACGACTGCGTTCCGAAACTATTTACAATGACCATCATTACGCACATATCACTAATATTTCTATTTAGTAGATAATTCTTTTAGGGGCGTTTAATGTAACACAAGTACATCGCCAAAAATTTGCATTGATTACTTGTACTTTTTGCACCGATTTTTCGCATAAGAGTTTCCATTTAAACATCCCGTTTCATTTCAATCACCGAAACGGCTGACGTAGTAACGCTTCTTCTTTGCTATTGTCTCAGATACGATGCTCTGCAGCCCCAACCAACCAACCGGTAATTAAATTCATTAACAATCGAGATAACTGCGATCCTTTTAAATAAACGTTACTTTAAATTGACTAATTAAAATCTTTAGAATTTAAATGGGAAAGTTAAAGGGGGACTTTTCTAATCTGGTATACATAAAGGGCGATAAAAAAGTGTAATTCAGTTACAAAAGTCGTGAAAATGCATAAATAATACATTATTGGTGAGAGAAACTAAATAGGAAATGGTTGCGCCCTGCTCCTTATTTACTTAGTACACTAAAATAACGAGAGACTGCATGATTTGCAAGTTCTAATTTTGAATTTCCGCACACATGCTATTATTAAGCGGGTTAGTAAAACTGTAAGGAAAGGAAGATGAATGCGGAATTACGCGAAAGCAGAAAAATGCTACTATTCAAGTTGCAGACTCATAAATGCTGATTTTGGCATCTTATTAACATACTCGAACACACCTTGAGCATAAAAGCGCCGTAAAGGATTCGCCCATATATATTCTTCGCGATGCACATATATATTACCCTCAGAAGAAGACGTAGGGGTGTATATTTCCATACACAATAAAGCGATTGTTTGTACAGCGAAACGAACGTTGTAGACGTCAGTGTTGCATTTGAAAGATGGTGATAAAGTACCCATGTAAATTGTCGGAGAAAACAATAATGGCGTGTTATTATAGAATTTACATTTCTTTGGAGGAATTTCAATAAAGTTTCGAGACGCGACAATGTAATCGTTAATTACGGCACTCCACCAATTACCATCCATCAATAGGTATTATCTCTTAATTTACTTGCGTTTTTCGTGGCTAGGTTTCCAAATGAAATCACGATTATCTTGATCCGTCAAAATAACGATCTGTCCACCCTAACGAATTCCAGCATCTGTTTGGTAACCACTAGTTTTGCTTCTTGCTGTGAATTATCGCCGTGACGGTGACAGAGCATAGATAATTAGATCGTTAACCCACATAATTAGATTTGTTCATTTTTCTCAAATTCTAAATCGGTCCAGAGTACATGGCGTTATCATGGGATTTATGGCCATTTTACAAACTGCCTATAAATTAATTAGATGTTTTTCCTTGTGAATCAGTACTTTCTTCTCAAGCCACGTTTGAAATATCAGATAATTTGTTATCCTACGTACTGAAAGTGCGTGGTTCTTCGACTCCTCTGAAATGGCTCATCCTTACGCCCAAATTTCAACAGGTAATTGTTTACAAACGATTTACGACGTACTCCCACACTAAGATCAACGTAGGACGAAATATGAGCATTGTCAACGATTTTCCTAGGAATGTGATAAACGACTCGAAACGAATTCTGTACTTGTCGTAAACTATCAGGAAATACAATATTACTCAAAATGGTAAGTACTACTCTCACATTCAATATGTTGTAAGATGTAAATATGTTAGCAGATTCCATATGAAATAGTTACAGAGGAATGTATGTGTAGGTAACCCAGACGTAATATATAAAAATATGAATATGTTGAGGGAGGGCATGAATTATTCTATCCATGCGTCTGAAGGTTTGAGATTTCAGCGCTGATACCACATACAAAACTGGGATTTCTTAATTAATTAGATTTTAACAACTATGGTGGACTGCAAATTAAAGTATCTAGAGATACTGGAACCCCTAGCTGATAATATTTGGCACAATTTTCTATACACAATTTGACTGAAATGTAATCAGAATGGACCCACTTGTCTAATAAAATTCATTCCCTCCAAAGGGAGCCATGTATCAGGCGGAAGCACTATTCAACTTATTATTGTCATTAATATTGTTCACGGTATATTTACTTGTTGAAACATCCTCGTAAGTTTTGAATATATGGCTGCCTTTTCCGAATTTAACAACGCAACTTTACAGCGCAGTGCGTGTAGATTTTCACTTCTTTTCTGTCGAGCACCGTATCACTTCGCTTTACTCACAGTTCGCGTTCGCTAGAACGCATGGAATTTTAATTGCCATCATCACTATGTAGTAATCTCTGGCTTATTTTGCCCACGTTCTGGAAGCGAACGCAATCCATTATATTCGGCGACGGAAATCGAGGTTAAGGAAAATACTAAACAATGCGCCGGATAGTTACAGGATAGACGACTGATTAAGGACTATGCAGAGCGCCTGTTCCGCCCACTTATTCGCAAAGAATGCACTAGTATTATAGCCTGAAGAATCACACTCGCTACAAACGAGGACAGGGTGTCCGCCTAAGAGTTTCCCTTGAAACGATCACGCTGCCAAAAGGTAGGCCGAATTTTTTAATGGACAGCGGCAAGAAGAAAGATGTGTGCAGATTGTAGATGAAAAAAAATCAAACAAATATAGAAATCGGCTAGTTGGCGCCTGAACCCCTACTCATATGGGTTTACCTGTGCCCCAGGGGTCGACCCCAAACATTCAAAACGTGTAGGGTCTAAGGTGCTTACAGCTCAGACACGAATGAATAAAAATGACGAATTCTTACGGTAAACGGCCATCTTTAATCGTTAATTCGTTTACTTAATGCACACCCTACGAATCAACTTTAACTTTAGTTACTTTCGGTTTAGTGGGTTGGGAGGAAATAAGTGCAAAGATCATCGACAGATAACAAATGGACTGCGTGTGCCATTGCACGGACACTGCAGGTGAGAGAGAAAGGAAAACTAAGAGGGCAAGCTGACTCTTACGGTTACACGCATCTGATTGGTTCTTTCAACAGAAGCGATCGCGATCGCATTCAAATTAAATTGAAGGAACCAATCAGATCGTAACCGTAAGAGACAGCTTGCCCTCTTAGTTTGCCCTTTTCTCTCACCTGCAGTATTCGTGCTTATAATTATTGACACGCGCAGTCCATTTATTATATGTGGATGGCAGAAATCGTAATAGAAAACAAATTATTAAATGCATCTTTCACTCTAAAATATTATCTTAAGTAATATCGCCACTGGTTGTAATGGAAATGGTTGTAGTTTTTTATCTCTTCCTTTGTTAATTTTTTTAAGCTATCATTTATGAGCATGCCACATTGTGTCACATTAAGCAATTTTCAAGTGGCTAAGCCCGCTCTTGCCCCCGTCTATCTACGGCCCTGCGTCTAGGTTGAAACCATGTTATAGAGAAAACAAGATATGCTAGATTGCTGTTCCAAATTCGTTAGTCACACATGACGTCACGCGGAGCTTAAAATTTGAATTTAAAGCAAGATTCTTATGGGATTTCTTTCTTAATTCTACAGCAAAAATTTCTTAATTAGTGCCCATTTTTCCATAACAGCCCAGAGGCTCTTGCACCAGCATTTGTGTTTTGTTGGCTGCAGCATGTAGGCCTTACCCATTGGTTGACACAATACCTATGGTTTTTAATTTGCAGTTTTGTATATATTTATCCGGGTTTTCAATTTGGTATTGCTTACTAGGTTATGTGCGCAGTTGTAGCAGGTAAATATCCCTGCTACTCGGTATATTTGTGTCAAGGTCATAGAAGAGGTAAGTGGGGTTATTTTGGTCCACTTTTTTGGATCCACATGGATCACCACCAAATGTCCATTTTCGTTGCAATTAATTAACTTTCGCCTGATATCAAAAGTACTTACCGCATACACTTACATAAAGCTTCAAGCTCAGATGTTTTTTTTACTTAATGCGCCTTATCTAAATCGAATAATTTAAACAACAATTCTAATAGGAACAACAAATACGCAAATACAAATTCAAATAAAATCAACCAACATTACGATAATTATATCCTATCGCCAATTGAAACTTCCGGTATCACTTACGGTTTACCCGGAATTGAAAGCAACTTTTGATTTTCAAATAAAGTGCGTATATGTTTTTGAAAAACAAAAGTTGCATCAGTTTCCGGTTTAACCGGAAGTGAAATCAATATGCCATCGAATAGATCGTGATGTAACTTACAAAATTATATTTGACCATTTTTTTCGAATTTGAGGAATGATTGACGAGCTTAAGCGCAAAATTCGGGAAGAATAGTTCAGGAGCTGAATAACAAATCGAAGAATAAATTGGGAAGTAAATGTGAAAGTAATTTACGTTAGTGATATTTGTGATACTTAAAAGGATAATTAAGGGGAGCTTGAGGGGATTGGATGTGAATTAGGGAGATACTTGAGGAGGTGCTTCAGAGAAATTTGACAAAAGCTTGAGCATAACTTGGGTAAATGGAGGAGAATGTCTCTGTAAGTTGAATTGCGTTGAAAATTTATAACGTTACACTGTACCCGATAGAATTATTGAAACGATAATCTCAATCCACCAATGAGAAACATATACAATCATATATTTTGCATTAACAAATCAAAAAGTTAACAAGAAGTAGTGTACCCTGAAAAACTAAAAATCTACCTAGAAATCTGTCAAACAGTAATTGTCAGGTAAACTGCTGACTCGACTTTCCGACTACTTTAGTATTATGCATAGTACATTTAGAAAATGCCCTCTGACACCTTTATTTTGAATAATTTTAACACATCATATATCTTTTTTGTATTTAACATTTCTCGGTATGGTGCTTACTTTCCAGAAAAATGCAAATTTAGGTAAACAGAAACTTTTAAATTCAAAATTGGTCGGAAACTAAGAAACTCACAAAGAAACTATAATGAACTTTTTTATGCCATATTAGCCAGTGTATCGTCCAGAAAACGCAATATTGCCACATCGAAGATGTATCACGATTATAATACTTTCCTTTATACATTCTTTGTATGTAGTCGGAAAGGAATATATTGGAAATAGAAGCGTGGATGCCGTCAATCAACAAAAATCAATAGTTACAATAAGATTCCAGTAACATTACTAGATCATCATGCCCACAAATTGCTACCGAATGAATTGGAAAGGCGGTAGTACGTGCCAAATATATTTTGTGTAACAATCTCAGAAAAGTGTTCTAGTATAAACCATGTTTAAATGTTGGCAAGTTATACAACATGACCCACTCTTTTCGGGTAATTGCGTAATAAAAATTAAAACTAATATGCTCAAAATTGTCTCTCAATTTAAAATTCGTTAAATCCCCATAAAAGTAACAAAACCGACCCAGCCCCACTAATTTAATTGCGGCACTTATTTGAATTTTGCAGTTTTCCGCCCAATTAACGAGTCGGGTACGTTGACCCTCACCGCCGCCAAATTATATAAGCCGGATGTTACTTCGGAGACGCTCCTCCTTATTTCCAAAGAAGCCCGTCTCGTATGCCCCTTAAATTATTAAACGCAAACAGTTGCAGTACTATCAATTGGCGTACAGGACAGTAATTGATTATTTTACGCTCGACTAACAGAGCGCGGCCACTTCTTTATTAACATACTAATTTGACTACAATGAAATTGACTGTCAGAAAATTGCTTGTTACCAGCGACGTGCGGCACTCTCGTGTATAATGATTTAATTTAACATTAAAAGGCTTTGAATTTGTCTAGCGAAGTCGACGTGTAACTTATTAAAATGCTTTCACAAAAATAGAAACGCTTTTAGTGTCATGCTGTATCAAAGCTCGCGGAAAACCGTAACTTTAATTAACCTTTCGTAAACGTTCTGCACTCGAAAGCTCTTAAACAGAGCGCTCTACACGATGGTCGTAGTCGACATTATCTTAGGTTAGAAAATGTACCTACCATTTCACTTAAAATGTTGTAACTATATGAATCTCCCATAGGCGTTAAGTTCCATTTAAAAGATCCACTGTACGGTGGCCAAACTTGGGAAAAAATATGCTAATTTACAACAGTAGTGTTTTCTTGAAAATCACTAAACTTAACAGTTTATGCCCTTTCAAAGAGAAAGAGGTTATCCTCAAAACTTCGATGCAAACATGGATTTCCACGAAAAAAATGCCATAACCGGGAGACAAAAGGCATTTATGGTCACATTGTTTTTAAGGTGGCCTCTTAGTATGGAGCTAACCGCACCATAGCACGAAACGAACGAAAAAAATCATTGGAAGTTAACTCCATTTCTTTCTCCAAGGAATGATTCGTGGGGAGAATGAGGGTTTTCCGCAGGATTCGGTTTCATTACACTAACGGAAATGGTTCAATCAGCTGTATCTTACATGAGAAATACAGTGTGGCTGATTTGTGTACACTCTTTTACTTGGTAAGCTTTTCTCAAACTATTAAATAATGCAAATTTAAGACGGCATCAATCTGCTTGTTGCCTAATAGCGAAGGTAGCAAATTAGCACTCCTTTAAGCATAATTAATTATAAGGAAATGTGGTGAAGTGCATATACGGAAATACTAGTTTTGCCATGCCGTAAAAGAACACATGTCTTCAAAGTACTAGCCGAATAAATCTATTTTTAATAAACTTCTGTACACCTGCTGAATATTCTTTCAAAATAAGTGTTCGGTTCTGGCAACAGACACAGATATTTAATTAATCTACGTGAGTACAATGTTAAGGTAAATAGCTAATTAAAGCCCATTATCGCCCACACCTTTCGCTTCCAACTCCCGATAGTATCTCGGGATGAAGCACATTTCATTTTTATGAACACTTTTATGAATGGGGCTCCTGTTCGGTTAAACAAATGGAGATGAGACGTCCCATTTCTCATAAACAAATGGTCGAACACCTGAATGGATTAACGAAACTCTCAAGGTTTTAGAAATCCACGCGTGTCTCTAGGTAAAATTCGGAAAGATGTGTAAGATTGATAAAGCGCAGTGTTATGTAAATAAGTGTGTTAGGTGTGGGTGGCCTTTTCGTACGTTCCATTTTCACCACAAGTTCACGGTCGTAGAGTGGTTAATGAGATGCCGGAGAATTTGTCAAATTCGCTTTCGGCGTGTACGTGAATGGATTTTGGGAACGTGAATTGTTTATTGATACGTCTGCCTACGGCATTGACACTTGCGCCGATGGCGTGCCGTATTAAACTGTTAGGCTTTTTGTAAGAACTCTCTATATTTAGATCGATCAATGCACATGGTTTTAATGCTTGTAAGTGCGACAAAAAATTCGGCACTTAACTATTTATAGGAACAGCTGGTTGTTACTTTCGCCTGCACACATATTTTGACGTTTCCACTTTCATCAAAGTGACCACTCGCTTCCTTTATTAACTAAATGTTGATTTACGGATCTCATTAATATCTGCTAATTGTTATTTGTCCTCAAATCCTCCTCTTTCTAGTACGAGACCGGCTGAAAAGGCTTCTGGATTCTACTAATTTACCAGCGAAGCATACATCGGCTTCAGTGAGTCAAGCACCATCCAAGAGCAGTGTTGGCAGATGGATAGTCCAATTCCAGCGTGGACTCAGTTCGTGAAGATGTTGTAGGTGAAACGGCCGAGACAGTGCGAGATCTGCTTGAAATTCAGCACACACGATTTTACAGGAGCTTGTGAACGCAGTAAAGCTCTACAATCGTTGGGCACGTTGGAAATTTAGCTGAGAGTATTCTATAATAACTTTTCTGGTGATGAAACTATTCCTACGAACCCAAACGTTGCTGAGCGCCCGGTATTTAGAAGCGTTTTAGCTTGGGCGCTTCGTTACTAAGTAGTTTCCGAATTTCCTTATTTGTTCTAGGAGACGAGGAGTGAGCTTTGTGTGTTTTCATTTTGTTTAATTATTTGTCTTATCGCCGATAACGCAAGTAAGTTTCGTAGTGAATCGATTCTTTTTGGAACCGTTTCCGTAGGAATATTAACATTGTTTTTGCAATCACCGTTAATTACCGATCAGTCGATTTTAGTTTTCTAATGGGATAGGTACGAAAATTCAGGATTGGTACCGGTAAGGTCGTGCAGTTTAAGGAAAATATCAATGTGAAAACCGATTAAGCCGATTGACCGCCCATTCCAAGGAACAAAAGCGCATTGCTGGACCGCCGAATTTGGAGATTTCATTCCGACTATTTGGATAAGTATAATTAACCCTAATAAGTTGGATGGGCCTTAAGCCTTAAGTCGAGATTACATCCGCTAGTTGCGCCCCTAATAAACGTGAATCTGACACCGGTCCCGTATTTTTAAGACATCTGGGAAGGACGTAATTAAAAAAGTTGCAGTTTTTGGATGCCGATAAACGCATAGGCTGTGTCGGTTGAAAAAACTGTCGTCTCGTAAACCCTTAATTTAGAGGGGATTTTCTTTGCATTTGGTGATATACCGAAACGTAAAATCTTGTGCCTTTTGCATCATTTTGCCTTTGATGTTTAACCGCATTTGATTTTCAGAGGGCGAAGAATTTCTGGATTCGATTTTGACTGGAGACTAAACTTGGGCACTGCATTACACCCCGGAAACGAAGGATCAGTTGCAACAATGGCGACACCCGGCCCAATAAGCCCAAAAAGTTCAAGTCAGCCGGAAAGGTTATGGCGACAGGAAAGGAGTTCTGTTGGTGGATTTCATACCGAAAGGAACAACAATCAACTCCGGAACGCGAGACACCAAAGGAGTCCCACATAGCAGACCTATATACATTGCATATACCATGTACATTCCACGTGGGATATTGTATATCCATAGAATGTGGAAAAGTATGTCGCAAATGTCCGATGTATGTGCATGGGATATAAGTTTGTCAGACTTCACATAATACATAGTATATACGTTTTGGATGTCTTATGTATATGCATGTATATGCATCAGACATGCTATGTACATTGGTATACTGACAACTGGATATATCATGAATATTCCTGTAATATGCAAAAGATGTTCAATAGGATATTCTATGTATGTTGTATACATTCAGAATGGATGTTCTATAGAGATTCCTCTAACATTCGGGAAGTTTACTAGCGTCCATACCAGAGCTGGGCAGTATTCGATTTTGTAAATACTTTTTAGTATTCAAATCCTTTAAAGTATTTTTAAATACTTTGGAATTAAATACTTTTATGGAAGCAGTATTTGTAAATACTTTCACAAATACTTAGTAAATTTCGAAAAAAAATTCAAAGGGCTGTAACTTTTGAACTAGTAGCCCAATCTTGGAACTGTTTGAAATTATTACTTTGACTCCCCTTAAATTTGTATATAACAATAGAAATATAAAAAAGCTAACCCCATACAAAGTATAACTTGATTTTTAAGTAGTATTAAGACTTTTATCTAGTATACTATTTTACATTTTTAATGTATTTGAGTCACAAGTATTTGAATACTTTTTACTGTATTCGAATACTTTTCAAAGTAAGTTAATGAAATACTTTTCAAAGTATTCGAATACTTTTTATAGTATTCGAATACCTTTGAAAGTATTCGAATGCATTCTAAAGTATTTGAATACTTTTCAATGTATCTGTATCTAGCATTCGCTTGTGCTGGACGTTAAAGTATTTAGTATTCAAATACCTTTGATTTGTGTAAAGTATTTACTATTTAGTATTCAAATACTTTTTGAAAGTATTCTGCCCAGCTCTGGTCTATACCTTCATAAATAAATTCTTTTCACGGAGTGGAGCTGTTTGTTTATTAAGTCTCTTAGTATACAATGGAAAATGTGCTTAAGAAATTATTATTGTTTTATTTAACACTGTAGTCTTGAGTCATTTTGATCGTGTTCTTGTTCAACACTATAATAGCGGGAGTTCATAATAAATAGGTTGCTAACATACCTGCCATTATTGTCCTTATATTAATTCCCATCCAGTCTTTACATCTCACTAACACATATTTGCAACTTTAGATCATGCACACACGAAATAAAAATCATTACTTTCACTGTCCAAATTAGACAAACAAACTCATTAATAACTCGCAGAATAACACTCCTGATTTTAGAAAAATGAGCTGTATTTGCAATAGCACCTTACTATCTTCATCGCCGTAATTCACAGAAAATGAGACGCTAACGTTTGTAACGTCGGTAATACAGAACACGCATGTATCAAATCCAAAACGCATATACATAACATATAATCCCATGTATATTGTTGTGTTATTTTGTTTTGTTGTAACTTGAAAGAAATTATAGAGCGTCTGGATGTGACAATTTTGTTTAGTTCAATTAATTAACCGGGGGGGTTATTAATAATTTGAGACACAGGATTGCGTAAATTTCATGTTATAGTTTTGGTTCAATTTCTTAGAAGTGTTCTGTTTTTTATTTTATTCCTAGAATTTTTTTCGAGGTAAATTTCTATTTAAATTTTATTTGCCGTTAACGAGGTATAGCGCGAAGTAGAGATAAGGTTGTCTTCGCAGAATTGCCGGGCGTACGTGCCGTTTAGCAAGAAGTTGAAAAATCGACGCTTCGCGTGATTGGCGGACGGGATGTTGAAGAAAGGAGAAGGGCTTTTGGCTTAAATAGAAAATTTTTGATGAGAGCGGGGCTTTTTGGTCGTTACAAAGCCAACCGGCGCTTCTTCGGTTACGTTATTTTTGAATTTTGTGGAAGTTTCTTGCGTAGTGGATCCAGGTTTAGTTAGAATTTTTGTCTGCCGTTTAAGAAGAATTTTTGAGAAGTTTAAGAAGTTTGTCGTCGTCCTGTTCTTTTTTTTTATTTTGCGGAAACACGGAAGTTTTGAATTTGTGGGTACCCGAAGAGAGAAGACGTCGGTGTTTGAGTGTTTGGTTTGCGTGATTGTGTACGGATACCTCTTTTTATCGGAGTACGTTATTCGGACTAATTTTAAAAGTAAGTAGTAGTTAGTGGTTTGTTTTGTCTTGTTTTGTTTGTAATGTTTGAGTAATTTGTTTTTTTTTTTGTGTGTGTCATTTATTTGTTTAAAATTGTAACAATTTGTAAAACAGAAATTTACGCAATTTTTTGTTTGAAATTAAACCAGTCATTGCAATCCAGGTTTTGTTTATTAGAGTCAAAGAGAGGTAATTGTCGGCGTCTCTTACTTTGTTTCAAGTTTATTAAATCTGGGGGTGAAGTTTCATATTGGAATTTAAGGGAGGTATTAGCCACCGACCTGGCGAGGTTGCTACCCCTTGTCCGGACGAAGAAAAGGGGTGGTCGGACTCATTTTACGGGCCCTGAGATTTGTGTTTTTAAGAGTTTGTGTGGGATTGAGCTAGTAAGGGTAAGTTGTGTGGGTATCTTTCAGGCTTAGGAAGTTTACACAACAAATTAATTGGCGCCCAATAGCGTGAGGCATCAGGGAAACGCGGAAGTAGGTTGTTTTTTATTGAAAGTTTAAAGTTCATTGTAGGCAGGATTTATTGTGCGACGGGTAAGATTTTATTTGGTATCCGACACGATAAGTTTAAAGGATTTTTTTTTAACGCAATTATTTGAAGAGGTTTTTGGTTGTGACAGGTTAAGAAAGGGTTAGGTAGTAACGTTATTGCGAAGGGTAGTTGAGTAGAGACAGGGAAGTTAAACAAAAATTTTTATAAGATTTGGAAAAGAAATAAAAGTGACAGCGAGCGTAGAGACGGTTATTTGTTATATTTTTGTATAATTATAACAGCGTAAATTATTAACAAGAGAAGATTATGGATTCGAAGCCCGAGAGTGGAATTGATGTACCGACGGACGTCAGCGCAGAAATAATACCGGGGTCAGTCGACGTGCCGGAAGGAAAAGGAGAGGTCTCTACAATGGGATTAACGACAATGCAGGAAGGGTTCTTTGCTCAAATGATAACGATGATGAGTGAGATGAGGACAGAGAATAAGCAAATGAATAACCAACTGGGGGACAAATTGAGCGGTCAGATAAAAGAGATAAATAAGAAGATAGAGAACCAGAATAAAACGACAGCGGAATTAAGACAGGACGTGGTGAGAATCATGAACGAGATTAGGCAAGACATGCAGGAGAGCGTCAGAGAGGTAGAAAAGAAGACCGATGGAAATACGAGGGAGATTAGAGAATTAAGGACGGATATGGCCGAGAACATCAGCGTGCTGCACCAACATCACGAAGGGGTGAACAAGCGAGTGATGGAGGTAGAGAACCAGATTAGGATGGAGGTCAGCTACACGCAGCAGGAGTTTGAAAAAGTTGAAAAGGGATTTTGTCATATGCAAGAAGTCTGCAACAAAAATAAAAGTACGAGTGAGGAAGAATTAAAAGAACTACGGAAGGAATTGGAGAATAAGCCGAGACAGGGAGGAATACAGTACGCCAACAATTTTAAAGGGGACCTAGATCGTCTGGAACAGTTCACGGGTAAGGGAAAAGTCCACCCTATGACGTTTCTAAAAATTTTAGAGGCGACGATCCTAAACAACAGGCGAATTTTTGGGAAACTATTCACGAACGTGGACGAAATCAGCTTGATAAGAAGTGTTCTAAAGGAAGACGCGCAGATTTGGTATGACACGGTGGACGAGAAGATTGCCAACTTCGAGTCATTCAAGGAAAATTTTATAAGCCAATACTGGGGCGATTGGGAGCAAAATAAAACACGGGACCAATTAAACATGGGAAAGTATAACCGAAATAGGGGTAGCCGTGTGAAGTACCTGATGGAAAATTATTCACAATTTAAACACCTAGAAAATGGGATACAGGAATCAGTGCTGGTAAGGCGGCTGGCAAAACATTATGAAGAGGAGATTTCCCAGAAGGTCACGAAGGACGACATCACCACGTACGAAGAATTTTTAAGGATGCTCAAACGTTACGACACGGCTGACGAGGAGAAGGACGCCGCCTACGATTATAAGATCAGGGAGCAAGGACGGCAGTATGAAAAACAAGGATACGGAAACCAGTGGAGAGGAAACAGACCATACGGAGCGTATCAAGAAAGGGGTAACCGGATGGAGAATTTGAACCTAAATTACAACAATTATAACAACAATGGAAATTATAACAGGAATGCGAATAATGGGAATTTTAATAGGAATAACAACAATAGAGGGAATTTTAACCGCGAGTTTAATTATGAACAGAAATTCGAAAGGGAATATCAGAAGGACCAGAGGGAGCAGGAGAGAAGACCGGATTATGCAAGAGGAGCCCGAGAAGAGAGACGAGGGGAGGGAAATGCAGAACAGGACAGGAGACGTATTAACCAGATTTTAAAACCGACGCGGGACACCGGAGAGGAAAACAAAATAGAAGTGGTTAGAGCCGAAGTCCATCCACCACCGACGGATTTTTAAGAGGCCGCGCTATTGTCGGATACGTGTACTCGCACCCGAAAGAATTTATTCAAATTGACGACAATAGTGCGGAAGACAAATCGGACAACTTCATTACCAATTTACCAACAATAGGGGTGCTGGTGGAAGGAAAAAGGGCCAAGGCATTGATTGACACGGGGGCGGAAGTTTCTTTAATTTCAGAAGATTTCATTAAAGAAAATTTAGGAAGAGTGGAGAGTTTTACCGTACCCATTAAAGGATTAAAATTAATAACGGCAAATAAGAAAAATTTCGCCAACGTCAAAAGAAAATTTATTTTAGGGATTGAAGTAGGAGGTGAACGGCTGCAGGAAGAATTATTGGTTTTAGCGGGGATGCAGGCGGATTTAATTATCGGGATTGACATTTTAAAAATGTATGATGGAATTGTGGATATAGGAAAAGGAAATGTAAGAATAGGAAAATTAGAAGTGAAAATAGAAGACGAAAAGATCAAGAAAGACCCGGATAACGAAATGGAAATTAACGTTTGTCAGAAATGGGGGAATGAGGAGTATTGGAAAATGTCAAAATTAAATTGCCCAGAAGAGTGGTCGGAAAAGGTAACAGGAATACTGAAGGAAAATCGTGAACTTATCAATGACGAAGTGAGAATGGCGAGAGGTTACGAACACACGTTGCAAGTGGATGATAGGAAAATGGGGAAAATCCAAACGTATTCGGTGCCTTTCCATTATCGAAATGAAGTAAGAACCGTGTTAACGAAAATGACCGAAGACGGAATAATTGAGAAGGCCACAACTAACATTATCAACCCGCTTGTCATCGTGAAGAAGAAGAACGGCTCGCTTCGTTTATGTTTAGACGCGCGCGAACTTAACCGACGGACAACACCTCAGTTAGAATCGCCCCAGAAAATAGAGTCTTTATTAGGGAAAATTGGGGGGAATAAAATCTTTACGAAATTAGACTTACAAAATTCGTTTTGGCTAATTCCTTTAGAAAGAAATTCTAGAAAATTTACAGGGTTCAGTGTCGATGGTGTCACGTATCAATTTAAGGTAGTTCCATTTGGACTAGCCAGCTCGTGCGCAGCATTAGTTAGAGCAATGCAGTGCATTCTCGATAAATTCGATAAATTTTGCCTACATTATGTTGATGACATAATCATTTTTAGTGACACGTTAGAGGATCATTTTAATCACATTCAAGTAATATTGTGGGAATTGAACAGGAATGGAATGAAATTACACATAGAGAAATGCGAATTTATAAAAGAAAGGGTTAAATTTTTAGGCTTTGAAATAAATAAAATTGGGATGGAAGTAGAAAATAGCCGGTTGGATGAAATTAATAATTTTCCACGACCAACAAATGTTAGGAAATTACGAGGGTTTCTGGGGATGTTAAATTATTATAGGAAATTTGTACCAAGGTATTCAGAAATTTCATTACCGTTAGTCGGGTTATTACATAAAGGGGTAAAATTTAAATGGGATGAAGGGAAAGAAGAAGCATTTAAAAAGTTGAGGGCGGAATTATGTAAAGGAATCAGGTTATACCACCCGGATTTTTCAAAAGGGTTTGTGTTGAGAACGGACGCTTCAGATGGGGCCGTTGCGGGGGTGTTAGTGCAATATCAGGAAGGAATAGAAGTTCCTATTTCGTTTGTGTCTAGGGTATTACGGGGACCGGAGCTGAAATATTCAGTGTCTGAAAAAGAAATGTTAGCGGTGATTTATTGTGTAACTAAATTAAAATTTTACCTTATAGGGAAAGAATTTACTATTGAGACAGATCATAGGGCTTTAACTCATTTAATGTCAACTCGTTTTGCGAACAACAGGATATACCGGTGGAGTCTCATTCTTCAGGAATTTTCTTTTAAAATTGAGTACATAAGGGGGAAGGATAATTTAATTGCGGACATTTTATCTAGGAACGGGTTAGGGGAGAAAGAAATAGAAAAGGAGCTAGTAGTTTGTGTAAACCAGTTAAGGGATTCTGAGAAAATAAGGGGTAAATTTCATGTAGACATGCTTTTTCGTTATGATGATGACTCAGAGGAAGGGGTTGAGTAATCGTTAGTAGAAGCTTAGCTTCGTAAATGTTTGGCGTTTGCTAGAATGGTGTTAGATTTTGAGTGTGGGTTTAAAGTTTTACTTAGGGACGATAGGGATCTCAGGCCGGAGGTGGGGGGCGGCACCTTTTTGAATCTGGACAGGGCGGCTCGCGTGTTAGGGTCGGTTGGTTAAATTGCCCATAAAAACCCGGTAATTCCAAAGTTTTTTTTTATTTGTAGTCAGGGGAGGATTGTAATTTTGTGTTTTTGTGTTCAATTTAAAGGGGGAAAAATGTTGTGTTATTTTGTTTTAGTTGTAACTTGAAAGAAATTATAGAGCGTCTGGATGTGACAATTTTGTTTAGTTCAATTAATTAACCGGGGGGTTATTAATAATTTGAGACACAGGATTGCGTAAATTTCATGTTATAGTTTTGGTTCAATTTCTTAGAAGTGTTCTGTTTTTATTTTATTCCTAGAATTTTTTTTCGATGTAAATTTCTTTTTAAATTTTTATTTGCCGTTAACGAGGTATAGCGCGAAGTAGAGATAAGGTTGTCTTCGCAGAATTGCCGGGCGTACGTGCCGTTTAGCAAGAAGTTGAAAAATCGACGCTTCGCGTGATTGGCGGACGGGATGTTGAAGAAAGGAGAAGGGCTTTTGGCTTAAATAGAAAAATTTTGATGAGAGCGGGGCTTTTTGGTCGTTACAAAGCCAACCGGCGCTTCTTCGGTTACGTTATTTTTTGAATTTTGTGGAAGTTTCTTGCGTAGTGGATCCAGGTTTAGTTAGAATTTTTGTCTGCCGTTTAAGAAGAATTTTTGAAAAGTTTAAGAAGTTTGTCGCTGTCCTGTTTTTTTTTTTTATTTTGCGGAAACACGGAAGTTTTGAAAATAATTGTGGGTACCCGAAGAGAGAAGACGTCGGTGTTTGAGTGTTTGGTTTGCGTGATTGTGTACGGATACCTCTTTTTATCGGAGTACGTTATTCGGACTAATTTTAAAAGTAAGTAGTAGTTAGTGGTTTGTTTTGTCTTGTTTTGTTTGTAATGTTTGAGTAATTTGTTTTTTTTTGTGTGTGTCATTTATCTGTTTAAAATTGTAACAATTTGTAAAACAGAAATTTACGCAATTTTTTTTGTCTGAAATTAAACCAGTCATTGCAATCCAGGTTTTGTTTATTAGAGTCAAAGAGAGGTAATTGTCGGCGTCTCTTACTTTGTTTCAAGTTTATTAAATCTGGGGGTGAAGTTTCATATTGGAATTTAAGGGAGGTATTAGCCACCGACCTGGCGAGGTTGCTACCCCTTGTCCGGACGAAGAAAAGGGGTGGTCGGACTCATTTTACGGGCCCTGAGATTTGTGTTTTTAAGAGTTTGTGTGGGATTGAGCTAGTAAGGGGAAGTTGTGTGGGTATCTTTCAGGCTTAGGAAGTTTACACAACAATACATAGCACATCCAAAATGTATATTTATAGAATATCCATACTGAACATAAAATACATATGCCTATCCTATAATGAATATACATAGTATATACATAAGATGGACAGGATATTCCCTGTACATTATGGATTTAA
Source organism: Photinus pyralis (assembly GCF_008802855.1). NCBI lineage: Eukaryota > Metazoa > Arthropoda > Insecta > Coleoptera > Lampyridae > Photinus > Photinus pyralis. The sequence goes on from NW_022170663.1 coordinate 13,357,669, forward strand.
AATGTGTATACATAAGATATCGAATGCTATGTGGGGTGTGTTTACATAATGACAGTGCGCGTCCACATGTGTTACATCAAACGACCACCCTCAATGGATTCGGGTGGGATATCATCGACCACACTCCTTACAGCCCGGACGTTGCTCCCAACGACTACCACTTGTTTCCCACTCTCAAAAAACAGCTTAGGGGACAGAAATTCAAGTCAAGAAGCAGTCGTTATCAGTTGGAAACACGCCGACACGGGAGAGGGTTACGACTCCGGCACTAAAAATCTGGATTTATCGTCAATGCGACTTTATAGAAAAATAGCTACATGTTCAACCTTTCCAACGATATACGAAAAGATGTGAATAAATTTGATTTTCTATGAAAAACAATAGGAGACCTTTCTTTTCAATACCTGAACGACTGAATTCCCTCACAAATTACGAAATTTCAAAACGGAAGGGAATTTAATCTTTAGGTGTCAATTGTAGGATGGTTTCTAAGTCCTTTAAATAAAATCTATCAAAGTATCAAAAAAATTTGATCCACAACAAAAATTACAACCCCCGCAATTGAGTATTGCTATATGATAGAGAGAATTCTCTTAAAAATTATATTTTAAAACGGAAGGGGATTTTTTTCTGTTTGTAAGCCCTTTAAACAGAAACTGCCGAAGAAACAAAAATTTTTTATGCACAACAAGAACTACAACCCCCGCAATTGACTATTGCTATGTAGGAGACTTTTCCAGCAGCCAACAAGCTGAAAGAAAGTTTTCGACACGCCATTTAACAGTGGACCCGCCATCAATTACGAGGTTTATTTGCGAGATAATCGTCGAGATAACTGAAAACCCGCTCCATAAGTGACCTATACGGCCCGAAATCACAGAAAATTACACGACTTTCGGCACGTCTTTCAAATTAACGAGTTTTTTTAAAGCGACCGTAACGAAAACTTGAGCGACGATTAACGTTTTACACTTTTTTAACAAATTACCATGCGATTTGCCGTCATTACTTCGACGTGCCGATCAATTTCGCGCGACGTAATTAGAAGCTGAAAGGTGCAGTAGTTCTTGCGTCATCTTCGGGTAGGTTGTTAATATTTATGGTGTTTATGACGTTTATAATTTTAAGGCTCAGGTGTTAGATAGGCGAAGTATACTTACAGAAGTTTTTTACGTATTTACTACTTCCTTTGTAATATTTCATATATCAATTTTTTATACGACGTATTGGATAACTATTCACTGGCAAGTAATCAAAAGCTGTCTATACTTGGTGGCATACGAATTGCGACATCAAGAAGGATTGGAAATTTTAATCAAACTTGGTAGATTTGTTGGGCGACAACTTATACTTAGTAATAAACGGATAACTTTGAGCATCAAATAGTAATGAGAAACCAATATTGGCTGTCGTTTTTTATCCTCTCTTTAATTAACAAGTTTACTATCTATTGATATTTGATAAGGATATTGTACATTATATTTCTGTGTAAATAAGGATGATTCAAAGACCATATATTTAGCTATGTAAAATACTCTCAGTTTCATACAGAGGGACATCATTAAAAATGGAATTTAGTACCTAGGTCAATTAGGATTTTCCTTAGTTTATGCGCACGTCATCAATTCTGTTTTTAGGGAATATTGTAATACCAACATTAACAAAAAAAAATCATTTTTAAACCACAATAAACGTTGGAATTACGTGCTTATGTTGGACTGATTGTTTTCAAGTTGCCTGTCGATCGAAATTGTGGTGGTTCATGTTTACATTGCGACACATCAAATTTGGCAACTGATTGCTACCGTTTTTATTATTTTATCGTGTTTTGCTACATGAGCCGTAAACAATACGTTAGTTTCTAAACGATTATAGAAGTATAACTTCCGTAAGTCCCACTTCCACGCCAGAAGTTGTATAACCCAAAAATGCCATCGGGTTTACCAAAAAAAAGTAAACAACTTATTTCTAATCTTATTCCTGCGCCTGCGTCATTTTAAAATTCCTGGAGAGGTCCGAAAGGAACGCGTCTTCGATAAAAAGGCTGTGGTTCGATTTTTACCAGGACGAAAATAGGAAGATCGGTGAACAAGGTCAACCACTAATTGGAACTATACACGTTGATGTTTTTGGAAACAATATGGCGTTCCTAGAACCCTGAAAATCGTGAGCTAATTTTTAATGTTACACAATTTGAAATGTTTTGTAGATTTGTTGTCTTTTTTAATGTAGTTCCTGTATACCGGGGTTTTTGTCCCGAAGAAGGTTTCCCTGACATTGCCTGGTTGTGTGCGTATTATGTTTTATATGTTCTCGTCTTATCTTACGCACAAAATTATGAGTTTGTATTCAAATTCCTTTCTCATTTGTGTATAAATAAAACCCGCCAGTTTTAACACCGGCTGCTACCCAGATTCCAAAGTGCCACGAAACGTTCCTCGTCTTGACATGAAAGTAACGGTGGCTCTGTCGTGAGTATGGGGTATGTCAAGATTGCAGTTACTTCTCCACTTCTGCTGCGAAGTACGGCGGGCGTTGTTATTACGAAAAAACAATTAAATGATTATTTTTTAATTTTCCTTTACGCCCAAATAATAATGTCCACCTTGTTAGTAAAAGATCGCGACATAGACAACCTGTTACAAACAACTACCGAAAATTTCTTAGGAATTGGCCAATAGAAGACGTTGATGTAATGGGTATCGTACCCACAATGCAGCACTATCCACAAACTAAATATAATTTACCCTAAATGCGCGGTGCTAATTATTAAATTATCTAGATACCGTACCGTTATATCTTTTATTCTTAGTTACGTAACAGGTGTAGGGAATAAACCAAATTATTGTTATTATTAAATTTGAATTCCCAGAGGAATTGTTTAGTTATGTATCGTGGGAATTTCCTTGCGTCAAGCTTTTGTAACATTTTATAGTTTCGTCTGGTTGCAGTCATTTTTATTTGAGTGTAAAAAAGCAAAAAGTGTGACTTAAAACTTGAACAAGATACTGGCGTGTCATTTTTATGAAAAAAAAGGCATTGACTCGACGAATATCTATAGAAGAATGGTTGCAGTCTATAGAGAAAGTAGCCAGTGCTATTTTCAAGTTAAATTTTGGTGCTAGTAGTTCAAATAACACATCAGGAAGGGCGAACTAACGAAATCACCAAGAAAGGTGAAGATTTGGTCATTTTCAGTAAACTCATTTGGATAAATCGCTCCTGAATCAATCTTCAATTCATATCGACTATTTTTTAAAATCCACATCCCTAGAAACGACCTTTAACTGTTCGACATTCAACTTTCATAAGTTGTTGTAATCACATTTACAATGTATATAAATAATAAATTAATCAAGAGAAAGAATTTGCTCCCCAGCGAACTATATTTATATGAACTGGAATTATTAGTAACCTCCGGTCTGGAAATAGAAGCTCAATAATCTATAAATATTTACATGATTCAATGTCTTGTTATAATGGCGCGTTTGTACAGTAACAAGCCATGTACTTACTCGGAAAATTAGACAGATTGAGATATGTTATATGACATAGAGAAGTTCTCAGTATGTGAAAAGATGTGTAATACCATCTTCCGTTATGGTCAACGATAGAAAACTAGAACTACTGCAACGATTTCAAATTTGCACAACTCTCATTTAGTTTCTCTAATAAAAGAGAAACGAAGCCATTCTCCAAATGGGAACTGAATTAAGCCCTTTTTGTTTAAATATGCTGAGCAATGGTTAGTTAGATATTAGATTCCACGTAGGGGAGCCGATGAGAATTATAACGGATGCGGCTTTAAAATTGAATTGTCTTTGATCATGGTAGTAAACGGAATATAAATGAAATCTATAGTTGAATCAAATTTAATTTGGAAGTGACCCAGCAAAAATAAACCAAATAATAAACTATGGAATTGTCATGTGTATCTCTCATTTGTCTATACAACAGCTGTTGTGGGTGTTAACAGTCCACAAATTTTACTATAATAATAGAATAATAACAATAACTTAAGAAAATGAGATACAAATGTTAAAACATTATTTTCATTGCCAATAAATAGCCATATTTTATGCAAATTTTGTCTGTTTGTCAATATATACCGCAATACAACCTTATTTTAGCGCATCTAGCAATTTTGTGTAATAAGTTTACAACGAATACTGGAAATGCAAAGCCTATACCGTGGTCCCGTTTTTCTAAAACCCTCTAACTGTAGCTATAAATGTACTCTTAATTTTTTTCGAAATTCCGTTATAAAGTGAGGGTTTCAAGTTTTTGAAACTGTTGGAGTTTTGAGTAATTTAAACATTTTAATTTAACGTTGTCGCAATTTAGAGGTTCAAAATTATTTCCCAGATAAAGAGTTGTTTTATTAGAATTTGAAAGAATAAATTGGTCAACCGCAGTGCAAGGAACGTGCATTTATTTCTAGGTATTTTTACCACCCGCACTTTAGTAAAGGGTAAAGTGTCAAAGTAACAAAAAAACTGTCAATTTTGGCGTTTTTTCCATATGATGACTCACCTATTGCATCGAATTGAACCAAATTTTTGGTACATATATGTTTTATAGACACTTTACCAAGACCTGAAATAGTCAAAATCGCGATTGCGCAAACTATGAAAAATAATAATTTCATAAACAAAGGTGAATGCGTCTCCTGATTACGAATAATAGCCCAGCTTTATTTGACAATACATTATACGTAATAATTTTTTAATCATAATGCGGTGCGGGTGGTAAGCCCGGAGTATGCAGTGCATTGATGCGTAGTGACGTAGTAAAAAAATGTTTGAACCTCAATTTCTGAGATATGACCCAATGTTGATATTTTTTGAATGCAACACCCTGTATATCTTAAAGTCCATTGTTTTTCATTCTTTTTCCTGATTATATTGATGCATCACAAACTATATGGTTTTAATTTTAGCCATGAAAACCTGATTTCTTACTGTTTTTATACAGTAGGCCATGGATTCATGAAGGTTTTGTTTTGTTTATTGTATCCATGGTAATTAAGGCATCTGATATCAAACAATAAAGATGGCTGACGGTAGAAACATGCCATTCCAAATTTTTAAAAAATATGATACAGTTTAATATATAATCATATAAAAAATATAAGTTGTGATGCATCAATGTAAAGTGCTGTTACTAAAACCAATTAATTCTACGTTATACTAAAACACCATCCTGAAATCAACGTTTTTTGGGCGGTTAATAGAAAAAAAAACTTTCCGACGGAAGGGTTTTCCAACTGCAGGTCCCTTTATGTTTTATTCCTAGGGGGAAACAGATTTGAATGTTTGGTGTACACTCCTATGTTTTTATTTGAATTAACGTGAATTAATTGGAATTAATGGAATGAACGTGAGATAATTTGAATTCACGTGAATTAATTTGAATTAATTAGAATTAATTTGAATTAATGTGAATTAATTTGAACTAATGTGCATTACTCTGAATTGGACGTGAATTTATATGAATTAACGTGAATTAACATGGAGTTACGTGAATTAATTTGAATTTGAATTTTTGCTGTACACCAAAAATAGCACTTGTTTTCCCCTAGGAGGGCGTTCCAGCCATATTTATTTATTTTTTATTTATTTATTTATTGTCCCTCCTTGTCCTATTGCATATGAGCATGAGCATTGCATGAGCTCCAGGCCAGACACCAGGACCTTTCTTATATATCTTGAATAACTTAAAAATACTGCCTTTTTTTGAGGCCGGAAAAAAAATTTTCTGAGATCGACCGGGAAAAAACATTTTCTTATAGAATGTGTCCTGTAGAATCCATAATTTGAATCAGTTTGAAGATTGGGCTACTAGATCAAAAGTTACAGCCCTTTGAATTTTTTTTCGAAATTTGTTTTTTGTCCATAACTTTATATTGAGAGGTCTAATCGAAAAAGTACGAATTGTTTTGGATTCTACGCACCAAAATTAATAAGAAAAAGTGTTTTCCCGAGAAATTTTGGTGCAGTCGTTTTTTGGTAAAAAGGGAAGGTTTATACACACTGCCTTTTTTTGAGCCCCGAAAAAAAAATTGTCTCAGATCGACCCGGAAAAAAAATTTTCTTATAGAATGTGGCCTGCAGAATCCATAATTTCAAACAGTTCCAAGATTGGGCTACTAGTTCAAAAGTTACAGCCCTTTGAATTTTCTTTCGAAATTGGTTTTCTAGTCTATAACTTTTGATTGAGAAGTCTGATCGAAAAAGTACGAATTGTTTTGGATTCTACGCACCAAAATTAATAAGAAAAAGTGTTTTCCCAAGAAATTTTGGTGTAGTCGATTTTTGGTAAAAAAGGAAGGTTATACACTGCCTTTTTTTGAGCCCCGAAAAAAAAATTGTCTCAGATCGACCCGGAAAAAAATTTTCTTATGGAATGTGGCCTGTAGAATCCATAATTTCAAACAGTTCCAAGATTGGGCTACTAGTTCAAAAGTTACAGCCCTTTGATTTTTCTTTCGAAATTGGTTTCTAGTCTATAACTTTTGATTGAGAAGTCTGATCGAAAAAGTACGAATTGTTTTGGATTCTACGTACCAAAATTAATAAGAAAAAGTGTTTTCCCGAGAAATTTTGGTGCAGTCGATTTTTGGTAAAAAAGGAAGGTTATACACTGCCTTTTTTTTTGGCTCGAAAAAAAAAATTGTCTCAGATCGACCCGAAAAAAAATTTTCTTATAGAATGGGGCCTGTAGAATCCATAATTTCAAACAGTTCCAAGATTGGGCTACTAGTTCAAAAGTTACAGCCCTTTGAATTTTTTTTCGAAATTGGTTTCTAGTCTAGAATTTTTGATTGAGAAGTCTGATCGAAAAAGTACGAATTGTTTTGGATTCTACGCACCAAAATTAATAAGAAAAAGTGTTCTCCCGAGAAATTTTGGTGTAGTCGATTTTTGGTAAAAAAGGAAGGTTATACACTGCCTTTTTTTGAGCCCCGAAAAAAAAATTGTCTGAGATCGACCCGGAAAAAAATTTACTTATAGAATGTGGCCTGTAGAATCCATAATTTCAAACAGTTCCAAGATTGGGCTACTAGTTCAAAAGTTACAGCCCTTTGAATTTTCTTTCGAAATTTGTTTCTAGTCTATAACTTTTGATTGAGAAGTCTGATCGAAAAAGTACGAATTGTTTTGGATTCTACGCACCAAAATTAATAAGAAAAAGTGTTTTCCCGAGAAATTTTGGTACAGTCGATTTTTGGTAAAAAAGGAAGGTTATACACTGCCTTTTTTTGAGGCCCGAAGAAAAAATTGTCTCAGATCGACCCGGAAAAAAAATTTTCATATAGAATGTGAACTGTTGAATCCATAATTTCAAACAGTTCCAAGATTGGGCTACTAGTTCAAAAGTTACAGCCCTTTGAATTTTTTTTCGAAATGGGTTTCTAGTCCGTAACTTTTGATTGAGAAGTCTAATCGAAAAAGTACGAATCGTTTTGGATTCTACGCACCAAAATTAATAAGAAAAAGTGTTTTCCCAAGAAATTTTGGTGTAGTCGATTTTTGGTAAAAAAGGAAGGTTATACACTGCCTTTTTTTGAGGTTTGAAAAAATAATTGTCTGAGATCGACCGGGAAAAAACATTTTCTTATAGAATGTGGCCTGTAGAATCCATAATTTCAATCAGTTTGAAGATTGGGCTACTAGATCAAAAGTTACAGCCCTTTGAATTTTCTTTCGAAATTTGTTTTTTGTCCATAACTTTATATTGAGAGGTGTAATCGAAAAAGTACGGATCGTTTTGGATTCTACGCACCAAAATTAATAAGATAAGGTTAAGTATTAAAATACTATGCGAAGTATTCGAATACTTCTCAAAGTAATCAAATACCTTGCGAAGTATTCGAATACTTTACGAAGTATCCAAATACTTTGCGAAGTATTCGAATACTAAATATTTGTGAAAGTATTTGAGTTACAAATACAAATACTGCTTCCATAAAAGTATTTAATTAAACGATTTGAATACTAAATAGTATTTTACATTATTAGCCAGGTATGTGAGTTTTTACTGGCGATAGGAGAAGTTGACTGGCGAGCCGTTAGGCGAGCCTGTCATCTCCTAGAGCCAGTAAAAACTATTACCTGGCGTATAATGTACAATATTTTATTTGTTACTCATTTGTAAACGTAAATAATTAGTTCTTAAATTGATCTTGAAGAAATGTCTAAAATATCATGTGATCCATGTAACAGAGACTTCGCATTAATTCTGGCCAATGAAATTACTAGATTACTAACTTGTAAAATTTTTACAGGTCTGCTGTCAGTTTTACAAGTCTGCTTGTTAATCAACGTTTACAACTGAGTAACAAATAAAAGTATTTACAAAATCGAATACTGCCCAGCTCTGCTTCCGGGTAACTAAAACAAAATAAAACTAAATCAGGTGAATGGGATTTTATCAGCAGATTTTTCTACGGAGACAATAGTTTTCGCATTAAAAACAAAAAACGAAAACGTTTGTATCATAAACTTTATTAAAACGACCGCGTTTCGACTGTTATAATCGGAAAATAAGCTAAATAGAAAGTACTAGCACCCCCTACATTTTTTTTAAGTTTTTTCTACAAATTTTAGAGAGTAAAAAAATGTTCTATTCCATAGAAAAAATGTACGAGCGTTAAAGCTCCATATTCCGCTTGTGCAGTTTTTCACTCAACTTAGAAAAGCTGCGCAAACCTCCTTTTAAATTATTATTAATTTTCCCTAAGGGGATGCTATAGTGTTTGAATCAAATCCATATGATGGAAATAATATTCTTATTAGTTCCACTAAAGTTTTCACAAACCCAAATCCAGCAAACGCAAATTCTGAAACAATATTATTTGATGTAAAAATTATTACGGTTCCGTTCCGCATTATACCGCAAACCTTTAAAGACATTGCGTACAGTTCGATTTGCTATTGAAAATAAAATTCGAGTTAGGTACACAACTTCTTACCCTCTTGGGAAATTTACGCCATGTTATGGATATAATCGAACTACCGTAAAAATTCATATTGTCCCTTTTATTTCCCTTAAACCGCGCCCCTTACATCAACGCACATAAATTACGCTTCTATCCTTTATGCCGCAATTACGTAAAGCCGAAACGCGCTTCCGTTTTCTTAAAACATTTGTTGATTTAGGATACGACTCCAATATTTATCATAATACAAGGAGCTGTCATTGGACAAATTTAAGTAACACAAATTAATACCCTCCGTTCCCAAAAGAAATCGCCCGGTCGGCGGCCTGTGAAATTAATCTCCGCTAGTTTCTGCTTTTGGCCACCTGTTTCTTTATTTCGACGGCAAACTGTTGATACGGAAAAGAAGACTTACCTGAAAAAGAAAGAAATGGATTACTAACAGGCTTAAAGAGGCGGACTTTTGATTAATTAGTCAGCGTTTAAGAAATTATTTGTGCTCGCCCTAATAGGTAAATGGGGAGGATTGAACTGACAGCTGTATACACATTGAGTATTATATTAAAAAGGAATAAAAAATGACGTTAACCGTTTAAATGTCACGTACTCGTTGGAAGATTAATTTGAGGGTGGTTTGTATTGGTCCCTTTTGAACACTAAAATGTACAACATAGGGAAGGTTACCGCATGTCCAGGTTACACATTTAAAAAAGAACTAACTTATAACTATGATTGGAAAAATGTGCGGAAATCCTTAAGAAAGTACCTTTAAATCCTTTAACCTTTAAATCTGCACGGTCTTTTGAAGAAAATGGAATAAACTATTTCCATCCCCCCTCTAATAAAATTAATTTGTATTTTGGAAGTAATAATAAAATACGAATAAAATAAAACTGAAATTATAAAATTACTTTGCTGGTTGGGTTATGGGACGTCTGGAAGAAATATATCCATTGCTGATGTCAAAACTTTAAGAGCGAATATCTCGAAAACGGTTTGTCGGAGGAAAGTAAAAATCTGCAGAATGGAATGTCTGAGGATTTTGAATGTATGTCAGGCGGTCTTTAAATGTTTGTGTGTAAAGGGCCTCCTCCCCTTATAACCAAACCATTTACTAAGCTATTCCGGTTTAAAAAATGCGCTTTATCTGCGCAAGATTTGTGCACAATTTATACTTGTTTTACTTTATTTTATCGTATGCACAGTCAACAACATCAATTATTGTGATTAAGGCAGATTCCCCCAAAGTGACGAACTCCCACGATCGATCGGGTGTTTTCGTATTTTTGGCTGCTGTCTTCTCTCCGGTTCAGGGTAGCCCTCGAGTTTGATTCACCCTGTATATATGTAATATGGTTCGCAAATTAAACTTTCGTATATAATGTTAGCAAAGCGGCAACCCTTTTTAAAATATTCAGTGCATCGCAAAGAGTTCTGATGCAGATATAGCATATGGGATGATGACATGACAAATTTTCCCCTAGGGAGTAGACACGACTCGCGCCTTTCGCCTACCAAAAAAAGCCTCCAAAACTACCGGCTCTATATTAAAATAATTAAATTAGTTCAGAGGCTGTTCTATCTCTGCCCGTCTCTAAAATAATAACGCGTTTTATGCGTATAAATTACATGTTCACTTTTGTACACACCCTCCGGCGTCGCGTATAAATCATAATCACCGCGGCCGGATGGGTTATTGCATCTTAACGTCGATAAATTACCCGGGGAATGAAAAAAATTTACAACCGACACGCAAAAAAAAAGGCGACAGTTAAGTGCACTTCCAGTGCCCATTAAACGGAACACTTACAGGGCTGTAAAAGCTAAACGAAACAATCGGTAATAAGCGGTTTTTGGGCCTCGGCATTCGGATTTTTTTATAACAAACGATCTTTCGAACTATGTATACTGAAAACCACCGGGGTGATTTATTTGAAGGCAACCGGGAATTCACGTGTAATTTAAATAACGATTTATGGAGTCAGAATGTAACGACGAAAAAATTAAGCATTAAAATATCGTCAGACGGTAAGCCAGTGCTGAGGATTAGTTTTTAGTGGTGGAGTTTTCTAATTAACGTCAGTTAAAGTTGCGGCATCAGGATTTTCTTGTAAGTGAACGAAATTTATGACTCTGTGATTGTGCTTGCTAAAAATGCGGATCCGCCGCGACAGACGTTAACAATTGTCACGTGTTGAAGCTTTAGGGCAAATTTCGTGCCTCTCACAATACTACAGCTACTGTAACTTGTATTTTATCGTTTGGGTTTAGTATCGGAGTAGGTTAGTTTCTTTAAGAATTGATGTCATGCGGTTCCATTGTACTGGCACACAATGATGGGGAAACGAACAAAAATAGAAAAAAAAACCGATTGATTTTCAATAGGTATTATATTTTATGTTAGGTAATAAATTAAACTAATCAAGCTCATGCGGCGGCAATTTCTTTCAAACAATTCAAATCAATGTCATTGCCGGTTGCGCAATTTATAAATTACAACCCCGTCGATGAGTTTTATGGCGATGGTAGTTAGACAAAAGATACGTATAGTTTATAGATTTACAGACAATTGTGGTGTAGAAATGGAACCGTTCCCGGCCATTACTATTTATTTCGCTTGCTTGACAGCATATCTCCAAAAGATTACAAAGAGGACATTTGTGCTAAAGGAGATGAGAGAACAGAAAAAAGTAAAAAAGAAAATATGGGGAAACAAGTACAAATTGTGCACAATTCTTGTGCCGATAAAGCCCAATTTTTTTTAAATCGAAATAGCTTAGTAAATGGTTGGGTTATAAGAGGAGGAGGCTCTTTACATACAAACATTTAAAGACCGCCTGGCATATATTCATAAAAAAACATATATTCAAAATCCTCCGACACTCCATGCAGATTTTGCCTTTGAGAGTGATTTCCTCCGACAAACCGATTTAGAGATATTCGCTCTTAAAGTTTTGACATCAGCAATGGATATATTTCTTCTAGACGTCCCAATCGCCCTACGTGAATGCCCTCTTCCGAAAATCCGTTCTGGAGGTATACGGGAATATATCGGATCACGATATGGGGCCAAGGAGGATGACTATGGGTGGTAGAAAGAAATTCCTTTCGTTAAGACCATTCATTAGAGTACCAGGAAGGATAAAACCAGTGTCCCCCCCCCCCCCGCCCCGTCTTTTGGTAAGAGGACAGAAAGAACGACAGCAGTTGGTAGAAAAACGGTTCCTTTCGTTGAGACCTTTAATTTCCTCGAAAGATAAAATTACTTTCTAACACCCCCCCCCCCCCAGCACACTCTTTGTAATTCTTAAAAATCGCTAAAAAGATGAAGAATCGGAAAGAATATGAAAAAGACATCAGGGAAATAAAAACTGAGAAGAACTTCTGGAAGAGGAAAAAGAAAATACATAATCAGAGGAAGCGAAATACAAACAGAATTAGCACTACAAGGAAATTAGGAGAAAAATGGTGTGATAGTGGAAGATGGGAGCGATGAGTTGGAACGAAGCGAGATATCACGAGAAGAGATTAAGCAGCAATTAAAGAGACTGAAAAAAAGGAAAGCGGCGGGGAGGTATAAAATAAGAAATGAGGCATTGATTTTCGCCACAAATAGTACCTATCAAGGAGAAGCTTATGAAGCTAATAAACAAGATATGCAAAGGAGGAGGACTACCGGAAGAATGGAAGGAAGGCGGAAAAGTACCAATTTGAAAAAGAAACTGTGTGGAAAATTATGAGGCTATTGACGAATATACTAATGCGATGGTGTAGAAGGAAAGGTTAGAAAGAGAAATATAACAGAAAAGTATGTTAGAGGTAACAAATAGGGTTGAGAGAAGGGAGAGGAACGATTTACTGTATATATGTGCTACACGGACGGGTTGAAAAAGACTTCGAAAAAAGTGATACCGCTTTTCATCATCGACATAAAGGCAGCTTTTGACAGAATAGAAAGGAAAAAAGTATGGGAAATAATTATGGAGCAGAATCAACTAACTACTTGGATAGACAAGAAGTAGAATAAGGGTAAAAGTCTGAAGTGTTCAGAACAGTAAAAGGACTGAGACAAAGATGTCCACTTAGCCCAACCTTATTATTTTTACATATATGTAAGTATTAAGACAGAGGCAAAGTGCAAGTAGTCCAGGCTATATATTTTTGTATGAAAAAAAATTAGTTACCGGACGAAACAGCTGAATTTTTCCGCGTGTGAAATCACGGGGGTTGAAAGGGGTGGAAACTGGTATTTTGCCAATTGTGGTAAAACTATTGTTGATAAACTTGCAAAATCTGCAATAAGAACGTAGGTTTTACCGGCCAAAAGCAAATGATTTGAGATGTCAAACCTGCAGGAATAAACTTTATGAGGATTTTATTCATAATTCCTGTAAATTAACGATCAACAGTCCCAGCTTAATCCCATCAGCTGTAAAACAGGCAGGAAGAGAGAAAGTGAACAAAAACATATTGTTCAGGAAGCAAAAGAAATCGATTTTACTTCGAATTGCTTAATAATAAAGATGTTTTAATTAAGGCAGTTGGGCACTGGGAAACAAAAGAAAATATTTTAGCAACATTAAAGAGGAGAGATTTTATTAGCGCGGATCCAACACGTAAATTTATTTGCAAAAAAGCCTATTTACCTACTGTCAAAAACGGTGTACCTTAAAAGTGTTCCCCCTGTTTTTGCCCCTTTTCTTGAAATTTTTCTATTGGAATAATATTTTTTATCTTTGATTATTAAAATGTAAGTCGTTACGAAAATTTTGCTACCCTGCGCACCTCTGTACGATGAAGAAAAATAGATTTTTCATCCCCTTGAAAAAGAGGTGATTTTTTACAGAAATCGTGAGATCTTGGAAACGGTTCAACTTTATGGGCCCAGACAATTATCTTCTGTTTTATCATAAAACAGGTTATGTTACCTCCAAATTTCAAACCCCTACGACATTTTTTCGCAAAAATAAGAATAAAAAACGAAAAAAACAATTTTTCCGGTTTTTCTAGGAAAATTGGAGGTTATGTGAAAATAGTGCAGATACAAAAGCTGCTCATTTTTTTCATCTCTATAACTTTTATATTTAACATTTTCGTCTAAAATCAATAGTTTTGCCACAATTTGCAAAATACCACTTTCCACCCCTTTCAACCTCCGTCATTTCACCAGCGGAAGAATTCAGCTGTTTTAATTATTTTTTCCCAATTTCTATTCATTTCACCTGCCTGAAAAACCCGGTTTTGCTCGGTAATTAATTTTTTTTGAAAATAAATCATTTTAGAGCGATTTAGCCTGGACTAAAGAGTCGGTTCCTGGCACACGCTGATGAGACAGTCATTTTAGCCACAGAGGAAAAACAGATAAAACCATAAGAAGTACTGGAGCAATGGAACATGATAGAATTGGAAAGAGGAAAGAAAGGAAAAGGGTGATAGAATTGATGTGGAGGAAGGAAATGGTGGAGAGAGTATTTATGATACCAAATGCAACGAAATAATGAGGCAAACCCACAAATATTATGTTATCAAAAATCTCTAAACCTTCCCCATATAGTTTTATTCGTTGAAGTCAACTTCAACGAATAAAACTATATGGGGAAGGTTTAGAGATTTTTGATAACATAATATATTTCAACCCCCATTTCGAGGAACGATGGATCCAACTCAAAAAAAAGCAAACCCACAAATAAGGGAATTAAGGAAAAAGGGAGAGGTGGCAGGTGTGGGGAATATGAGAGATGAAATTTATAAACTAATTTAAAGGACGACAATGATGAGCACAAAAGGGGTTTGGTGGAAACGAAGAAAAAATATTATAAAAGAAAGGGATACGGATAGTCAGAGGTCGAAAGACGCAGAGAAATAGGGGGAAGGATGAAAGTAGAACTTACAAAAGGGACGAAGATTTACCAAGTTCAGCAAGAGTACCGAAACATCTAAGGGAGAGAAACAATAACATTAAACTAATACCGAGGTTCAGATGCGGAAACGAGGAGAGAAAAAGAATGATATGGTAATGCAAAAAGTAGAAAGAACAGGGGCCGCCTATAGGCGGAGAGAAGAAGAAGAGAAAAATGTATGAAGAGAATAATAGAAAGAAAATACGAAGAATGGCATACGATTTTCACTAGGGGAATCTTTTGAATCACCTCGCATTCGTAAACACGACTTTCAATCCGGTTCATATTCAATACCGATAGGTCGCTCTCTTTTCGTTCTCGAGTTAGATGAGGAACAGACGTACGGACAAAACCATCACATAGAGGGAACTTTTTTCTTTCGAAAAATTTCGTACAAATATATGACACCCAAACAGTAGTAGCCTGTAACTTCTACATCTAGTGTGCTATGGAAATGTTGATAAAAGATTCAGATTCTCCGAACAATTCCCAGAGAAAGTGATAACGGGAACCGTGGATCTATGACCGTTTTAGCCAGGGAAAATGAAAACGAAATTTTTACATTTTCAGTTTTTCGGTGATCAAAGGTTTTCCAAAAATTTCAAATGCGTTTTTTGAACATGAAAAGGGGCCGTTACGGTGAGCTACGAATTTAAATCACGTACGTATAACCTTGTATTTGATTAAGTAAATATAAGAAGTTTCGAGTTCACATTGAATTGTTCTAAAACAGAAGGTTAACTTTACCTAAAACAATATATTAATAAAGTGGCACCAAATAGATGAAGTAGCGGTAAAAATCGCTTAAAAACTTGATCGGAGGTTTTTATGATGTGAATCCACATTCTTTCGATTACAACTCCATAAAAAGAACGCTTATATAGTGTTGAACGGAGACCAGCGCTCATTATCTAATTTCTCCTTTTGGTAAAAATCATTAAAAAGTGCACAAATTGACGAACATTTCCTAGTCAGTAAGAATATAAAACAACCCCCACCGTTTAGTTATTTTCAAAATTTTCTCCGGAGTCTACAATTTCAAGAGGAGTTTAAGATAAGACACTAACCGTTTCAAAATTCAATGCAACCAATATTTGATAATCGTAAACAAAAAAGATTATTGTAAGTTCAAAGTATTCATATAACCAGTTTCGCAAACTTTCTACGTGAGTTTTTGGAAAATGGAGAAGTTTGTAAAAGATGTCGATTTTTCATTTAAAAAAAAAGAGTACCTACCGGTCCATGCTTGTGGGTGCAGGTTACCTAGTTCCTAATTTAAAACATAAGTTTCACGAGCTTTCCGGATGTTCCATTTGCTTTTGGGCGTTTTTATTAAATTAGCCCAAAAATCGCATAATGCAATATAAATAAAAATTCGAATTTTGATACAAATTTAAATTCGATGCAATAAAGCTGTGCGAGCAAAGCTGTCATCATCAGCTGATAATCTTCAAAGTATAATAATAAATCTCGTGAATATGAATGTTAGGTAGAAGCACATAAATCTGTGGTAGAAGTTAACACTAATCACCGCTCTCGAAATTTTGTTGGCCAGCTATAACTCGCAGCTTCTGGCCTGAAAACTTAATATCTGCATGTGGAATTTCAATATTAACTCTTCAATAAAATTCAGTTTGTGGCAGGAACCGATTCAGTCATGTGCAAAATGTGAAAAGAAAACCTCCGTTATAAAGAGCTAGCTAATTGAATAAAATCGCAAAGATTCCGACATTGAAACACAACAATCTAATCGTAATAAGCTCCCGTGTAATTTACAAAACTTTTCATGAATGCGCCTATTGAATAATACCCAGGTAATTAAAACTTCTGACGTTATCCACACTATACATTATGCTTATCTGATCCCGAGAGAAGTTACGGAAGAGTATTCTTGCAGAAATACACCGCGCCGCATTCACCTGTACGTACGTCTTCCACTCCACAAAATGTACACAACTCGCTCGGTAATGAACTGTTTGTAATTAAACTTCAACGTTGATAAGATCGATTCTAACAAATATTTTACCTAAACCATTCAAGACGCCTACAACACCGATTCGGAAAATATTGCCGGCCTTAATTAAATTTTCCAATTTTAATTTGCGTTCTTGATTAATCAACGATCAGCTGGATTAATGAAAATGTGGATAAAGAATTGAAGGTTCGTTAACGGTAATTACATCACGTCAATTTGGACAAGTATTGAAAAGTTACAGTAACCACGTTCTCGTTAGTAGATTACGTTTTGTACGTCTATTTACTTGATGAAATAAATGAGCATTCGTCGGGATGATCTGCAATATGGAGCACCACATACAGATTAAATTTCGTATTTCAATATGTTAGGTCAGTGCCAATTTTGTGCCCATTTCTTCTGCAGAGGGAGGAAATTTAAATTTGTGCCCCTGAAGTTCTAAAGTTCTGAACTTCCGATTGTGACAGAATTATTGACGACTTTTTTATTACATTTCAAATCTCTGCATCTATTCCAAAAACGAGTACCAGCATTTCCAACAACGCTGAAGGTACACGAAAATTTATATGTATTTGGGACATATTTTTCGGTCTTGATTTGAGTAAGAAAAACTCCTGAACTCCTCCTACCATTCAGGGAATATGTGTAGACAAACGTGATGGACATATATTATGTAAAATTTTCGGTGTAATTATACACTTCAATTTTCAAAGGAACGCCGAGCTAATTGCAATTAAAAAAAAATTGACAATGTGATGAAGTTCAATGGAGAAATGTAACAAACATAGAAAGATGAGTATAGTATGTATTTTGCTTCCTTCGCAGAAAAATGATATACCTATTGTATGTCACTTCCCGGAACTATGCAAGCAATCCCTCTTCATTTTTTTTCCTTTTGGGAAAACTACACGAAACCACAAGCACTGTTTAAAGCATTGTAAGATAATATTTTCTGGTAGTTCTCATAAGAGGCGCTACTATCGCAAGAGTTTTCTAATGAACCAGTCCGATCAGGCGTCTTATGAAACATGTTTCTTATAGTACTTTTTCTATTGAGAAGATATTTGACATTCAATAATTTAATGCTTCAATAAATATACAAAAACTGTCGATAATAAAACTTTAGAAACGCCAAATTTGATTTGAATTTGAAATTTTTCCCTACCACCTTAACGCAACTATAAGGTAAAAGTCCCTAGGATGGTTAAAATTTATACTTTTGTATGTAATTTGACTATGTATAAATTTTAACCATCCTAGGGACTTTTACGTTGTAGTTGCATTAAGGTGGTAAGGAAAAATTTGAAATTCAAATAAAATGTAGCGTTTATAAAGTTTTATTAGCGACATAATTTACAATGAATGAAGAAACTCAATGTACTGATGAGTTCATACCGGAGAAATCCAAAAATTAGTATAAGAAATCATATAACATTTTTTGTAAATTGAACAACGGAGCACCAGGTAACTTCAAACAAATCACGGAAAACTTTTTAATAGCGTCTTTTCATTCGATGGGACAAACTATGAAAAGTTCCACAATTTGGACCAGGATTTGGACGAATTATTCCATGCTCCGTTCGATGTTTAAGCATTAAACGCAACATCACTATTTCCAAGTTTAGCAGGTTGATTGCTAAAAAATTTTCAAAAAAAAGATCACAAATTCTAGACTTTGACCCAATCACTCGATTTGTTACGGATGCACCGGACCACACATTTATTGTCGTAAAAGTAACTACAACATTTTCACCAATTTATGTTACTAAATAAATCATTTTAGGGGGTATCAATAATAGTCCAGGCGAATTAACCATATTTTAGGCAAAAAAAAGAAAATTGTTAATGGAGCTTTGCCAAGTGGATATGTTAAAATGGTCTATAACAAATACAACAAAAATAAATACGTGAGCAGGGAGGTGGGACCAAGTTTTTGGGGAGGGTAGAAAGGGGTGAAAATCGTATGACGGCAATTTCCGGCAAAAGTTGTGATCAGAGACAAAAGTGTTCATTGGAAAAGTTGTAGGTCGTGAAAAATTCTACAACTTCCTCACATAACCTCAAAATAACCGAAAAACCGTGTTCTTTGTTTTTTATTGTTCGTTCCCGCAAAAACGATTTTATTTTAACGAGACTTGATTGAACTATACTTTTTTTATGTTTCAAATAACTACAATTTTTTTTTCAATATAAAAAATTAAGAGATTATCCGCTTCTCATTTTGCCAACAGCCGGGGCTCTTAATCATTAAGTGGCACGATGGATGGAAATCCTCCACCGTAGCTGAAGGTTATGTAGAGGGTTCATTGAAAAAGCGAGTAGAAACTTCATAGTTGCTTTCATGTTCTTTGTACCTTTATCGTAGTTAAATCTAATTATTAATTAGTTTCATTTTCTACCAATAAATAATTTCTGAATTTCATATGACATAACCCAAAACCCACTAAATATTTTGGTTGTATAACTGGGCGTAGGGATTTTCGTAATAGTGATAACTGCCAACTTAAAGCTGAGTGGAAAACAGTGCGTATATTAATTAGTTTAGTTAGTTAAATTGTATTTTTACCAGGAAAGTTGTGGGGTAGTTTTGATTTCTTTGATTCTATATGTTTTTTGGGGTGCTGAATCCGAATCTGAGGTTTGCTAACAAAATTTCATGACGCAACATTGAAAAAAATGCAAAAGAAGTTGAAAAAGATATTTTGTTGGCAGTTTTGTGCTTACAACTGGAAAACTATCAACTTTTCCAAAATAACCTTCCTATTCAAAATTAAAGTACATAAAATTTCCTACAGATTCTACTATTTAGTTTTTTTCCTCGATAAACCGTTCGGGCTCAAGCGCCAGTTGAAAATTGATATTAAGCGTTGTCAATAAGTGAATTCCTTGCATTTACCGACTATTATTTGAATTTCATATGTAAGGGTGGTTTTTTTCTCATTTTTATAACATTCAAGGTGTTTATTGTAGTCCAGAATTGTATGAAAAGTTAATTTCTAACGAACAACAGTATATCATATTATTATATTATTTATAATATATAATACCTTATACTGTGCCATCTAAAACTATTCCCACTCTCTTCCGAACCAGATAAAGAAATCACAAAACCCTACCTTAGCATGTTTGGATAATTATTGTTGAATTTGGGAAATTGGCGCTGTGGTCATTATTAATTCAAAAAATTCAAATGGCAAAAGGGGGTATATTGATTTCCTATTCAACGGCATTATCCCTCTTGCTCCGGTGTTCTGAAGAATCACGTACTCCTCGGAGTGGGGTAACGCAATTACCCCAGCTTAAATTTGTCTGCTAACAACTGAACCCGATTTATTTCTTTTCTGTTTACATGTTAACCAGCGACAAAAAGCGAGTTCATGATTTTGGACTGTCCGTCCGTCCATCTGTGTAACTTTGTGAGGGTGTGTATGTATGTGAATGGGAGGAGAGTCTCCAGACTGCAAACGCAGGTACACGGTGACGTAATGGGCCTTGGCTCATCTGTGAAGGAGTGGGAGAGTTTTATACCAGACGGAACAGTTATAAAATCTTTTGAGGAGACCGGTAGACAATGAAAAGTACGGATTTATATTTGCACAGAATAATAATAAAATAATAATAAAAGATGAGTATTTGCGGATACAGCTGAAATACCCCAATTTTCAACTGGCGCTCGAGCCCGAACGGTTCATCGAGGAAAAAAACTAAATAGTGGGGTCTGTAGGAAATTTTATGTACTCTCATTTTGAATAGGAAGGTTATTTTCGAATAGTTGATAGTTTTCAAGTTGTAAGCACAAAACTGCCAAAAAAATATCTTTTTCAACTTCTTTTGTGTTTTTTTCAATGTTGCGTCAAGAAATTTTGTTGGCAAACCTCAGATTCGGATTCAGCACCCCAAAAAACATATGGAATCAAAGAAATCAAAACTACCCCACAACTTTCCCGTTAGATGCCCGTTTGAGCACAAATGGCCTGTATTATATGAGAACTTTTAAAAATCGAAATAGACAAAAATTTTTAAACGCGCGGAACCAGTTCTGATGCAAAGGGTGTCCACGTCCATCCATACATGCACATTTTTACCAAAAAAATATCCCACAAACACATTCCTCTGTATCCAGGCAAGAAGTCACTCGCGATCTTACCATAATCACTCACAATTAACACTGTCCTGCAGAATCTTATGTTTAGTTTTAAGACTAATGTACAGTGTGGTCCAATTTCGATGGGATTAAATGAGCAACTGTCTTATTAGCGCAGATAAACGAAAACCGCTTAGGTACAGCTCGTGGCCTATTTTTTCATGCTTCTTCAATTACCTCTGCCAGAAATAAGCAGCCGTCTTTCAATCTGCTGTAACTCCTTTATTTTTGAAGTTAAAACAAAATCGGTTTAACATTATTCATGAACTTTTTAACGTAGAAATCAATGCCGTCAGTTGTTTGTGGAAATTATAGTTGGCCATTGGCTTTAAACGGTTGCTTGTTTTACGAGCTTTCCGAAAATGTATTTCAATAATAAGTTCTCTACAATAAATTTTGATTCATTAATAAATCTGACCTCAAAACAAATAAAAAATGTAGTCGCCCATGAAACACTTGAAAGATAAGCTTGATCAACATTTAAAGAAAACAGTAAAAAAAACAGTGAACTAGCTGATATTGAAGAAAATCTACAAATATTTTTCCAGGTGCCCTCCATTGTGGGGAATGCACATGTTGCAACTCAGAAATCAGCTAAAAGAGTTTCTAGTCAAAAACAGCATTTTTTCAGTACAGGAATTTGTGCCCTCAACTACCTTTTTTTAAAATCTGAATTCTAGTCCAAATCTTATTTATACAGGGTGTCCCGTGACGCGATGGACACAGCTTAAGACCATATTCATTAGTCAATTTTAAGGTGAAATTGCCTTGTACACTTTATCAAAAACTCAATAATTAAGGAGTTACGTGCAATAATAAATTTAACAATAAATCAATCTAGTAGGCAATGTAATTATTGTTTTGTCGTATTGTTTATGGTGATATTCTTTGATGTTGTAATTTTAAGATTAAATTGCATAAAAAATTGACCAAGGAATATGGTGTTAAGCTATGTCTATCGAGTCACGGGACACCCTGTATGTATACATAAATATTGTGATGCAAAAGACGATCTCACTATTTCTTTTGAAATAATTGAATTAATAATAATAATAAATTTACTGCCCAACAGCAAAGGCCAATTATAGGACAACTTAACAATATATATAATAATAACAATTCATTTAAATACACTATTAAATTGAATTGAATAGTTCGAAGGGGCCACACACAATTTACTTTGAGGAACTGTACAGCAAAAAATATATATATACAGGCTGTTTCACGCAAACCGTTACCTAAAAATCGGAAAGTTTGCATGCTAACATAGTTTTTCATGATCTATCGAAAGAAAATATTATCATGGTCGTTTCACTTTCGGTTTTACCGGATGTAGATTGCAACTCTCTCATTTTAAATAGGACACTATATTTTATTGTTCGATTTCATCTTTATGTATCTTTGTATTCATTAAAGTAAATAGGATTTTCTCATATTTAGTGATATCACCTGCCATGAACAACTATAACCATAAAAACATTTGTCTGACAGATCAGCTAACGGTCACAACTTAAAAAAATCTTAAATAAAACGCAAATCATAACAGATAGGTATAGGGAATAAAATATAAAGCAGGTTTCATTTTAAGGTCTGAAGTGATTAAAATTGACCAATAGTTTTAAAACACCCTGTAGAAGGGCGATCAAAATTTAAATCATTCACATGTAGCATCACGTCAGTATTGTTGATTTTGGAAGACTTTTTGAAATTCAAGTCAACAGAGCCATAGGTACAGGGTGGTAAAGAAAAGCAGTCAAACGTCAAAAATTTTGAAAAATCTTTAATAACTTGAAAACCTTTGATGCTTGGGTACAGGGAAATGTGGTAACAAACGACGCGGATTTTCATATGAAACGATCATGATAAGATTTTCATTAGATAGATTATGAAAACCCATATAGATATGCAAATTTTCAAACTATTGATGGAAGTCTGAACACATTTAGGTAACGGTTTGCGTGAAACAGCCTGTATATGCGGACATACTCCTACATCAAATATTAGGGTAAAATGGGGTAACATTGACATATCTTCGAAATTAATATTTTTTTATCATTTGGTAAGTAATTAAAGCCCTACTTTTTCGACAGAATTTAAGGTACGTCTATCCTCGTTATGATACACATGGTATAAAATGAAAATATTTATTGATTACAACATTATGATTTTTACGAGGATTTTTATTTGTTTTAAGTGTAAACCAGGGTGTAAACTGTCAATGTTACCCTACCCTAGGAAAACATATTGACCCCTATCACAGATTTAAATATACTAATCTGTGCCCCTATGAAAGTATCGTATATATGTAAATGTTTGGCATAAATAGTGCAATTGATCTATAATGCAACATTGACATAGAAAAATAAAACAGTATTTCAAATTTGAAAATATGTCAATGTTGCCCCTATATCAATGTTACCCCATTTTACCTTACCATTGATATTAAATCTGCCCATAACAACGTTTCAATAACCTCAATAAAATGTATACTGGTTTGTTTTTAGCTTCCTAGCTTGAAAGAGTTAGCTATTGCGATCACCGTTTTTTTGGTAAAATGAGCTAAAAGTCCTTGCAACATGCCGATTAATATTGAATGGATTTCATAAGAGTCTTCCAGAGGAAAAATACAGTAATGCATTACCAACAATCCGTAGTGTGAACCAAGAAGAATGTTTAAAAATTATTATTGTATGTAGCGCATCGTTCAATAAACTATGGATGGAATACCAGCCAGACTGCTTGTCGCGCGAAATGCGATAAATAGAAATCGCAAAATACAGCGTATTTCTAGAGTAATTAGTTATCAAAAATTGTTACGAAAATAGTTCCCATGCATATATATTTATAGAAAGCATCACAAAGTGCTTCACTTAATTATCATATCTGTTACTACACTGTTGATTAATGAAATAATACAAGTTAAAAAGGTCAGTTGTAAAAAACAAATAAAAACAATTGGGAAATGGGGCGCCGTCACATTTATCTTTATTAAAAAGTAGCCTAGTGAAAAGTTTGATCTCAACACACTTTAACTTCGTTTATTTTTATTACGTAAAAATGTAAATATTCAGGTGTTTGGAATATGTTATTAAAGCTTTAATAAAATAAATACTTCCCTACAAGCACGATAGATTTCACCCCCTGCTACCATTGCCGAATTTGTTTAAAAAACCTGTCCAGAAAAAAATTGTTCTAACACCAAAGAAAAAGTGAAATCAAAATTATGTAATTCCCCATACATGTCGGTCAAATTCAAACAATTGGAGCTTCTGTTGCGTTTGAGGAAAGTGTGTACACAATTGCCATATTGATCTATTTAATTCAATGAACAATTTAAACAACATTCACCTAAAAATAGAACATTGCCAAAATGTCGACCCACTAAAGAATGTTATAAGCGGCGATTAGCATCAAAAATAAACAAGGTGGTTACGCGTTAGAGGCCCAAAAAACAGGTTGTCCGCGTTATTTATTTATTTCTTTCGGCATTTCTTCTACCGTATCCGCCTGTTACAAGAATATCATAATTTCCACCCAAGTGTGTTGCAATCTTTACGTCCTCAACATGTGGTTTAACTGCCAAATTTTATTCATACTATCATAAACAAGGAGGTAATTATTATTTTTTAACATCCGCTAAAATCAAGCGATTTCTATTAAAAGAAGTGAAATTTTCCAGTTTATCGGAACTTATCGCCGGAAAGGTCATTGATTTGCATTTTGTTTGTTTGAATACTTTCATTTAGTTGCAATTCATTTTCTTTTTTCGTCTGCTTTGACTTAATTAGCGTACTCAAATTTCCGCACTATTGCTCGGTTTTTTTACGATGTATTTAAAGTTAGTCTGAGATGACAGAGTTCCTTTGACTGAATATCGTAATTGCACCGTAAATAACGTACCTACTGCTGCACTAAAGCTAACTAATTTCGAACATGTGGGGGATTTCTTGCTTTTACCGAAGAGTTTGTAGATCGAAATCGGGAAGGTAATGACGAATTTCGGAACACATCAGATTTTACAACGAATATCTCACCGGGGACAATAGATACATTGTGCACTTTTAGATCTCGCTTTGGCAAAAGATTCAAAAATAGAACAACTTTGACTCCGCTAATAATCATAAATGGTGGATATTTTAAACGAATTTGAGCAGTAAGGAGTGCCTAGGTATGAGTAGTGGATTGATTGAATCATGTAGTACACACCGCTACTTCCGCATAGTTGCTCGAATTTACAATAGGAACAAGTCATCAGTAATAATAAGTACCAAATATTTCTGTTTCGTTGATTGATTTTGATTAAATTTTGTTTCCAACAGCATATACAAATGCCACCCCTCGTGCTTTTGAGACAATTTTTTTAAGAAAGTCAGTCATACCAATTATGCTCATCAAGTCATAAGCATTGAGTCGGGGGCTAACATTTGTAAAATATTTCTCTTTTTTTTAACTTTGATCTTTAAAGAGTCTACCAGCAACCTTCCAAATGCACATCCGAATTTCACCTCTCAGGATTTTGTTTAGAAATTCACTCTTACTAATTATGCGAAAATTAAGTACAAAAAAGTATTTCATTTACAAGCGGTCGCATTCTTTGGTGATTTGCACGATATATGAGAGCCGCAAAACTAAGGAGATTCCCAATAGTATATTTCCATGATTTTTTCAAATTTTGCCAAACTGCTAAACATCCTGGAAATCATTCTAAGCAAATATATAATATAGAAAATTTTATGACGTGCTTCTTTGGAAAGTCAATAAAGAATGAATCTCAACACTACCCATTCAACTGGTAAACAGCTCATACAAGAAACCTCCCCAAAATTGAAGTGAATCAAAGAATTCTTACATAAAAATTATCGAAGAGGGGGTGCCGAATGACTATAGGGGTCTTCTAGATTGTATAGAAGGTTAAACGGTTTGCAGAACAGTTCCTGGCGATGTTTCTAGCGATTGACTGGTCCGTGGCTTTAACAGTATCTTAACACAAATTGAAATAAATTTCAAAGAAGCGTATGTCCAAAGATTCTATAAGTCGAATATAATTAAGGCAGAGCTGGGCAGAATACTTTCAAAAAGTATTTGAATACTAGATAGTAAATACTTTACACAAATCAAAGGTATTTGAATACTAAATACTTTTACGTCCAGCACAAGCGAATACTAGATACAGATACATTGAGTATTCAAATACTTAACAAAATAAGTATTCAAATACTTTAGGATGTATTCGAATACTTTCAAAGGTATTCGAATACTTTCAAAAGTATTCTAATACTATCAAAGGTATTCGAATACTATAAAAAGTATTCGAATACTTTGAAAAGTATTCGAATACAGTAAAAAGTATTCAAATACTTGTCACTCAATTACATTAAAAATTTAAAATAGTATACTAGATAAAAGGCTTAATACTACTTAAAAAATCAAGTTATACTTTGTATGGGGTTAGCTTTTTTTATATTTCTATTGTTACATACAAATTTAAGGGGAGTAAAAGCGTATTATTATTATTATATTATTATATAGGAGGTACCTACCAGGACCTTTCTTATACCAGTTATATCCTTAAGAATACGTGAACCAGTTTTCAAAGCGATCGTACGTCGTGCACATGATACGTACGCCTTTCTGAAATTAATCCTAGCGATTTTGGAACAGATCCATTTTTGACCATCCGTTTGTCCGTGTGCATGATAACTTGTTTAGAAACGTGCGATCGCTTTGAAAATTGGTACACATGGTTTTAAGGATATAAGAAAGGTCCCTATTGTTTTTAAGTTACGTAGACTATCGAGTTCGGTATTCAGATGTATCGGATTTTTATATTTGATTTTGTGACAATGGAAACTTTCCCTAAACATTTCTAAATTGTTCTCAAATATTTGAATAACTTAAAAGTACTGCCTTTTTTAAGGCTCGGAAAAAAAATTGTCTCAGATCGACCCGGAAAAAAAATTTTCTTATACAATGGGGCCTGTAGAATCCATAATTTCAAACAGTTCCAAGATTGGGCTACTAGTTCAAAAGTTACAGCCCTTTGAATTTTCTTTCGAAATTGGTTTCTAGTCAATAACTTTTTTTTAAGAAGTCTGATCGAAAAAGTACGAATTGTTTTGGATTCTACGCACCAAAATTAATAAGAAAAAGTGTTTTCCCGAGAAATTTTGGAGTAGTCGATTTTTGGTAAAAAGGGAAGGTTATTATTCAAATACTATGCGAAGTATTAGAATACTTCTCAAAGTATTCAAATACCTTGCGAAGTATTCAAATACTTTGCGAAGTATTCGAATACTAAATATTTGTGAAAGTATTTGAGTTACAAACACAAATACTGCTTCCATAAAAGTATTTAATTACAAAGTATTTGAATACTTTAAAGGATTTGAATACTAAAAAGTATTTACAAAATCGAATACTGTCAAGCTCTGAATTAAGGAAACTTTCCAAAAAGGCATCGGAACAAATTTCCAACGCTCAACGTATATTTCCAAAATGATCCTATTGTAAGACGGTTTCTAGGGAAATTCCTAATGAGATCTTCCGAAAGAATCCCCCTAGAAACCACTGCGTTTCCCCTAGTAAAACCTTATTGGTAAATTCCTTTATAAATTTCAAGATAACTAGCTCGAATTCGTGGTCACGATTTTCTGTGAATTACCCTCGATTTTAATTTAAAGATAATACATTATAAAGAACGATGATGAGCCCATGGATTTGGAGACTTTTTACCTTGAACTTGGAACAAATCAACTTTAAACGAGAAACTGAGTGGCTAAAGTGATCTCTTTGACCGCTAAATAAAGTGAAAGGAATGATTGTGCATTCTAATGACAACTATCATTCCTCTTAAAAATAGGACCTCCCTTTATAGTCTTCTATAATAAATACCTATAAATATAGATCAAAGGGTGGTACAATGGTGTTAATTGGGACTACTCTGAAATTTTAGAGAGAATGTAGGGCTTACCGGTTTTGGTTAGCAAAGTAGGTACAATTACTCCTTCGGGTAATTAATTTATCTCAAAAAACCTGCCTTTACCCTACAAAAAAAAATCGTCTACAAAACTATGTATGCTCATAGCGCCTAGTCGTAATAGTATAGAGTATATTAAACTACATAGGTATAAGGGCAGTTTTTCCATATCGCTTACAGTATTTGCAACCCCTAACAGTCTATGATCCGAATATTCGATCTTGCGGTCGATCGCTTGATTTAAATCAACCGGTCACGACTTATTTTAGGGGATGAAAATTTCATTAGTTGCCTAAAATTGCCACCATTTCCCTTGACGTCCCCAACATTTCCTCTAGATTTTCTCGAAATCACCCTTACTGCCTCAGATTTCCTAATATTTCCCAAGAATTTCGTCTAATTTGGTCCATTTACCACATACTTATTTCCTCGAAATTTCTTATATGAAGAACAAGATTTCTTATAAGAAGGAAAGAAAAATTGCCACCATGTCCCTTATTAATTTTCCCAACATTTCTGAACTGCATTAAAATTTCCCCAAAATTACACAAAATTTCTCCGAATTAACGTGAAGTGAGTAACGATACTTCCTTAGAGAAACCTTTTTCTTAAAATTTCCTCCAGATTTTTTCACAATTTCCTCTTTCCTTAAAACTTCCTAATATTTACCTAGAATTTCCTCATCCCTTTAACAATTCCTCCTATTTCCCCAAAATTTCTTAGTATTTCACCAAAATTTTCTCTAATTTCTTCCATCTTCTACATTTTTTCCAGGTATTTCCTCGAAATTTTCTTTATGAGAGACAAGAATTTCCATCGGGATTGATCACGACTTGTTTTAGGGGGAAAGATTTCTTTTATTGCATAAAAATTGCCAACAGTTCCCTTAATTTTGTCTAATTTTGTCCATTTCCTACATATGTCCTCGAAATTTCTTATATGTGGGATAAGAATTTTTATTTTAAGAGACAAAGATTTTCTCGATCGCCTAAAAATTGCCATCATTTCCCTTAGTTTTTCCAACATTCCTGAATTGTATTAAAATTTACCCAAATTTACACAAAATTTCTCCGAATTAACGTGAAATGAGTAACGTTACTTCCTTATAGAAACTTTTTTTTTAAATTTCCTCTAAATTTCTTCAGAATTTCCTCTTTTCTTAGAATTTCCTAATATTTACCTAGAATTCCTTTAACAATTCCTCCTATTTCCACAAAATTTCCTAGTATTTCCCCAGAATTTTCTCTAGTTTCTCCATTTTCTACATTTTTTCCAGGTATTTTCTCGAAATTTTCTTTATGAGAGACAAGAATTTCCCTCGAGATTGATCACGACTTGTTTTAGGGGACAAAGATTTCTTTTATTGCCGAAAAATTGCCCACATACGCCTTAATTTTGTCTAATTGTGTCCATTTTCTACATATTTCCTCGAAATTTTCTATATGTGGGACAAGAATTTCCCTCACTTATTTTAAGGGACAAAGATTTTCTTCATCGACTAAAAATTGCCACCATTTTCCTTATTTTTCCAACATTTTTGAATTGCATTAAAATTTCCCCAAATTTACACAAAATTTCTCCGAATTAACGTGAAATGAGTAACATTACTTCCTTATAGAAACTTTTTTTTTAATTTCCTCTACATTTCTTCAGAATTTTCTCTTTCCTTAAAATTTCCTAATATTTACCTAGAATTTCCTTATTCCTTTAACAATTCCTCCTATTTCCCCAACATTTCCTCGTATTTCTCAAGAATTTTCTCTAATTTCTTCCATTTTCTACATTTTTCCTAGTTATTTCCTCGAAATTTCCTATATAAGAGACAAGAATTGCTCTCGAGATTGATCACGACTTGTTTTAAGCGACAAAGATTTCTTTTACTGATTAAAAATTGCCAAAATTTTCCTTAATTTTGTCTAATTTTGTCTATTTCTCACATATGTTGTCTTTCTTATCTGTGAGACAAGAATTTCCCTCACTTATTTTAAGGGAAAAGATTTTCTTCATCGCCTAAAAATTGCTACCGTTTCCCTTTGTTTTCCCAACATTTCTGAATTGCATTAAAATTTCCCCAAATTTACACAAAATTTCTCCAAATTAATGCGAAATGAGTAACGTTACTTTCTTATAGAAACCTTTTATTTTCTTAAAATCTCCTCTAGCTAGATTTCCTCAGAATCAGAATTTCCTCTTATTTCCTTAAACTTTTCTTCCTTTCTTTGATATTTCCTAATGTTTCCCGATAATTTCCTCTAATTTCGTCCATGTCCTACATACGTCTCAGCTATTACCTCAACATTTCCTATATGAGGGACAAGAATTTTCCTAGTGATCAACCCCCGATTTAAATGGTGTGTTTAACCTATAAAAATGTCGGTTCTCGTCCATGAAAATCTGTTGTGTTTGGTAGAGAAGACATGAACCATTTCTCGGCTATCCCGAACTTTTAACGAGATTTCATTGGAGAAACTTCAACCCTCTGAGTACGGTATAAAACCAAATGTCTCTTTATAAAATATCAAAAAAGATGTCGTCCCTTGGTTAACCAGCCTTGTAAAATATTGTGCCATACCTGAATTTGTTGACCTACCCACCTTTTCATAATACTGACAGATCGGTCATAAGATGTTCGAAAGCAAAAACGAAAGTCGTGCACGTGGTGCGTAACTCGAGTGTCTCGGTCTCGGTTTCGGCTATTTGATGTACAACAATAAGCGCGCCGCATGAACGGACCAGATGAAGCTGTAAATCACAGAACAGTTACCGGAAGGGTTTAACCGCTCCATTAAAACAACATGCTTGGCAAAAAACTCAATTCCCAACCGCATAAAAATAGAAGTGCCCAAAAAACTCTCCTTACTGAACATCTGGACGCGCGAAGCGTCCAAGTTACCAAATAGCAAAGGCACACTTGCATTTTTCGATATAGAAGCAAAAAAAAGGACGAATTGCAACAGCACGCCCATTCGTTTCTTAGTCCCTCGAAAGAAATTAATTTGAGTAAGGTATATGAGGAACTCGAATTAAAGCACCCATTATCGGCTTTATTTTCGTAAACCGATGTTTAATGTCTACACTTCCTCTTAATCAACTTTACAAAAACCTCTCATTGTTTTAACGGCTAACGTCAAGCGTTAAATATAGCCCTCACTTAACATCGCCCAACAAAAAAGGACACATGATTGACTGACAGGGTGTATCTCTTTAGATTATTAGACCCTTACTTTTTGGAGTTGAAACATGCGTTTACGTAATCCAATTAGATACGCCCGTTTCAAGTGTGAAAATGAAACCGAGACGTGAGGCTTTTTAAATTTTCTTTATATTATGCGCGCGGATAGGATAATTATGCAGAGATTAGTGGCGGATTGTTGTTCCTCCTACAAGCAAACCTCATCGAAATTACTTTGTAGAATGTACCGCACTAAAATTAGATGTCTAAGTGATCTGTGTCGTGGGGGAAGATGTTTTGTGTATAATCGGTCGCAAAATGTTTTGCGAGAGTATCCAGTAATTGCTCTTGGTACTCAGGTAAAAGCTCTGGCTGTAATTACAGTGAATATTATAGGGAATTCGCAGGACGTATCGAGGTGGCCGTTTATGCTCGCAACAAATTGTACTACTGCTCACGTTCCTTGAAGGTATATTAAGTAATAGCACAATTTTCCAAAAACCCGTTAAACCGGTAGGCTTAGTTGTCGGATCGTACAATTAATAATCAATTATGGTTCTTAAGCTTGGGTTTGCACATTTCAAACAGCAGTTTTCGTGGAATGTTGAAGAATTGTCTACAATTCCACCCTCACAAAATGTACGAGAAGCCAATCCATAGCAGTAAAATCTGGATCGGAAATGGACAAAATTAAGGGAAATGTTAGCAATTTTTAGCCAATAAAAAAAATCTTTGTCCCCTAAAACAAGTCGTGATCCTGATCAATCTCGAGGAAAATTTTTATCTCTCATAAAGGAAATTTCGAGGACATAGCTAGGAAAAATGTAGATAATGAAAGAAATTAGAGAAAATTCTAGGGAAATACTAGGAAATTTTGGAGAAATAGGAGGAATTGTTAAAGGAATGAGGAAATTCTAGGTAAATATTAGGAAATTTTAAGAAAAGAGGAAATTCTGAAGGAGTCTAGAGGAAATTCTTGATGGAAATTCAAAGAATAAATTTGTCAATCGCTGTGCAAATGTGCTGCTTTTTGTAATTTATTGAGTCGTTTAATTTCCATGGAATGGGCTAGTGTACATTTACAGGTTAAACACACCATTTAAATCGAGGGGTTGAACACGAGGAAAATTTATGTCTCTCATATAGGAAATGTTCACTAAATAGCTGAGACATATTAGAGGAAATACTCGGGAAATATTAGGTAATGAAAGGAAGAAAATTTTAAGGAAATAAGAGGAGATTCTGATTTTGAGGAAATCTAGACTAATAGAGGAAATTTTAAGAAAATAAAAGGTTTCTATAAGGAAGAATTTTTGGGAAATTTTATTGCAATTCAGAAATGTTGGGAAAACTAAGGGAAATAGTGCCAATTTTTAGATGATGAAGAATATCTTTGTCCCTTAAAATAAGTGAGGGAAATTCTTGACCCACATACAGGGTGATTCCTATAGTACCTGCCACCGTTTGGGAGCGTATAGAGGGTGCCTAGGGGAAGTCTTTTCATATAGGACACTTGGGGTCGGAAATCCAAAATAAGGACGCCAGAACCAAATTTATCTTCTGGAATTTCACGCCTGTATGTAGGCAACCCAACCGACCTCAGAAACTTCGGATTAGCTTCTTCCTCCTGGACGACTAAGTTGCAGAATTCCAGCCTCCTTTCATGGTCACCCGGCCGTAACTCTTGCACTTTCTTAAACTTATAGGGGTGTAAGTTGTTGTTGTTGGCGATGTTCCACACTGTGTGTTGACTACAACCCACCTGATCTGCTACAAGTCGAGTGCTAGTACGCGGGTTTGCCTCGAAACGTTCCAACACATCCTCCTCTAAGGCATTTACCAACGGGCGATCGCGATCACGGGCGCTAGTGGGCTGCGAAATAGGAGGAGGTCGGTGTAAACAAACAAACTTTTCGAAATGGGTGCTTAAATGACCCAAGTATCGATGTGCATCACGAATCTGTGTGTAA
The DNA here is from genome assembly GCF_008802855.1 of Photinus pyralis. Classification (NCBI taxonomy): domain Eukaryota; kingdom Metazoa; phylum Arthropoda; class Insecta; order Coleoptera; family Lampyridae; genus Photinus; species Photinus pyralis. Next base: position 13,390,747 of record NW_022170663.1, read on the forward strand.
AGTTAAGCCTCCGTCAGCTTACCTGCAATTGCCCTGTCTCGCACAGTCGGAAGTGAACTTCTTGAAAGACCTGTCTGCAGGGTAACTGACGGTTTGGATACCGCTCAGCGTACGCTCGTCGTGCAGCTCGTGCGTTACCATTTGCCAATCCGTACATGAAGTGCATGTCCGCGTATTCCGTGTTAGTAAAACGTGCCATAGTGTTTATTCACTTGATACGCGTCGTTGCAGACGGGATTTCGTGGGTTTAAACAAAATTCTGATCAAGTGTCAGCCACACATCGCCGCCTGAGATCGCTCCGTGTGCACCGCCGGCCGGTTGGGTTGCCTACCTACAGGCGCGAAATTCCAGAAGGTAAATTTGGCTCTGGCACCCTTATTTTAGATTTCCGATCCCAAGTGTCCTATATCAAAATACTCCCCTACGCACCACCTACACGCTCCCAAACGGTGGCAGGTACTATAGGAATCACCCTGTATAAGAAATTTCGGGGACATATGTAGGAAATGGACAAAATTAGACAAAATTAAGGGAAATGTGGGCAATTTTTAGGCAATAAAATAAAACTTTGTTCTCTAAAATAAGTCGTGATCAATCCCGAGGGAAATTCTTGTCTCTCATAAAGAAAATTTCGAGCAAAAGCCTGGAAAAGATGTAGAAAATGAAAGAAATTAGAGAAAATTCTGGTGAAATAGGAGGAATTATTAAAGGAATGAGGAATTTTAGGTAAATATTAGGAAATTTTAAGGAAAGGAAATTCTGAAGAAATCTAGAGGAAATTTAAAAAGAAGTTTCTATATAAGGAAGTAACGCGTTACTCATTAACTTTAATTTGGAGAAATTTTGTGTAATTTTGGGGAAATTTTAATGCAATTCAGAGATGTTGGGAAAACTAAGGGAAATGGTGGCAATTTTTAGGCGATGGAGAAAATCTTTGTCCCTTAAAATAAGTGAGGGAAAATCTTGTCCCACATATAAGAAATTTCGGGGACATATGTAGGAAATGAACAAAATTAGACAAAATTAAGGGAAATGTGGGCAATTTTTAGGCAATAAAAGAAAACTTTATCCCCTAAAACAAGTCGTGATCAATCCCGAGGAAAATTCTTATCTCTCATAAAGGAAATTTCGAGGAAATAGCTGGAAAAATGTAGAAAATTGAAGAAATTGGAGAAAATTCTGGGGAAGTACTAGGAAATTTTGGGGAAATAGGAGGAATTGTTAAAGAAATGAGGAAATTCTAGGTAAATATTACGAAATTTTAAGGAAAGAGGAAATTCTGAAGAAATCTAGAGGAAATTCTTGGTGGAAATTCAAAGAATAAATTTGTCAATAGCTGTGCAAATGAGCTGATTTTTATTGCGTCGTTTAATCTCCATGGAATAGGTTTCGAAAGCCTCTCGAAAAATAAAAATGGTGGTTTGCTCGTAACTTTTAGAATATATACAAGGCTACGCCACAACAAATTTTTGCATCATTTGAAATCCTGCAAGAGCGTTTTCGTATATGAGGTACTATTTTTTTCGTTTATGTAAAATTAAAGGTTTGAATATATAAAGAAAAACATCGTAATTTCAAAGTAAAAATGTTTAAAAGCTATTGAAAAGCCAATTATGATTTGAAAACTCTTAAAGACCTATAGGCAGATAAAGCGAATTTGTCTTTCATTTATTTCTTTACCGTTTAACCCAGAAAAATTGAGTTTCTTTAAAAGAAATTGAGTTTTCTCTAGAAAGTTAATTCCGTTCAGAATTAATCGAAGAAAATTTCCATTACAATGATATTTTAGATAGACTGTGTATATAAAAATATGTCCTATTTGATCATTAGATTCGATATTAATCCCAGATTAGTTCCAAAAAAGATGTAGCCGTAGCCTCAATATTCATTGTATAAATTCGAATTTATAGGCATAATCCTCAATAGTAAAACTTCTAATGTAAATTGTAATTCCTGCACCATTGATGTTTTTTCATTAATGTATTTAAAACGTTGTTTATGAGCAAGCCCATAAAAAAATCAATATTCCAGAAATTTCGATAGATATCGAGGCGCCATGAAAGGATGTGACGCAATCCTTCCGGGAAAAATGACGTGTTTATTCTAAAACATTCCGAAGCGTTCTAGAACGATTGTCGTTTGCTATATAAGCGGGTCGAGTTGAGTTTCAGTCAGTTTCAACATCTACGCGTTCTTGGTATGTGTTGTAATTACTGCTATAAATTAATGTATTTTCAGTTGTAAATAAATAAACGACGTAATTAAATTTAGGTAGGGGTAGATTTTTTTAAATCACCTAGAATTCAAAGAATATTCCAAAAATATTTTTCTTCTTGAAACCGTTCAAAATGTGACAAGGATGTGGTCTTCCAAGGAGTCTTTAAAAACCTCTAGGAAAAGGAAGTAAAAGAAGACAGTACTATTTCCAGGAAGAGGATCTTAACGAAGATTTCATAAAAGTATTGAAGCGGGTCTGTAAGACGTTTTTCCAGAAGATTAAGACATGTAAGCAGGTGAGTTCTCGCAGGGCATTTAAGAGGCCTTAGATATTTGCCACTAACATTTTTTTGGGGTAGCACATCCCAACAAAAAGGGCCAAAATGGAATCCTGATTTATATGTAAGAGGGGGTGCGAATTTTGACTGATATTTTTTTATCAGGAAGGAGCGAACCACCTTTACTTTTTTTTCGTCTCAGAGATTTTGTTGATATAATTACTCTTTTAATTGCACCCCCTCCATCCCGCTGCAACAATTTCACGGCACAATGAGGCAAAGATGGGAATTTGCTTAGGTCAGTTTCGAGCATTCTACCGGGTACTCCTAATTAGGTTTTCCTGCAGTTTTCCCTATTCATAAGGGAGTAGTATAGAACAACTTAAGACCTTCTGCAGGAGAACCTCTTAAAAGCATTATGCGGCTCACTCTGTAATTGGGCGAAAGCCTGTTGAAGACCCAGAACAAGAGAAGGGCAATAAATAAATAAATATAAATATTAAAGTAAAATTCTTGTAAGAGGCACATCCTTAAAAAGAGGAAATTCTTTTTTTCAATTACCCTTTTTGATGTTTTTTAGTACGTATAATAGCGAAAATAATAGCTCTTTTCAAAAAGAAGCTTCTGAACAGGGAACCATATCTTTAAATTATAGCTCCCAAACGACCCTTAAAAATTGTTCTTTTAACATTGAGATAGGGGAATACAGGCATGAGATTAATATTGAACTTGATCCAACGTCTAAAAAAATCGAATTATACAACGCGAATTTCACTCGATCTATTATTAGGTCTATGCAAGGCTGAGCTATAAATAAATGTTAAGTTAGCAATATGATTTACCTTTTCGTGCATAAGAATTTTAAGCGTTACTCGGTTGAGTGACCTGGGGTATTTTAGTTTTAGTGTAATATAGGTAAATGGTGCATTGGACAGTATTCGGTTAGGTGATTGACGACCTCATTTACATCATGGATGGGTAGATGCATTATTCTTGCGAGGAATGCGTTCTTCGTGCGACCCGTGAACTCTGAAACGCATCATTAAACAAACTGGCTGGCACTTAGTAATCAAACATTATTTTTCCATTACCAGCCTTAAGCTCTTTGATTGCGATTCTGCGTGATAATCTCGGAGGGTGGCACTTTTACTGTACACAAATCCCATCATGCAATAGCGAGCTTCTGATTATAAATTGGTATATTATCGAGGGGTAGGTAAATCATCGGAAAGGGATCAATATTTTATTAATCTTTCGGTCACAAGCACAAAACCTCGAGTGCATGGTACCCACCCCTAATTGAACCACCCCGCCTTGCGAAACTTAATATGCGAACAAGAAATTACGAACAGAAACTCACCTAAAAATCATCTTTGTGCCTATTAATAGCTCTATTATATCTCAAAATACTGTAAAAAGAAAATTATGACATCGTGCGCGATTACGCAAAACACGTGTGTATCGAGCACGTGCGTTTCCTATTCGGAAGCAAAACTTCACAGCCTCACCGTCAGATAGACACGACGCAACTGCCGAATAGATTTTCCTCTCAAGCTACGGTTTACAATCGGTTGTCTTCGTGTACGAAAGATGATACTTTGATATACCCATTAACTAAAGAAAATTAATTAGATTACGCCCCCGCTCTCGGTAATTAAATCGCGCGCCGTGATTAGAGGTCGCTTTCTATTCGTGAGCGGAATCGTGAACTTGACCGTCGCTGAAGTTTCGTTTCAAATTCGTAATGGGGTTACTACGAAATGCTCAAAAGGGACGGACTGCTAATTCCTTTTACCCCAATTTTCTCTTTCGAAAAAAGCGTATTATTAATCATAGCAGGTGATGCCGTTACCCAAATTACATTCCGCAATAGTAAAAGTTTCGCATTTGCATTTTCATTGCGAAACTAGGCAAAACATAACACAACAAGGCACTTAAATATCCAATATTCGAATAGCTTTTATAGTCAAAAAACGATTTTTAATACAGTGGAGTCGATAGCAAAATTTGAGCTCATGGGGAATGAATTTTCTTAATAGATTTTTATCTGAATCCAACAACAATTATTTGTTACTGAAGTCATTCAACAAATTCTTGTAATTTAAATATCCAAAGTGACCCAAATATCAAAGTGCCTTAGCCCGGTTGAAAAAAATTGAGTTTCCTTAATAGATTCTGATGATTTTTTGAATTAACACTGTTACAATCTCACACGTAAGTATATGGGGCGGCAGAATGGCACATGAGTAAGTGCAGGGGTGAAACATGTAGGTACCTACTCTAAAACACGTAGAAGGGGTTTTTAATCGAATAATACAGAAAAAGGTGTTATAAAAATCAGAAAATCAGATACAAAATGATGGTAACATCTCTATTTTGTAAAATAAGGGAACGGGTGAAAAGTAGCAACAGAAAAATACTAAAACTTACTTTGTGCTTCGTCAATTTTCAAAAACTTTATTAAAGATTTCAGTCGCGTGATAGCGGTATTGATTTTTGGATATTTATATATGTTAAGTGGCGCTTTAGGATGATGTCAATGGGCAAGGCCCCACAAAAATCCCTCTAAAATTTTAAATGGAATGGTATATTTCTCAAGTTTCTCAGGAAGATTATTTACTCAACTTTCAATGACTATGTTGGAGGGAATTCCAAAGAAGATTCGTAAGAATATTTCCGATTTTCGAGATTTTTTTAATATTCGAAAGAGATTTTTAAATTTTTCAACGAGTTTTCGTTTTCCCGAGATTTGGAAGAACGTATTTGAAGAGTTTTCCACTACGTTAAAATGTGCAGTACCCAAATTGTGCATTATTTCACACCATAGGTACATACTTGTCGTACGTAGAAAAATGAAATTTGAAACAAGCTTTAAAAATTAATAAGTGAAAATCAGATGGGGTAAGTGTGTAGCAAAATATTAAATGTCCACAGTACACTTTTCTCTCGTTGAATGGGAGAAGTGTTCCACGACTTAAATTTCGGGTATAAATCAGTAACAACAGGATCTGGGGTAAGTGTGCAAAAGTATAATGTGCACTCTCACGTTAGTGATTTAGAAATATCAAAAATTTGTTCAATCTGCACACAAGAACAAGTGCCAGGTAGATTCATTTATTCTCGAAAAATTAAAGCAGTGCTCTGTTTTACCTGCGCTTGGAAAATCGTATGGTCTTCGTTAGCGGTTCTTAAATGGCGGCTCTTATAAATCGTCTTATACAAAAATATTTTAATTTTACACACTTACCCCATCTGAACAATACATTTTCTGTCTCAAATTCTTAACAGAACAGCTTCTTAGCTTTAGTGGCAAATGCAGGGAAAGAGGGTTTCCTATGAAAGTATTGTTATGCCCGCTAGTTTCCGCAGTAATTAATTGTCTCTCTCTGTTAAGTGACATTCAAATATAAGATTACGGAATTGGTAGTCGCAAAATTTACGAAAACAGAAATGGCCGCTACACCCCAATCAGTCTCGCTTATATTGTGTAGGTGCAGGTAAACCCCAATCCCCTGAAACATTTTTTTTAGACAACATTTATATACACATATTTATCCCGAAACAGTCCTGTCATTCTTATTTGACCACCCGTTTGAACGAGATAAAGTAGCGCGTGTCCCATTTTGGTTGAGACAGCAGTGTCTCTCAGCTGTGTTTAAAGATAGGTTTTCGCGACCCTCTGCCACTTTTTGTGAAACTTTTAAGACCACAAATAGAATCAATCTAGTTAAGATTTGTTTATGAGATACAGGGTGAAAACGAAAAGTTTGACTTTTTGGGATGTTTTCATACCTTACCACCCATGTAACATAGAAAAAATGTAAAAACTGCCTATTTTAGATAGTTTTGCGTAGAATCCAGTGCGTAGGGGGCACCATTTCTGACCCAAAGTTGCTATTTTTTTAATGCATATCTTAACGTCAATTTTTTGCACGCTTTTCCTGGTTACATATTATGAAATTACTATAATTTCAGGCCATTACGGCCTTAGTGTCATTAGTTCAGCCAATACACGATTAATTACGAAAATCGATGGGGGAAGAGATTTCCTTAGTAGATTTTGGTATTTTTTTTGAGACGCCCCCAATCGCGCCTAGATCATATTCTTCAATGCAAAATTAAACTTTGTCTATAAATGCAGGAAGACCGGGTTCGAGCCGAAAGCTTATCAAAACATGTTATTAAATTACATTATAACGAAAATGCCTTTTCCATTAGGAAGTAGGTAATCAGATTACGCATCTAACAATGAAAATCATGCGGAAGTGCCGACTTTGAATATACGAGTACGTTTAATTATTCTCAAGGCGGTAATGGAAGAATAGATGGTAACAATGCACACGTTTTTTTTATATGAAACGAAACACAAAAATTTCCATGAACAAGAATAGGATATGTTTTTAGTAACCATCGAATTATTCGGATTAAGTATAAAAGATGAGTGAATTTTCGAAAAACACTGGAATAATACAAGCTCGAATACAAGTTATTTTAGGGTAGTTCAAAATGAACACTCGCAATTGTCAATTTTACGATCGATTACAATAAAATTCCCTTACTAATATTTCCATCGTTTATTGATACGGTTATAACCGCGTTTTAAGTGGGAGAATAGACCAATATAACCACATCGTTATAATAAAACCCTTCTTTTCCGGAATTTTGGTCCGTAATTTTTTTCAGACTTAATTCATTCGAGGGTTTAAAGTCACATTAATGGCCGGTTTCACAGAGAATGATTAATGATATTCGAATGTTGCCTGTTGGCCACCTTATAAGATTAAGGTTTGTGAAACCAAGCATACATCTATCTTTAAAGGCGCATGAAAACAGTGGCGTACGTAGAAATTTATTCTGGGGGGGATTAAACAAGTTCGTGGCACATACAGTCACCCAGTGCGTGCTAGAAGGGGGAGGGGGGTAAGAAATAGAAATTGGGTTGCAGGTTGCTGATGCTGGTAGTCATTTATCTATTTATTTTTATTTTTTTTAAATATAGGGTTCGACTACCGAGGTCATATCCCCTTTATTGCACGCTATAGGTACAGGCGAAAAAGATTAGATTAGAACGGTATTCTAACTGCTGACAGGCCCCTTTATTGCTTTTGCTTTAATTAGTCAACGAAAACTTTGAATAATAGGTATATTTATGGGCAAAAAAACCAATTTCGACAAAAAATTCAAAGGGCTGTAACTTTTGATCTAGTAGTCCGATCTTGGAACTGTTTGGAATTATGGATTCTACAGGCCACATTCTATAAGAAAATATTTTTTCCGGTCGATCTGAGACAATTTTTTTTTCTGGGCAAAAAAAAGGCAGTTATTACCTTCCTTTTTTACCAAAAATCGACTGCACCAAAATTTCTCGGGAAAAACTTTTTCTTATTAATTTGGGTGCGTAGAATCCAAAACGATTCGTACTTTTTCGATTAGACGTCTCAATCAAAAGTTATGGGCAAAAAAATTCCTGTTTTTAAAATTTAAAATTCTTATTTTCGTCATTTCGTGAAAGGCAGGACGCAGGTACCTCACCTCAGTAGCAGTACTAAGTACCTGATACCTATTTGTTATTTTGGGCATCAATGTAGCGAATTGCCGATCGATGCCGAATAGCCAAATCGTTGGCTGCCAACACTGATCACTCACTGAATAGTGAATACTGAATACTACAGAATATTTAGATTTTAGACTTTAACCAAAACCAAAATCTCCATATATACCTATACAGGGTGGTGACTTGCGTAACGCATCATAGGGATTTCAATGTAAAATTCACAACATGCGATTATTGGCTCCCCAAATTATTTTAGAGCAAAAATATATTAAGGTTTTTTGTAGAAAAAATTTTTTTACGTCAATCAACCGTATTAGTTTTCAATTTTTTGCATAATAAAGACGGAAAATTGGAAAATAAAACTCCCATCTTTTTCAATCATCTGTGATGTCATGGAATTTTATAATACAAAAACTACGCCAATATCCGTCATGCCATGGAATGTCTGCTATAAAACAAATCAAATTCTATCAAAAAGTATTATATTTAGAACAGCGAATTCAATATAACGAAAGACCAAATTACTAAAAACGGTTTCCTAATATAACAATTTACAATAAATGTTCGAATAAGTCACTATTAACTGCAAGACAGTAACAAAGTCGACCATATAATCCATTTCGAACTGCTGCTAATTGATAACTGGATATCTTTCTGTTTTAGAAAATTCCATGGCATCGCAGATTATTGAAAAAGATGCGGGTTTTATTTTTCCAATTTTCCGTCTTTATTATGCAAAAAATTGAAAACTAATACGGTTGATTGACGTAAAAAAAATTTTTCTACAAAAAACCTTAATACATTTTTGCTCTAAAATAATTTGGGGAGCCAATAATCGCATATTATGAATTTTACATTGAAATCCCTATGATGCGTTACGCAAGTCACCACCCTGTATATTATTGCCTTTATTTTAAAGTGGGCGGAGCGGATAGCGGAGTGTTACCTACCTACTAGCTATGATGATAACTCAATTCTTCTGGAGGGGGGGGGGATATTCTCATCTCCCCCCCCGTAAATCTAGGGGGGGTATAGTCCCTATCATCTCCCCCCCCCCCTCGTAAATACGCCACTGCATGAAAAGAAAGACTGTTGCCGGTAGATTGATCCATGTTGGTGATAAATCATCAGCAGCTAATAATAAATAATCAAAGAACTTGATAAAAAATAATAAATGAAAGCGCTCGAAAAAGCATCCGCAGGCTTATTGCAATAAAAGGGGTTGACCATTCCTTCATTAAAGCGAAAATTACCGAAGTTATTAAATGGGCTGGAATTTTTTAGTACGAATTAAATTTCTTTACTAAATTTCTGAAAATTGCCTGCTAACTTGCTTACTCGCAAAATTAAACACAAAGTGACAAAATTTAGCTATAATATACAAATTAATTGATATTTTTTCTCTTTTTTTGTGTATATCCAATGGTGAACGTGGAAATAAAGTATCTATCTATCCATCTATAATAGCAAAACCAATATAGTGCCGTATTTACGAGAGCAAACATGTTCGTGTTATTGTATTATTGGATCAGCGTGGTACTTGAAATTGTTAGTTACGATAAACACTAAGTTTATTACCCAATTTTGTGTACCCATCTTGTTTATATACGGGGCCATACTAAGATTCTAATTTAAACGGAAGCTGGTAAAAAGTTTAAAGACGATTAATTGATGATTTTGCAAACTGATTTTGAGTTTATAAACTCTTATTAGCGCGTTGAATTTGTTTGTCCATGACCGCGTACGGTTGCTTATTCTCCCTCAGGAGAGCTATTTTTGTAATTGTTTATTACTTCCTCTTAAATTCGCAATAATTCGTATTTCTGCGCAGATAAAACGGGCACTTCAAAGTTCTTTTCTTTTTAATGTAACTAACGGAACTAGCGTTGTTAAATTTTACGTTCCGATACAATGAAAATACCGGTAACCACCACTGGGTTCTTTGCTACGCCCGAAAAAGAGGATTTCGCCCGTAACGAAAGATTTTATTTAGCGACAAAACTACTTAGTTATTCCTGGGTATTTCCCGATCGAAGAGCATAGAATAGATCAAATAGAAAACAAATACAATACTATACAGAAAATGACGCAGAATGGATTTCCATTCCTCCGAATGCTCACTTATTTATTTTTAAATTTCTCTACCAAATAATTAATTGGAAAATCCGCCCTCTGAATTGCGACACCCGACAGAATATCTATGATCTGCAATGCCTAAACTGGTCTACCCTTAATCTCTAAATAAACTTCACGACGAAATTTTGAATAAAATTTAAAGCTACAGTCTGTCCAGGGTTCGAATAATCTTAAAAGGACTAAAGTATCTCAGAAGAATCTGAAGAAGTCAACGAATCTGAGGAAGTGGACAAATTCGTTCCTTACAAAATTATGGCAAACTTAAAATTCCCCTTCCCCCAACTGTTAATTATCTCTTAGAAACGTCAAAGCAATTAAAATTAAACCTAGGAAAATCCTGTATTTTATACAAATGCGTGGATTGATTTACGCACAGAAATGTTGCAATAAGAATACGTATGTAAACACGGAATGTAGGGTGTGGGCATGTGAAGAGGACCAAAACATTTTTTTACGGGTAAACTCCCTTTTCAGGGTGCGATATTTCTTACCACATTTCTTATGAAACCACATTAGGCATGACCGAAAACTTCTAAATACGTTACTTCCACCGTTTTCATGTGTGACAAAAAATTAAGGGAAGGACGCAAATTTTAGGACTTTTGGATTGTCTCCCAAACGAAAGATTTTATGCCATTGGCTGATTAAAAAAGATCCCATTTTTTATCGTTATAAATCACACCAATAAGAGCAACCAAGAATTCAGGGACCACAATTTTACCTTAGTTCATCCTAAAGGTAAACGACATACCATCGCTATTTTAACACGACTTCCAGCAATGCATTGCACCCGGTTTTTTTACTTATTCAAATTTTTTAAGTTACAGTTTTGTAGACGAATTATTCCGGAAGTTATCCTAGCATGTAGATTCAAACATTGTTTCCGGTATAAGCGTTACATTGTTCTTTTTTTAGTGCCAAAAAATTTTAATTTTGCGAATGAACTACATCTAAGAAGGTGCTGAATATTAAACATGGTGCAACGTCGCGGAACGATGCAGATACCTCAATGGCAAGATTTAATGGATAAGTCAATAAAATTTTCTAATACAGAAATACGTATGGCTGCACGTTATTACAGGAAAATCATTTGTAATATACGGAAAGGAGGAAAAAAGGGTTGTTCTGAGAAGGTATGGTTTTCTGAAGCGAAGAGATTTTTTAGGTAGGTATTTTGTAAAATTAGTTTTTCAACACTCTCTAATCAAACATTTAAGATAAAATCAACCACAATAGTTGTAAGTGATTGATTTTAAACGCAAATAAGATGAGCTCAACTTAAATTCAATTACGTAACCGACAATCGGTTAGCGGTTATACATAAAGATTGGTTGCGTACATTGTGGTTAAAATATAACGTACGTATCTTTGTTCGAACTGTAATGCTTAATCAGAATGATTGTCTATTGTCCCGCTACAACCGCAAAGCTCCGAGACAAACAAACGCTTATATCGATCACGTAAATTGCGCGAATGATGTAAGTACATATTTAGAGGCTGCTTGTAGTAAGTGGATATCTATGCTAGAACGTCATGATCTGTATCCGAAATTAAGGTATGATCTCAAAATTTCGCCATAATTTTTCCTCCGTATTCAAGGTGATGGCGACGGTGTTCTCTTTTTAAATTCAAATTGCACAGTAGGGGCCCAGTTCCAATAAAGTGTACCAATTATTGTAGATATAAAATTAGTACGTTATGCAATAAGTGCGACTGAAAGAACCGTTCATGCTTAACATTTGATTATTTATGGAAAGTCGTGCAAGTGACCATGTGTATCCTAAGTATCTAGGTAAAAATTGTATTGCAGAAAGTGTGTCTTCAAGCACCCCTGGTATATATATGTCGTAGGCATATTGTAAAATCAGTCATTTTATAATACGCCTAGGCAGTTTTATGTCGTAGGCATTTTGTAAAATCCGTCCGCTATTTTTTGTACTTTGATGGTAATCAGTTACAGCAATCAATGTTAAAGTCCAAATTTGAAAGAAAAAAGATGTTTGATTCTAGAATCAAGATACCGTATCATATCTTTTCCATTTAAAACCCGAGGATACAGTATGTTTCATTTTAGAGCTACATTCTTAACATTTGCGTTTCCTCTATAACAGTTATTCAAGCAATGATTTCATGTAGCAATTACCTACATGCTTTTGGGTATGCTCCGTCCGATTTGGAAATTCCATGAAATACTTAGGTACAAATAGGGGTGTTCTAGAACAGCCTAAAGGTAGTTACCTAATCCAAGGCAGTGGGATGCGGAACTATCATGTGACTACATTAAGGGTTGTGGCAACTATTCTAGAAGGTTACAGAGATTAGTAAGAATGGGTTTTATTGTACGGACATAAAACTTGGGTACGTTTCTAAACATTTTTGAGACTTTACTTTAACTACACTAGGTATCCTTGCTTTTCCAAGTAAACAGGAAAAATTGAAACATTGAAACTTGTTGAAAGTTAAGATTCAGGATCCATCATCAAAAATTAAAGAAATCATATCGCACAATCTAAAACTAAATGGACAGAAACTGTATGGCCATCAGAAGATGACACATAAGTGTCTAATTTTGAACTTATAAATTACGATTACTATTTATTTGTTCTATTTGAAAAATATTCTGCTAAAGGTTGAGGGAAAAAACGCCACGAATGCAGTAATTAGATCTACTAAATAAATTAGATGTATGTTGCAAGGATGTCTTTTTAGCTTATGAGTTATGTACGCGCCCATTTTTCTAGTTTGCAGCAAATACAGGGCGAAAATTTTGTCTGGAACACTGAGTATATCTTCAAAACATTATTTTAAAGATGCCAAAATTATACAAGATTTGTTATAAATTGTACTTTAAGTTTGTGATCAGTGGCGTACTTCTGCATGGTCACGGGGTATTTTTTAAAATGCAACAGTGCGTTGGTCTTTCTTGGCTCATATTGCGCATATAATATTAAATAAACCATATGGGCAAATGTCAACTATAGATGGTTGCGCTTTTATACGAATAAATAACTCTTTTTAAATAGAACACCCTGTATGTTTTTACATGTTTCTATCTTATTAATTTTTTTCTGAATAATTCACAATAAGCAAGCTTCACATTCAATCCGAGTAAAGAACTATACTTTAAAATGGACAAAATTGGATTTAGTGATATAGGGTGTTCATAAGGAAATGGTAGAAAATGCGACAAAGTGATTATTTGGTGCAAGTGTACTCCCTATTTCATAGTAAAATAGGATTAAGTAATTAAAAAGATGAATTTCTAAAAAGATTAACCTGTCGATATATGATCTTCATACTAGGGGATACTGGTGGAAATTTCTTAGTAGCGAGTAGAATTTATGCGTTACGTTATCCAGAGAGAAGACATCCGAAAGAAAAAACTTCGTGTAAAGTACAGTAAACAAGAAAGAAGAGAACCTCAAAGAGGAAAACGAATTGTCAATGCTAAAATGCCAAAAAGGTCAATATAACTTACCCGGCCTATTGATAGATCTATCTCAATACACAAGAAATAGGATGTGGGTACAACAGGATGGGGCCCCTGCTCATTTTTCGCTAGATGTAAGTGAAGCTTTTCTAAACCAGTGGATTGGAAGGAATGAACCCACCACATGGCCTTTTAGGTCACTTGATGTTACAAAACTCGACTTTTTCTTATAGGGTTAAGTGAAGGGAATAGTCTACAATGATCCACCGATAACTGTTGGTATATATTGTATGGTGTTCTGTTTTTGAAAAAAGTTATTTATTGACAGCGTAAAAATAGGACACCCTGTAGATTCAAAAATAACTTCTATAAATGATTTTTTTACGAGGTATGAGCAAAAACCAACGCACTGTTGCAGGACCCTGTACTTAAATACATAATCAAATTTAAAAGAAACGCTCAAAAGAGTTTGTTAATTTATTTCATAATTTTTACTAGTTAGGGATGTTTTTATGCTGTCATATTAAAAAAATTTGATTCTTTCCCTCGCGAAAAATAGAGCTGTGACCCTGGCTGTGACCCTCTTAGTTCTGTAGACGCACGCCACTATAAATTATTTATAACCATGTAGATTTCCTTCCATTTTTTTAAATAATCTTTGACACATTCAATAACATAACTATCAAAAGAGTAAGGTTTTTTTCAACGCAAAGTAGGAAAATTATTACATTAATTAACACAACCGTTTTCTTTAATTTGAGTTTTTCTCTTGAATTTGTTTTTTTTATGCAGCCATGTCCAAAAAGTATACTCTTTAAGAATATGTAATAAAAAGTAGTGGCTGCCATTAAAAAAAATTAAGACCCCCTTGACTTGCGTAAGTACGCCACTGACCATAAATTTGAAGTACGCACGTAAAGTACGTTATGTACTTAAAAATACATTGTTTTGAAGCTAAATTCAGTGTTCCAGACAACATTTTCACCCTGTATAAGCGGTTTAATAATAAAGTATACAAAGAGTGGCATGTACGTATGTAGGTATATGTTATACGGGGGTACTACAACATTTTCTAGAGAGAAATAATGAATAAGTGGTCATGACTTTGTATTTAAGCAACACTTTTAATTCCACTTTGCCCGATAATACTTTGCTATATTTTCAGAAATTATGAATTCAAATTTTCTATGTTTTGGCCTGCCCTGATCTGGCCATTCTAATTTGCATACATTGTAACATGCACCAATATTTGACTTTATTTAGGTGCATAATTAATAAAAAATTGCCATTTGTTGCACACTGGATTGACCACACTGAATACATGCCCACCCAAGTTCAGTGAGGTTGCAATGTTAGCTTTCCTACTATTGATTATAATGGGTAATGTTGTACAAGTTTTGTGTGCTGAGTAAAGTTCGGTTCAGAAAATGTAAAGACTTAGATCTGATTAGAAGGCATTTGTAAAAAAACTGTTATCTGCCAAACAAATAAATATGTGGGTTATGAGAGAAAGTTTAATATGTAACGGAAACGCTCCAGACATGACGTCGCCTTTGGCGCTCTGGAATTTTCTAGACGCGCGATGGTGGGGATGTTTGCAGCGTGTCTGGTAATTGCGCGAATGTTCTGGACTTACATTGCTTGCGTGTATAAATGGTTGCGGACCGAACATCGCGGCAGTCTACTACCGAACGAGTACGGACGAAACATCGAGCGCGGAAATATAAATTGCGAAGTGTTTGTGATATAAATATCGATATAAATTGTACGGTTTTTATAGTGTTTTAGTTTTGTTTAATAAATATTGATATAAATCGAACCCGAATTTATAAATCACGTTACAAATATCAATATTAGATGGCGAGGAAGCACTGCAATATCAAGTGCTTAGTTGCAATCTTTTATTCTTACTTATTATTAAAGAACTCACAATGTTGCATAGTACAAGCAAAAAGGTCACCCTTCAGTGGCTCATTGACGCACTTTTCCAACTCTCGTGTTTAACTTAGACAGCAGCCTAAAATATTATAATTAGAAATAAGCATGCACGACCTTCTAGAGGTAGTAATCACTAATTTGTGGAACCTTCTGAATGTACTCAAAGCTCACTTATAAAATAAATGAAGTTTAAGATTTTTGTATTATTGTCTTGGGATTTGTGCAATTTCAGAAGAGGATGAACACCTGCCCACAGCACTCGGGTCTCGCGCTTTGACTCTTTGTGCTATCTCGCCACGTTAATTGTAAGGTTAAACGCAAATCTGTTCATATTATTTGAATTCGGGGTCAATTCTATTTTGTATCGGAATTACTTAATGTTGATTATTTTGTTTAAATAATGGCATTTATTTTGGTTATTTTAGTGAAAGGTTTGATTTAGTTTATTGTTATTGTAAAAATTATCTCCGGTCGAGTTATAAGTAAAGTCAAAGAAGTGAAGTTTAGAAGCATCCTCAGCTTGGCGTTTGTGTTATGTGTTAGCGCGTCTGTTTGTTGAAAAGTATAATTATGACCGGATGAGAAGGATTATTTAAATTCAGGTAATTAGAAGTGTATAGTATATAAACTTAATTTCTTTATTCGATCGTTTGTTGCGTGGTGTGTATCTGGCCCCGAGCGCCTATTTTTCTTTCAGGTTATTTGATTGATTTATGTCGAATACATTTCTTTCATCTGTAAATGGTTAGTTTTGTGTTTAATCGAGCCCGAATTACGACCTAGTCAAATGTATTCATGTTAAATTTTTCTAACATACAGAATTACAAATAAGGTGTTAATTAAAAATTTGTTAATTAATTTTTGGGCCGGTGGAGGTTGCTGAATTTTGCAAATTAATAAAAAATTTACGTCAATATCGAAATTCTCGTCATGGTTTAGACGTGCCCTAGAAAAATTATAATTATTTCTTTTAAAGGTTTTGTTAATACCTCAATTTAACGGAGCTAGGTGGAAAGTGCTTGTGTGTGCTTTATTGACCATTTGCCATTGCACATGGTATTTTTATTTGGCGACCAACGTGGGGGGAACATAGCATTTTTATTTGGCGCCCAACGTGGGGCGCATACCAATACGTCTATATAAATTTAGAAGGTTACACCTTAATTTATACAACTCATGCAGTAGTGTATTATGTAACCATGGATTGAAGTTACATTTATTGCTCTCGGGATATTTGAACCGCAAGACAAAAACGAGTGGTTTATCATCTAAATGGGAACAAAAATAACTTGTGGTACATAAATATGCTATTTTTTCTAATTCTCGCCAATATTAACTGTAAAAGAGTACGAGAATATCGAAATAACCCCCAACTAGGTTATTAATTAGCAAGACTTCGTCAGAGATATTAACGTAGGTAACACTTTAATCCCTCAAATGAGAAATCACAATGGAATATGTTTGTGCCCACGTTTAGCTATATTGAACATGATATCTTGACAATAATAACGATTAGGTACTATTTGAAATTTTCAGTCGAAATTAATTGCGCCATTTTGTTCTTGCCACACGTCAACTCTCAAATTGCTTACAGTACAGTAGTTATTTATGTGTTAGGTCATTATTAATTTCTATGCAAATGAAGTCCAACTAACGAGCCGTTCGTTTGTGCGAAGGAAGCTCCAAAAGCGAATGGATTAATTGATATCCTACCATTTCTTTCATTTAACAACTACTTTGCAAAATGAATTAATTTTCAATTATTCTCACCTCCCCGTTGCGGACATACAGCGACTAAATTGCAGGACTCATCACCGGGATCGCGACAGCATTCGATGACATCAGAACATGTCGTGTCCGGCGTAACAGGAACGTCAGTTGGTGCTCCATCTCCAAAAATGCGCACTATCATCTGCAATTAATAAAGACATACGTTAATTCACATTTTGGTACAATTATTATAATATAATAATAATTTATTTGGGTAATTTTTGACAACACTTTATTCCTCATTTTCTGCTCTGCGCATATGTATCTTAAATTTGGTTGGTAATAAAAAAAGTAGAAACACGCATGCGCAGAAACGCACTTGAATTATAAAATTATTCCTCTTCATTCACTCACAACTGAGATCTCAAACTTTTTAACGGATCGATAGACTTACATTGTTTCAAAATACGCTCAACTGCGAAGTTATCTCCTCTATAACTGGAATTGTTAAAAACAAGCCAAACCACCTGCAATTGGGGGCGTTGAAATATTCCATATTATTATGAAAAACTCCACCCAGAGCGTGGGTGAAACGATAGGGAATTGTGAAATCTTCCCGTATGAACGTGTTTAATTTGCCAATAACAATTCTGTCATAAAACATACAATATCGTCATGCTACACGAAGGCTCTTAATAGTTCCTTACTCATTAAGTACTTTAGCGATTTCATTCCATTATCTAATAATGCAATTAATAGCTTCTTCGTGTAATTACTTACTTTAAAGTTAATCATGCGAAATTTTCGCATGGCGCAGATACTAATTATGGCAAGGGAATAAATAGGCCGTATCTCCTAGTGACTCTTCCTGAATGCATTCAATTCAGTTTTATTTTCCTTTGCAGTTTCCAAACTTCGAGCCTCTAGTAATAGCCATATCGCGTTATATTTTTTTATAGCCAATATTTATAATGTATAATTCACTCTCTAAGAAACAATACCGTTTTGATATTATCAATGCAATTGCATCACTAACAAGATCGAAGAGTAATCGTTTATGTTCGACTATTCTGGCATACGACAGCTCCAGGAATTGTAAAGGGCAAGCAGCGCCCGGTTACTGGTCAATGCTTCAACAAAATTAAAGCGCACAACAATTTTCCTAAGCGGAAACAGCAAATAATCGGATTCGGTAGCGGTATCTACTGAAAAGCAAATGCAGGAAAGCGAAACAATATCCCCCTTTATAATTAATGAAACGGAAAGTAACAAAAAGCTTACCTTGCAATTAAAAGGAGCAGTAGAAATTACTGTAGTGTAACGAAGCATACGTTTTCCGCCTTAAAGTTTCGTACCCGAAGTTATGACCACACTGTATATTTGTGGAGTCGACAGCTTTGCTGAACACCAGGTACTTAGAAGGGTTTTAAGTTGGGCGCTTCGTGACTAAGTAGTTTCTGAATTTACTTATTTTCTCTAGGAGGCCAGGAATGAGCTTTGTGTGGTTTAATTTTGTTTAATTTTTTATCTTATCGCCGATAATGCATGTACATTTTGTAGTGAATTTATCCGGTTTGCAACCGTTCCTGTAGGAATATAATTAAATACATTTTACAGCCATCGAAAGCTCTCTTGCTAGAGAGAGAATAAATATTATTAAGTTTGTAGTGTACTTAACCCCCAGGTTCTACGCTAACTTCACACTACAAGAACACGGAAATAAAGTCAACCCGCAACGTTTAAAAATGGCCACCCGAATGACTATTCTTTCTAAAACTAAACAAGATCCCGTTTAAATTTGAAAAGTGGCACGTGATCAAATATCTAAGGCAAGACTTCCTTACGTTAGTTGTAGACAACGCTTTGACCTGATGCACAGTAGGGAAGGAACGTAAAATAAAACACTCAAATTGTGAAAAGTTTGTTTAATAGTGATCGCAACTATTGTTGGTTGTAAAAGCTCGGAAATTTAAGTCGAAATAAATTACATTGCAAAAATAAACTTTGAAAATGGTAGTGCAGCGAATAAAAATAGAAATAGGCTGGGGAAAAAAGAACTTACCAATAAAAAAACCAGCCGTCAAATTAATATTAAATTGTGTAGTAAAATTAATTGTTTGTAATGATGTGAATGCGTAACATAAAATTATAACATCACAAAAAGTAGCAGGTAAACTTCAAGAGGTAACATATAGGTTAAAAACAAGTTTTGGGAATTATGGGTCAGGTAAGCAGGTACCAAGATTCTAAGAAAGGGTGAAATACACAGGATGTGACTCATCTTTGGTGCAATAAAGTCCTTTTGTTAAAAGCAAGATGGAAAATTACATGGCCTTGTAGGCAAATTTAATTAAAAACAAGATATGTGAAAATTATTGAATCGCTACTCATTTATCGCACATAGATTCTAAACTGAAGAGCTTTGATTAGCGTAATCTCGCCCCCGCAAAATAGGTAACGTCGTCCCTCGTTCGGGGTTTCGAGCCTACAGTTGAATGTCGAAGACAATCACGGAATTAGGTGTCGTAGCTTAATTTTGACTACAGTTTTTACCACCCCCGTGACTGCTTTATTCACGGAGAAAATTGTTAGTTACAAACAACAAGTCAGTACATACATCAAACGAATCGGTAATTTCCACATATTAAAATAAAATGATCAAAACTTATATGAATGTTACTTCAGGGACAAGACCAAGTAATCAACATAAATTAAGCAAGCATTACACCAAAAACGTAAACAATTACGAACAATAGCATAACGGTATCACATATGTGATTCTGCATTGCGGTTAAACCAAGTAAATTTCAAAAACAAGATTCACACACACAAAAAGTATAAAATGTGGCATACAAAACACAAATACGATATAAAGAAATGCAAAGATTACTACCTGCATTCAAAACACACAAAATAACAACAAACATTTATGGAGCGACGCGTTCACGGCCGCCATTCAAGACAAGATGCCCAACGTAACCCACGTTCGTGCTTTCTAGATGACGCAGGCAGCTTTTCCCGATCTAGAAATTGCATGGTTGCCAACTCTCAAAAATGTATGTATCGTCGTAAGTTGTATATACAGGGTGGAACCTCTCAAGTTTTAGGTCCATTAATTACCCATTAATCGAATCGAATTATAATTTCTTTGGGATCAATACACTAATTTCTAAACTTTTGGTATTTTGGTATCTTTAAGTTTTTCTTCATTTTTGGTCGGCGAATAAACACTACGAAAAGAGTACCTACTCCAATTAGTTATATCGCGAACACCGAGGCTTCGTCGGCAGGTGAATTAACAGGGTGTTCTGCAAACTTTCTTCATAAAGGTAATACCTTCAAATTAGTACTTAGAACTGAATAAAACAATTTTAACAGTACAAGCGGACTTTTCCTGAGAGTAAATCAAAAGATTGGAGTGACGATTCAATCAATTAGAAATTCCAATTTGAAAGCGAACTTTTGAACAGATGAAGTAGATTTATTGGGCCATACTGAATTTGTTTGGCCTTGTGATGCAATAAAAAAACTTATGTCAAGAGTGCAGCTACCGCTGGATGAAAGCAGACCATATAATTATCATTTTGTATTATCCAGCTTTGAGGGGAGCATCCTAGTGGAAAATACAGTACTGAAATTGTGTCATAGGGAAACTTCGATCCATAAAAAACGATAATTAAGGTAATGAAATTTCTTTGATTTGTATTCCAAATAACTACCGTTCTCTTTAAGGTCTTTAAATTAACATTTTTGTGTGAGTAAATAATAAAAACGAGTCGGTGATTATGAATTGACAGAATTTTAGCAATCTCGCATAGTATAATTAAACTCTGTTTGAATATTCCTATAAATGAGTCCAATATTTCCTACAGGGCCGTACCCGAAATATTTTTTCGAGGGGGGTTGTTATTAGAAAAATAAAGTACAGAAATAGAAAATGATGCACGCTCCGATTTTCGCTATCATTTCCGAAGCCAAACCACGAATTTTCTGTAGTCGGCTGCTGGCTGCGATTAATAATTTTCTTTTCCTTTATTATTTCGGAGGGGGTTTCAACCCCGCTAACCCCCCCTTGGGTACGGCCCTGATTTCCTAGTATGTTATTTTAAATGAAATTGACATATTTATTCATTTATTAATTTAGGGTACCAATAGGGGTAAAGGAGAAACTCAAAATGTACTTGGTTCGTAAACATACGTGATAGTTTTTATTGTTAATATGGCCGCCAACCCCTTTTTTAGGTACATCTTCTTGCAACCAATACAAAAGTTTCTGTTGAATAAAAAATATCAAAAAAAAGAGTTTTTACAAAATGCAAAAGGTGTGTCGTACTTGGCAGTCCAGTTTATGCAAATCTTCCGATTGCACGAAAAGTTAATCTGCACGTTACAAATGAAATGCGATATAAATTTTCCGTGCTTCGTAAATAATGTAGATCTCGAAACTAACGCCCGCCGCCGTTAAGGTTATTTTCAAACGAGGAATTTGTTAAGTACTTATCGAATGCATTTATTGTAGAAAGTAGGGCAGACGTGACTGAAAAACAATGCAATAATTGGTGATAATAATGCATACGCTGGTCGCACAAGCGGAAATTGTGGAGCGTCAATAAAACAAAAGCTTTATAAACTTGCAGGTACTACTGGTTTGACCATAAAAAAATTTGTGCCATTCTGAGAGTATGAAAAAACCGCACAGTAATTTTATTTATGCATTTTCAAATACGACACTCACCCACACGCCTTTGTTAATTAATATACGATAAAGTAGGCACCTATGGTGTAAATTAGTTCTTTGTATTTAAATTGTAAAAATGTAGAGAAACTGTGGGGGCTCTCTATCTATAATGTACCTACCGTTCGATTTGAATTTATTAAGCAAGATTCGTGCCAAAAACGAAAAATTAATTCGACAGTCACGCTTTTAATTATACGTATGCAATTGCAGTTTCCCAATAGAACAAACATAATTTACAACCCAAACAAAAATAATTAATTACAATAATTAGTGCACCACCCTACACAGGGTCAAAATGTAATAAAGGCAATACAAAAAATACCGTACATTAAAAGTGAATTTATGTTCATTGCTCATAGCAGTGAAATTATGTGTTCACTAAAATTAGTCCTCGAAAGATGGCACTTTTATGACAGTAGTAAGACCATGGGATCAAGCTTTCGTAAAAAACCTAAAATATTTTGAAAAAAAACTCACGTCCCTGTAAATTAATTACCCTAATTCATGTGAAAACGCTGCAGACCCTTATTACAAAATACCAAACTATGGCCTTTATTTAATTTGATAAGACATTGTAATATGATAAAGGTGCAGGTGTTTGTTGTGTAGAATGTCCTGGTCTTTAGAGATTATTTGTTAGGCATTATTTTCTGTATAAAATAGAACACGTTTTTGGATAAGATAAGAATTGATAACATATTGTTTATGTGATAGGACAAATGTTCGACGATAATAATGCGTCTGGGGAGCCCGTTGGATATAAAATCCGTTACGCTCGGGGATGCTCCATGACGTTTGCGGTTTAAATTCTTCGTTTTGGGTGGCAATTGGAATTCCTGACCCTTTTACGACAGGAGGGTTATTAAAATTATTCGGTCATCGTCATATGACGTTTCGAATACATTGCGTTTGAGAACCGGAACCCCTATTATTTCTTTCGGTTCTTTTCGGTTTTTTACGGTTCAAAAAGGTTATTGGAAGTTAAAGGACGCCCCGGAAAACACGTCCTGAAAATTGATAAAATATTACTCTACGATTGCCATCGGTGGATTATACAAATTGAAGGCAGTTCGAGTGACGGTGGCGGCAATTTAGCCACTATTGTAAATATAAATAATAAAAAGAGGGGCGAGG
>NW_022170663.1:13413982-13504985 GCF_008802855.1 Photinus pyralis
TCACTCAAATACATTAAAAATTTAAAATAGTGTACTAGATAAAAGGCTTAATACTACTTAAAAAATCAAGTTATACTTTGTATGAGGTTAGCTTTTTTTTATATTTCTATTGTTACATACAAATTTAAGGGGAGTAAAAGCGTATTATTATTATTATATTATTATATAGGAGGTACCTACCAGGACCTTTCTTATACCAGTTATATCCTTAAGAATACGTGAACCAGTTTTCAAAGCGATCGTACGTCGTGCACATGATACGTACGCCTTTCTGAAATTAATCCTAGCGATTTTGGAACAGATCCATTTTTGACCATCCGTTTGTCCGTGTGCATGATAACTTGTTTAGAAACGTGCGATCGCTTTGAAAATTGGTACACATGGTCTTAAGGATATAAGAAACGTCCCTATTGTTTTTAAGTTACGTAGACTATCGAGTTCGGTATTCAGATGTATCGGATTTTTATATTTGATTTTGTGACAATGGAAACTTTCCCTAAACATTTCTAAATTGTTCTCAAATATTTGAATAACTTAAAAGTACTGCCTTTTTTAAGGCTCGGAAAAAAAATTGTCTCAGATCGACCCGGAAAAAAAATTTTCTTATACAATGGGGCCTGTAGAATCCATAATTTCAAACAGTTCCAAGATTGGGCTACTAGTTCAAAAGTTACAGCCCTTTGAATTTTCTTTCGAAATTGGTTTCTAGTCAATAACTTTTTTTTAAGAAGTCTGATCGAAAAAGTACGAATTGTTTTGGATTCTACGCACCAAAATTAATAAGAAAAAGTGTTTTCCCGAGAAATTTTGGAGTAGTCGATTTTTGGTAAAAAGGGAAGGTTATTATTCAAATACTATGCGAAGTATTAGAATACTTCTCAAAGTATTCAAATACCTTGCGAAGTATTCAAATACTTTGCGAAGTATTCGAATACTAAATATTTGTGAAAGTATTTGAGTTACAAACACAAATACTGCTTCCATAAAAGTATTTAATTACAAAGTATTTGAATACTTTAAAGGATTTGAATACTAAAAAGTATTTACAAAATCGAATACTGTCAAGCTCTGAATTAAGGAAACTTTCCAAAAAGGCATCGGAACAAATTTCCAACGCTCAACGTATATTTCCAAAATGATCCTATTGTAAGACGGTTTCTAGGGAAATTCCTAATGAGATCTTCCGAAAGAATCCCCCTAGAAACCACTGCGTTTCCCCTAGTAAAACCTTATTGGTAAATTCCTTTATAAATTTCAAGATAACTAGCTCGAATTCGTGGTCACGATTTTCTGTGAATTACCCTCGATTTTAATTTAAAGATAATACATTATAAAGAACGATGATGAGCCCATGGATTTGGAGACTTTTTACCTTGAACTTGGAACAAATCAACTTTAAACGAGAAACTGAGTGGCTAAAGTGATCTCTTTGACCGCTAAATAAAGTGAAAGGAATGATTGTGCATTCTAATGACAACTATCATTCCTCTTAAAAATAGGACCTCCCTTTATAGTCTTCTATAATAAATACCTATAAATATAGATCAAAGGGTGGTACAATGGTGTTAATTGGGACTACTCTGAAATTTTAGAGAGAATGTAGGGCTTACCGGTTTTGGTTAGCAAAGTAGGTACAATTACTCCTTCGGGTAATTAATTTATCTCAAAAAACCTGCCTTTACCCTACAAAAAAAAATCGTCTACAAAACTATGTATGCTCATAGCGCCTAGTCGTAATAGTATAGAGTATATTAAACTACATAGGTATAAGGGCAGTTTTTCCATATCGCTTACAGTATTTGCAACCCCTAACAGTCTATGATCCGAATATTCGATCTTGCGGTCGATCGCTTGATTTAAATCAACCGGTCACGACTTATTTTAGGGGATGAAAATTTCATTAGTTGCCTAAAATTGCCACCATTTCCCTTGACGTCCCCAACATTTCCTCTAGATTTTCTCGAAATCACCCTTACTGCCTCAGATTTCCTAATATTTCCCAAGAATTTCGTCTAATTTGGTCCATTTACCACATACTTATTTCCTCGAAATTTCTTATATGAAGAACAAGATTTCTTATAAGAAGGAAAGAAAAATTGCCACCATGTCCCTTATTAATTTTCCCAACATTTCTGAACTGCATTAAAATTTCCCCAAAATTACACAAAATTTCTCCGAATTAACGTGAAGTGAGTAACGATACTTCCTTAGAGAAACCTTTTTCTTAAAATTTCCTCCAGATTTTTTCACAATTTCCTCTTTCCTTAAAACTTCCTAATATTTACCTAGAATTTCCTCATCCCTTTAACAATTCCTCCTATTTCCCCAAAATTTCTTAGTATTTCACCAAAATTTTCTCTAATTTCTTCCATCTTCTACATTTTTTCCAGGTATTTCCTCGAAATTTTCTTTATGAGAGACAAGAATTTCCATCGGGATTGATCACGACTTGTTTTAGGGGGAAAGATTTCTTTTATTGCATAAAAATTGCCAACAGTTCCCTTAATTTTGTCTAATTTTGTCCATTTCCTACATATGTCCTCGAAATTTCTTATATGTGGGATAAGAATTTTTATTTTAAGAGACAAAGATTTTCTCGATCGCCTAAAAATTGCCATCATTTCCCTTAGTTTTTCCAACATTCCTGAATTGTATTAAAATTTACCCAAATTTACACAAAATTTCTCCGAATTAACGTGAAATGAGTAACGTTACTTCCTTATAGAAACTTTTTTTTTAAATTTCCTCTAAATTTCTTCAGAATTTCCTCTTTTCTTAGAATTTCCTAATATTTACCTAGAATTCCTTTAACAATTCCTCCTATTTCCACAAAATTTCCTAGTATTTCCCCAGAATTTTCTCTAGTTTCTCCATTTTCTACATTTTTTCCAGGTATTTTCTCGAAATTTTCTTTATGAGAGACAAGAATTTCCCTCGAGATTGATCACGACTTGTTTTAGGGGACAAAGATTTCTTTTATTGCCGAAAAATTGCCCACATACGCCTTAATTTTGTCTAATTGTGTCCATTTTCTACATATTTCCTCGAAATTTTCTATATGTGGGACAAGAATTTCCCTCACTTATTTTAAGGGACAAAGATTTTCTTCATCGACTAAAAATTGCCACCATTTTCCTTATTTTTCCAACATTTTTGAATTGCATTAAAATTTCCCCAAATTTACACAAAATTTCTCCGAATTAACGTGAAATGAGTAACATTACTTCCTTATAGAAACTTTTTTTTTAATTTCCTCTACATTTCTTCAGAATTTTCTCTTTCCTTAAAATTTCCTAATATTTACCTAGAATTTCCTTATTCCTTTAACAATTCCTCCTATTTCCCCAACATTTCCTCGTATTTCTCAAGAATTTTCTCTAATTTCTTCCATTTTCTACATTTTTCCTAGTTATTTCCTCGAAATTTCCTATATAAGAGACAAGAATTGCTCTCGAGATTGATCACGACTTGTTTTAAGCGACAAAGATTTCTTTTACTGATTAAAAATTGCCAAAATTTTCCTTAATTTTGTCTAATTTTGTCTATTTCTCACATATGTTGTCTTTCTTATCTGTGAGACAAGAATTTCCCTCACTTATTTTAAGGGAAAAGATTTTCTTCATCGCCTAAAAATTGCTACCGTTTCCCTTTGTTTTCCCAACATTTCTGAATTGCATTAAAATTTCCCCAAATTTACACAAAATTTCTCCAAATTAATGCGAAATGAGTAACGTTACTTTCTTATAGAAACCTTTTATTTTCTTAAAATCTCCTCTAGCTAGATTTCCTCAGAATCAGAATTTCCTCTTATTTCCTTAAACTTTTCTTCCTTTCTTTGATATTTCCTAATGTTTCCCGATAATTTCCTCTAATTTCGTCCATGTCCTACATACGTCTCAGCTATTACCTCAACATTTCCTATATGAGGGACAAGAATTTTCCTAGTGATCAACCCCCGATTTAAATGGTGTGTTTAACCTATAAAAATGTCGGTTCTCGTCCATGAAAATCTGTTGTGTTTGGTAGAGAAGACATGAACCATTTCTCGGCTATCCCGAACTTTTAACGAGATTTCATTGGAGAAACTTCAACCCTCTGAGTACGGTATAAAACCAAATGTCTCTTTATAAAATATCAAAAAAGATGTCGTCCCTTGGTTAACCAGCCTTGTAAAATATTGTGCCATACCTGAATTTGTTGACCTACCCACCTTTTCATAATACTGACAGATCGGTCATAAGATGTTCGAAAGCAAAAACGAAAGTCGTGCACGTGGTGCGTAACTCGAGTGTCTCGGTCTCGGTTTCGGCTATTTGATGTACAACAATAAGCGCGCCGCATGAACGGACCAGATGAAGCTGTAAATCACAGAACAGTTACCGGAAGGGTTTAACCGCTCCATTAAAACAACATGCTTGGCAAAAAACTCAATTCCCAACCGCATAAAAATAGAAGTGCCCAAAAAACTCTCCTTACTGAACATCTGGACGCGCGAAGCGTCCAAGTTACCAAATAGCAAAGGCACACTTGCATTTTTCGATATAGAAGCAAAAAAAAGGACGAATTGCAACAGCACGCCCATTCGTTTCTTAGTCCCTCGAAAGAAATTAATTTGAGTAAGGTATATGAGGAACTCGAATTAAAGCACCCATTATCGGCTTTATTTTCGTAAACCGATGTTTAATGTCTACACTTCCTCTTAATCAACTTTACAAAAACCTCTCATTGTTTTAACGGCTAACGTCAAGCGTTAAATATAGCCCTCACTTAACATCGCCCAACAAAAAAGGACACATGATTGACTGACAGGGTGTATCTCTTTAGATTATTAGACCCTTACTTTTTGGAGTTGAAACATGCGTTTACGTAATCCAATTAGATACGCCCGTTTCAAGTGTGAAAATGAAACCGAGACGTGAGGCTTTTTAAATTTTCTTTATATTATGCGCGCGGATAGGATAATTATGCAGAGATTAGTGGCGGATTGTTGTTCCTCCTACAAGCAAACCTCATCGAAATTACTTTGTAGAATGTACCGCACTAAAATTAGATGTCTAAGTGATCTGTGTCGTGGGGGAAGATGTTTTGTGTATAATCGGTCGCAAAATGTTTTGCGAGAGTATCCAGTAATTGCTCTTGGTACTCAGGTAAAAGCTCTGGCTGTAATTACAGTGAATATTATAGGGAATTCGCAGGACGTATCGAGGTGGCCGTTTATGCTCGCAACAAATTGTACTACTGCTCACGTTCCTTGAAGGTATATTAAGTAATAGCACAATTTTCCAAAAACCCGTTAAACCGGTAGGCTTAGTTGTCGGATCGTACAATTAATAATCAATTATGGTTCTTAAGCTTGGGTTTGCACATTTCAAACAGCAGTTTTCGTGGAATGTTGAAGAATTGTCTACAATTCCACCCTCACAAAATGTACGAGAAGCCAATCCATAGCAGTAAAATCTGGATCGGAAATGGACAAAATTAAGGGAAATGTTAGCAATTTTTAGCCAATAAAAAAAATCTTTGTCCCCTAAAACAAGTCGTGATCCTGATCAATCTCGAGGAAAATTTTTATCTCTCATAAAGGAAATTTCGAGGACATAGCTAGGAAAAATGTAGATAATGAAAGAAATTAGAGAAAATTCTAGGGAAATACTAGGAAATTTTGGAGAAATAGGAGGAATTGTTAAAGGAATGAGGAAATTCTAGGTAAATATTAGGAAATTTTAAGAAAAGAGGAAATTCTGAAGGAGTCTAGAGGAAATTCTTGATGGAAATTCAAAGAATAAATTTGTCAATCGCTGTGCAAATGTGCTGCTTTTTGTAATTTATTGAGTCGTTTAATTTCCATGGAATGGGCTAGTGTACATTTACAGGTTAAACACACCATTTAAATCGAGGGGTTGAACACGAGGAAAATTTATGTCTCTCATATAGGAAATGTTCACTAAATAGCTGAGACATATTAGAGGAAATACTCGGGAAATATTAGGTAATGAAAGGAAGAAAATTTTAAGGAAATAAGAGGAGATTCTGATTTTGAGGAAATCTAGACTAATAGAGGAAATTTTAAGAAAATAAAAGGTTTCTATAAGGAAGAATTTTTGGGAAATTTTATTGCAATTCAGAAATGTTGGGAAAACTAAGGGAAATAGTGCCAATTTTTAGATGATGAAGAATATCTTTGTCCCTTAAAATAAGTGAGGGAAATTCTTGACCCACATACAGGGTGATTCCTATAGTACCTGCCACCGTTTGGGAGCGTATAGAGGGTGCCTAGGGGAAGTCTTTTCATATAGGACACTTGGGGTCGGAAATCCAAAATAAGGACGCCAGAACCAAATTTATCTTCTGGAATTTCACGCCTGTATGTAGGCAACCCAACCGACCTCAGAAACTTCGGATTAGCTTCTTCCTCCTGGACGACTAAGTTGCAGAATTCCAGCCTCCTTTCATGGTCACCCGGCCGTAACTCTTGCACTTTCTTAAACTTATAGGGGTGTAAGTTGTTGTTGTTGGCGATGTTCCACACTGTGTGTTGACTACACCCCACCTGATCTGCTACAAGTCTAGTGCTAGTACGCGGGTTTGCCTCGAAACGTTCCAACACATCCTCCTCTAAGGCATTTACCAACGGGCGATCGCGATCACGGGCGCTAGTGGGCTGCGAAATAGGAGGAGGTCGGTGTAAACAAACAAACTTTTCGAAATGGGTGCTTAAATGACCCAAGTATCGATGTGCATCACGAATCTGTGTGTAAAGATAAGCCTCCGTCAGCTTACCTGCAATTGCCCTGTCTTGCACAGTCGGAAGTGAACTTCTTGAAAGACCTGTCTGCAGGGTAACTGACGGTTTGGATACCGCTCAGCGTACGCTCGTCGTGCAGCTCGTGCGTTACCATTTGGCAATCCGTACATGAAGTGCATGTCCGCGTATTCCGTGTTAGTAAAACGTGCCATAGTGTTTATTCACTTGATACGCGTCGTTGCAGACGGGATTTCGTGGGTTTAAACAAAATTCTGATCAAGTGTCAGCCACACATCGCCGCCTGAGATCGCTCCGTGTGCACCGCCGGGCGGTTGGGTTGCCTACCTACAGGCGCGAAATTCCAGAAGGTAAATTTGGCTCTGGCACCCTTATTTTAGATTTCCGATCCCAAGTGTCCTATATCAAAATACTCCCCTACGCACCACCTACACGCTCCCAAACGGTGGCAGGTACTATAGGAATCACCCTGTATAAGAAATTTCGGGGACATATGTAGGAAATGGACAAAATTAGACAAAATTAAGGGAAATGTGGGCAATTTTTAGGCAATAAAATAAAACTTTGTTCTCTAAAATAAGTCGTGATCAATCCCGAGGGAAATTCTTGTCTCTCATAAAGAAAATTTCGAGCAAAAGCCTGGAAAAGATGTAGAAAATGAAAGAAATTAGAGAAAATTCTGGTGAAATAGGAGGAATTATTAAAGGAATGAGGAATTTTAGGTAAATATTAGGAAATTTTAAGGAAAGGAAATTCTGAAGAAATCTAGAGGAAATTTAAAAAGAAGTTTCTATATAAGGAAGTAACGCGTTACTCATTAACTTTAATTTGGAGAAATTTTGTGTAATTTTGGGGAAATTTTAATGCAATTCAGAGATGTTGGGAAAACTAAGGGAAATGGTGGCAATTTTTAGGCGATGGAGAAAATCTTTGTCCCTTAAAATAAGTGAGGGAAAATCTTGTCCCACATATAAGAAATTTCGGGGACATATGTAGGAAATGAACAAAATTAGACAAAATTAAGGGAAATGTGGGCAATTTTTAGGCAATAAAAGAAAACTTTATCCCCTAAAACAAGTCGTGATCAATCCCGAGGAAAATTCTTATCTCTCATAAAGGAAATTTCGAGGAAATAGCTGGAAAAATGTAGAAAATTGAAGAAATTGGAGAAAATTCTGGGGAAGTACTAGGAAATTTTGGGGAAATAGGAGGAATTGTTAAAGAAATGAGGAAATTCTAGGTAAATATTACGAAATTTTAAGGAAAGAGGAAATTCTGAAGAAATCTAGAGGAAATTCTTGGTGGAAATTCAAAGAATAAATTTGTCAATAGCTGTGCAAATGAGCTGATTTTTATTGCGTCGTTTAATCTCCATGGAATAGGTTTCGAAAGCCTCTCGAAAAATAAAAATGGTGGTTTGCTCGTAACTTTTAGAATATATACAAGGCTACGCCACAACAAATTTTTGCATCATTTGAAATCCTGCAAGAGCGTTTTCGTATATGAGGTACTATTTTTTTCGTTTATGTAAAATTAAAGGTTTGAATATATAAAGAAAAACATCGTAATTTCAAAGTAAAAATGTTTAAAAGCTATTGAAAAGCCAATTATGATTTGAAAACTCTTAAAGACCTATAGGCAGATAAAGCGAATTTGTCTTTCATTTATTTCTTTACCGTTTAACCCAGAAAAATTGAGTTTCTTTAAAAGAAATTGAGTTTTCTCTAGAAAGTTAATTCCGTTCAGAATTAATCGAAGAAAATTTCCATTACAATGATATTTTAGATAGACTGTGTATATAAAAATATGTCCTATTTGATCATTAGATTCGATATTAATCCCAGATTAGTTCCAAAAAAGATGTAGCCGTAGCCTCAATATTCATTGTATAAATTCGAATTTATAGGCATAATCCTCAATAGTAAAACTTCTAATGTAAATTGTAATTCCTGCACCATTGATGTTTTTTCATTAATGTATTTAAAACGTTGTTTATGAGCAAGCCCATAAAAAAATCAATATTCCAGAAATTTCGATAGATATCGAGGCGCCATGAAAGGATGTGACGCAATCCTTCCGGGAAAAATGACGTGTTTATTCTAAAACATTCCGAAGCGTTCTAGAACGATTGTCGTTTGCTATATAAGCGGGTCGAGTTGAGTTTCAGTCAGTTTCAACATCTACGCGTTCTTGGTATGTGTTGTAATTACTGCTATAAATTAATGTATTTTCAGTTGTAAATAAATAAACGACGTAATTAAATTTAGGTAGGGGTAGATTTTTTTAAATCACCTAGAATTCAAAGAATATTCCAAAAATATTTTTCTTCTTGAAACCGTTCAAAATGTGACAAGGATGTGGTCTTCCAAGGAGTCTTTAAAAACCTCTAGGAAAAGGAAGTAAAAGAAGACAGTACTATTTCCAGGAAGAGGATCTTAACGAAGATTTCATAAAAGTATTGAAGCGGGTCTGTAAGACGTTTTTCCAGAAGATTAAGACATGTAAGCAGGTGAGTTCTCGCAGGGCATTTAAGAGGCCTTAGATATTTGCCACTAACATTTTTTTGGGGTAGCACATCCCAACAAAAAGGGCCAAAATGGAATCCTGATTTATATGTAAGAGGGGGTGCGAATTTTGACTGATATTTTTTTATCAGGAAGGAGCGAACCACCTTTACTTTTTTTTCGTCTCAGAGATTTTGTTGATATAATTACTCTTTTAATTGCACCCCCTCCATCCCGCTGCAACAATTTCACGGCACAATGAGGCAAAGATGGGAATTTGCTTAGGTCAGTTTCGAGCATTCTACCGGGTACTCCTAATTAGGTTTTCCTGCAGTTTTCCCTATTCATAAGGGAGTAGTATAGAACAACTTAAGACCTTCTGCAGGAGAACCTCTTAAAAGCATTATGCGGCTCACTCTGTAATTGGGCGAAAGCCTGTTGAAGACCCAGAACAAGAGAAGGGCAATAAATAAATAAATATAAATATTAAAGTAAAATTCTTGTAAGAGGCACATCCTTAAAAAGAGGAAATTCTTTTTTTCAATTACCCTTTTTGATGTTTTTTAGTACGTATAATAGCGAAAATAATAGCTCTTTTCAAAAAGAAGCTTCTGAACAGGGAACCATATCTTTAAATTATAGCTCCCAAACGACCCTTAAAAATTGTTCTTTTAACATTGAGATAGGGGAATACAGGCATGAGATTAATATTGAACTTGATCCAACGTCTAAAAAAATCGAATTATACAACGCGAATTTCACTCGATCTATTATTAGGTCTATGCAAGGCTGAGCTATAAATAAATGTTAAGTTAGCAATATGATTTACCTTTTCGTGCATAAGAATTTTAAGCGTTACTCGGTTGAGTGACCTGGGGTATTTTAGTTTTAGTGTAATATAGGTAAATGGTGCATTGGACAGTATTCGGTTAGGTGATTGACGACCTCATTTACATCATGGATGGGTAGATGCATTATTCTTGCGAGGAATGCGTTCTTCGTGCGACCCGTGAACTCTGAAACGCATCATTAAACAAACTGGCTGGCACTTAGTAATCAAACATTATTTTTCCATTACCAGCCTTAAGCTCTTTGATTGCGATTCTGCGTGATAATCTCGGAGGGTGGCACTTTTACTGTACACAAATCCCATCATGCAATAGCGAGCTTCTGATTATAAATTGGTATATTATCGAGGGGTAGGTAAATCATCGGAAAGGGATCAATATTTTATTAATCTTTCGGTCACAAGCACAAAACCTCGAGTGCATGGTACCCACCCCTAATTGAACCACCCCGCCTTGCGAAACTTAATATGCGAACAAGAAATTACGAACAGAAACTCACCTAAAAATCATCTTTGTGCCTATTAATAGCTCTATTATATCTCAAAATACTGTAAAAAGAAAATTATGACATCGTGCGCGATTACGCAAAACACGTGTGTATCGAGCACGTGCGTTTCCTATTCGGAAGCAAAACTTCACAGCCTCACCGTCAGATAGACACGACGCAACTGCCGAATAGATTTTCCTCTCAAGCTACGGTTTACAATCGGTTGTCTTCGTGTACGAAAGATGATACTTTGATATACCCATTAACTAAAGAAAATTAATTAGATTACGCCCCCGCTCTCGGTAATTAAATCGCGCGCCGTGATTAGAGGTCGCTTTCTATTCGTGAGCGGAATCGTGAACTTGACCGTCGCTGAAGTTTCGTTTCAAATTCGTAATGGGGTTACTACGAAATGCTCAAAAGGGACGGACTGCTAATTCCTTTTACCCCAATTTTCTCTTTCGAAAAAAGCGTATTATTAATCATAGCAGGTGATGCCGTTACCCAAATTACATTCCGCAATAGTAAAAGTTTCGCATTTGCATTTTCATTGCGAAACTAGGCAAAACATAACACAACAAGGCACTTAAATATCCAATATTCGAATAGCTTTTATAGTCAAAAAACGATTTTTAATACAGTGGAGTCGATAGCAAAATTTGAGCTCATGGGGAATGAATTTTCTTAATAGATTTTTATCTGAATCCAACAACAATTATTTGTTACTGAAGTCATTCAACAAATTCTTGTAATTTAAATATCCAAAGTGACCCAAATATCAAAGTGCCTTAGCCCGGTTGAAAAAAATTGAGTTTCCTTAATAGATTCTGATGATTTTTTGAATTAACACTGTTACAATCTCACACGTAAGTATATGGGGCGGCAGAATGGCACATGAGTAAGTGCAGGGGTGAAACATGTAGGTACCTACTCTAAAACACGTAGAAGGGGTTTTTAATCGAATAATACAGAAAAAGGTGTTATAAAAATCAGAAAATCAGATACAAAATGATGGTAACATCTCTATTTTGTAAAATAAGGGAACGGGTGAAAAGTAGCAACAGAAAAATACTAAAACTTACTTTGTGCTTCGTCAATTTTCAAAAACTTTATTAAAGATTTCAGTCGCGTGATAGCGGTATTGATTTTTGGATATTTATATATGTTAAGTGGCGCTTTAGGATGATGTCAATGGGCAAGGCCCCACAAAAATCCCTCTAAAATTTTAAATGGAATGGTATATTTCTCAAGTTTCTCAGGAAGATTATTTACTCAACTTTCAATGACTATGTTGGAGGGAATTCCAAAGAAGATTCGTAAGAATATTTCCGATTTTCGAGATTTTTTTAATATTCGAAAGAGATTTTTAAATTTTTCAACGAGTTTTCGTTTTCCCGAGATTTGGAAGAACGTATTTGAAGAGTTTTCCACTACGTTAAAATGTGCAGTACCCAAATTGTGCATTATTTCACACCATAGGTACATACTTGTCGTACGTAGAAAAATGAAATTTGAAACAAGCTTTAAAAATTAATAAGTGAAAATCAGATGGGGGAAGTGTGTAGCAAAATATTAAATGTCCACAGTACACTTTTCTCTCGTTGAATGGGAGAAGTGTTCCACGACTGAAATTTCGGGTATAAATCAGTAACAACAGTATCTGGGGTAAGTGTGCAAAAGTATAATGTGCACTCTCACGTTAGTGATTTAGAAATATCAAAAATTTGTTCAATCTGCACACAAGAACAAGTGCCAGGTAGATTCATTTATTCTCGAAAAATTAAAGCAGTGCTCTGTTTTACCTGCGCTTGGAAAATCGTATGGTCTTCGTTAGCGGTTCTTAAATGGCGGCTCTTATAAATCGTCTTATACAAAAATATTTTAATTTTAAACACTTACCCCATCTGAACAATACATTTTCTGTCTCAAATTCTTAACAGAACAGCTTCTTAGCTTTAGTGGCAAATGCAGGGAAAGAGGGTTTCCTATGAAAGTATTGTTATGCCCGCTAGTTTCCGCAGTAATTAATTGTCTCTCTCTGTTAAGTGACATTCAAATATAAGATTACGGAATTGGTAGTCGCAAAATTTACGAAAACAGAAATGGCCGCTACACCCCAATCAGTCTCGCTTATATTGTGTAGGTGCAGGTAAACCCCAATCCCCTGAAACATTTTTTTTAGACAACATTTATATACACATATTTATCCCGAAACAGTCCTGTCATTCTTATTTGACCACCCGTTTGAACGAGATAAAGTAGCGCGTGTCCCATTTTGGTTGAGACAGCAGTGTCTCTCAGCTGTGTTTAAAGATAGAAACTTCGATAGGTTTTCGCGACCCTCTGCCACTTTTTGTGAAACTTTTAAGACCACAAATAGAATCAATCTAGTTAAGATTTGTTTATGAGATACAGGGTGAAAACGAAAAGTTTGACTTTTTGGGATGTTTTCATACCTTACCACCCATGTAACATAGAAAAAATGTAAAAACTGCCTATTTTAGATAGTTTTGCGTAGAATCCAGTGCGTAGGGGGCACCATTTCTGACCCAAAGTTGCTATTTTTTTAATGCATATCTTAACGTCAATTTTTTGCACGCTTTTCCTGGTTACATATTATGAAATTACTATAATTTCAGGCCATTACGGCCTTAGTGTCATTAGTTCAGCCAATACACGATTAATTACGAAAATCGATGGGGGAAGAGATTTCCTTAGTAGATTTTGGTATTTTTTTTGAGACGCCCCCAATCGCGCCTAGATCATATTCTTCAATGCAAAATTAAACTTTGTCTATAAATGCAGGAAGACCGGGTTCGAGCCGAAAGCTTATCAAAACATGTTATTAAATTACATTATAACGAAAATGCCTTTTCCATTAGGAAGTAGGTAATCAGATTACGCATCTAACAATGAAAATCATGCGGAAGTGCCGACTTTGAATATACGAGTACGTTTAATTATTCTCAAGGCGGTAATGGAAGAATAGATGGTAACAATGCACACGTTTTTTTTATATGAAACGAAACACAAAAATTTCCATGAACAAGAATAGGATATGTTTTTAGTAACCATCGAATTATTCGGATTAAGTATAAAAGATGAGTGAATTTTCGAAAAACACTGGAATAATACAAGCTCGAATACAAGTTATTTTAGGGTAGTTCAAAATGAACACTCGCAATTGTCAATTTTACGATCGATTACAATAAAATTCCCTTACTAATATTTCCATCGTTTATTGATAGGGTTATAACCGCGTTTTAAGTGGGACAATAGACCAATATAACCACATCGTTATAATAAAACCCTTCTTTTCCGGAATTTTGGTCCGTAATTTTTTTCAGACTTAATTCATTCGAGGGTTTAAAGTCACATTAATGGCCGGTTTCACAGAGGATGATTAATGATATTCGAATGTTGGTCACCTTATAAGATTAAGGTTTGTGAAATTGATGATTTTGCAAACTGATTTTGAGTTTATAAACTCTTATTAGCGCGTTGAATTTGTTTGTCCATGACCGCGTACGGTTGCTTATTCTCCCTCAGGAGAGCTATTTTTGTAAATGTTTATTACTTCCTCTTAAATTCGCAATAATTCGTATTTCTGCGCAGATAAAACGGGCACTTCAAAGTTCTTTTCTTTTTAATGTAACTAACGGAACTAGCGTTGTTAAATTTTACGTTCCAATACAATGAAAATACCGGTAACCACCACTGAGATTTTATTTAGCGACGAAACTACGTAGTTATTCCTGGCTATTTCCCGATCGAAGAGAATAGAATAGATCCAATAGAAAACAAATACAATACTATACAGAAAACGACGCAGAATGGATTTCCATTCCTCCGAATGCCCACTTATTTATTTTTAAATTTCTCTACCAAATAATTAATTGGAAAATCCGCCCTCTGAATTGCGACACCCGACAGAATATCTATGATCTGCAATGCCTAAACTGGTCTACCCTTAATCTCTAAATAAACTTCACGACGAAATTTTGAATAAAATTTAAAGCTACAGTCTGTCCAGGGTTCGAATAATCTTAAAAGGACTAAAGTATCTCAGAAGAATCTGAAGAAGTCAACGAATCTGAGGAAGTGGACAAATTCGTTCCTTACAAAATTATGGCAAACTTAAAATTCCCCTTCCCCCAACTGTTAATTATCTCTTAGAAACGTCAAAGCAATTAAAATTAAACCTAGGAAAATCCTGTATTTTATACAAATGCGTGGATTGATTTACGCACAGAAATGTTGCAATAAGAATACGTATGTAAACACGGAATGTAGGGTGTGGGCATGTGAAGAGGACCAAAACATTTTTTTACGGGTAAACTCCCTTTTCAGGGTGCGATATTTCTTACCACATTTCTTATGAAACCACATTAGGCATGACCGAAAACTTCTAAATACGTTACTTCCACCGTTTTCATGTGTGACAAAAAATTAAGGGAAGGACGCAAATTTTAGGACTTTTGGATTGTCTCCCAAACGAAAGATTTTATGCCATTGGCTGATTAAAAAAGATCCCATTTTTTATCGTTATAAATCACACCAATAAGAGCAACCAAGAATTCAGGGACCACAATTTTACCTTAGTTCATCCTAAAGGTAAACGACATACCATCGCTATTTTAACACGACTTCCAGCAATGCATTGCACCCGGTTTTTTTACTTATTCAAATTTTTTAAGTTACAGTTTTGTAGACGAATTATTCCGGAAGTTATCCTAGCATGTAGATTCAAACATTGTTTCCGGTATAAGCGTTACATTGTTCTTTTTTTAGTGCCAAAAAATTTTAATTTTGCGAATGAACTACATCTAAGAAGGTGCTGAATATTAAACATGGTGCAACGTCGCGGAACGATGCAGATACCTCAATGGCAAGATTTAATGGATAAGTCAATAAAATTTTCTAATACAGAAATACGTATGGCTGCACGTTATTACAGGAAAATCATTTGTAATATACGGAAAGGAGGAAAAAAGGGTTGTTCTGAGAAGGTATGGTTTTCTGAAGCGAAGAGATTTTTTAGGTAGGTATTTTGTAAAATTAGTTTTTCAACACTCTCTAATCAAACATTTAAGATAAAATCAACCGCAATAGTTGTAAGTGATTGATTTTAAACGCAAATAAGATGAGCTCAACTTAAATTCAATTACGTAACCGACAATCGGTTAGCGGTTATACATAAAGATTGGTTGCGTACATTGTGGTTAAAATATAACGTACGTATCTTTGTTCGAACTGTAATGCTTAATCAGAATGATTGTCTATTGTCCCGCTACAACCGCAAAGCTCCGAGACAAACAAACGCTTATATCGATCACGTAAATTACGCGAATGAGGTAAGTACATATTTAGAGGCTGCTTGTAGTAAGTGGATATCTATGCTAGAACGTCATGATCTGTATCCGAAATTAAGGTATGATCTCAAAATTTCGCCATAATTTTTCCTCCGTATTCAAGGTGATGGCGACGGTGTTCTCTTTTTAAATTCAAATTGCACAGTAGGGGCCCAGTTCCAATAAAGTGTACCAATTATTGTAGATATAAAATTAGTGCGACTGAAAGAACCGTTCATGCTTAACATTTGATTATTTATGGAAAGTCGTGCAAGTGACCATGTGTATCCTAAGTATCTAGGTAAAAATTGTATTGCAGAAAGTGTGTCTTCAAGCACCCCTGGTATATATATGTCGTAGGCATATTGTAAAATCAGTCATTTTATAATACGCCTAGGCAGTTTTATGTTGTAGGCATTTTGTAAAATCCGTCATTTCTAAATTGCGGAGTCATTTCGTGAAATGCTGACCTGTGGGGTTGGGGTAGTTTTCCTTCCCCTTCTAGATGCGTAAGGGATCGCTCTTGAAGAGGAAGGGAACCAATCGCTTACCTCTAGAAAGTACACTGCCCGCGTTTTATAAACTGCCTAGGCGTATTATAAAATGACTGATTTTACAAAATGCCTACGACATATACGCTATTTCTTGATGGTAGTCAGTTACAGCAATCAATGTTAAAGTCCAAATTTGAAAGAAAAAAGATGTTTGATTCTAGAATCAAGATACCGTATCATATCTTTTCCATTTAAAACCCGAGGATACAGTATGTTTCATTTTAGAGCTACATTCTTAACATTTGCGTTTCCTCTATAACAGTTATTCAAGCAATGATTTCATGTAGCAATTACCTACATGCTTTTGGGTATGCTCCGTCCGATTTGGAAATTCCATGAAATACTTAGGTACAAATAGGGGTGTTCTAGAACAGCCTAAAGGTAGTTACCTAATCCAAGGCAGTGGGATGCGGAACTATCATGTGACTACATTAAGGGTTGTGGCAACTATTCTAGAAGGTTACAGAGATTAGTAAGAATGAGTTTTATTGTACGGACATAAAACTTGGGTACGTGTCTAAACATTTTTGAGACTTTACTTTAACTACACTAGGTATCCTTGCTTTTCCAAGTAAACAGGAAAAATTGAAACATTGAAACTTGTTGAAAGTTAAGATTCAGGATCCATCATCAAAAATTAAAGAAATCATATCGCACAATCTAAAACTAAATGGACAGAAACTGTATGGCCATCAGAAGATGACACATAAGTGTCTAATTTTGAACTTATAAATTACGATTACTATTTATTTGTTCTATTTGAAAAATATTCTGCTAAAGGTTGAGGGAAAAAACGCCACGAATGCAGTAATTAGATCTACTAAATAAATTAGATGTATGTTGCAAGGATGTCTTTTTAGCTTATGAGTTATGTACGCGCCCATTTTTCTAGTTTGCAGCAAATACAGGGCGAAAATTTTGTCTGGAACACTGAGTATATCTTCAAAACATTATTTTAAAGATGCCAAAATTATACAAGATTTGTTATAAATTGTACTTTAAGTTTGTGATCAGTGGCGTACTTCTGCATGGTCACGGGGTATTTTTTAAAATGCAACAGTGCGTTGGTCTTTCTTGGCTCATATTGCGCATATAATATTAAATAAACCATATGGGCAAATGTCAACTATAGATGGTTGCGCTTTTATACGAATAAATAACTCTTTTTAAATAGAACACCCTGTATGTTTTTACATGTTTCTATCTTATTAATTTTTTTCTGAATAATTCACAATAAGCAAGCTTCACATTCAATCCGAGTAAAGAACTATACTTTAAAATGGACAAAATTGGATTTAGTGATATAGGGTGTTCATAAGGAAATGGTAGAAAATGCGACAAAGTGATTATTTGGTGCAAGTGTACTCCCTATTTCATAGTAAAATAGGATTAAGTAATTAAAAAGATGAATTTCTAAAAAGATTAACCTGTCGATATATGATCTTCATACTAGGGGATACTGGTGGAAATTTCTTAGTAGCGAGTAGAATTTATGCGTTACGTTATCCAGAGAGAAGACATCCGAAAGAAAAAACTTCGTGTAAAGTACAGTAAACAAGAAAGAAGAGAACCTCAAAGAGGAAAACGAATTGTCAATGCTAAAATGCCAAAAAGGTCAATATAACTTACCCGGCCTATTGATAGATCTATCTCAATACACAAGAAATAGGATGTGGGTACAACAGGATGGGGCCCCTGCTCATTTTTCGCTAGATGTAAGTGAAGCTTTTCTAAACCAGTGGATTGGAAGGAATGAACCCACCACATGGCCTTTTAGGTCACTTGATGTTACAAAACTCGACTTTTTCTTATAGGGTTAAGTGAAGGGAATAGTCTACAATGATCCACCGATAACTGTTGGTATATATTGTATGGTGTTCTGTTTTTGAAAAAAGTTATTTATTGACAGCGTAAAAATAGGACACCCTGTAGATTCAAAAATAACTTCTATAAATGATTTTTTTACGAGGTATGAGCAAAAACCAACGCACTGTTGCAGGACCCTGTACTTAAATACATAATCAAATTTAAAAGAAACGCTCAAAAGAGTTTGTTAATTTATTTCATAATTTTTACTAGTTAGGGATGTTTTTATGCTGTCATATTAAAAAAATTTGATTCTTTCCCTCGCGAAAAATAGAGCTGTGACCCTGGCTGTGACCCTCTTAGTTCTGTAGACGCACGCCACTATAAATTATTTATAACCATGTAGATTTCCTTCCATTTTTTTAAATAATCTTTGACACATTCAATAACATAACTATCAAAAGAGTAAGGTTTTTTTCAACGCAAAGTAGGAAAATTATTACATTAATTAACACAACCGTTTTCTTTAATTTGAGTTTTTCTCTTGAATTTGTTTTTTTTATGCAGCCATGTCCAAAAAGTATACTCTTTAAGAATATGTAATAAAAAGTAGTGGCTGCCATTAAAAAAAATTAAGACCCCCTTGACTTGCGTAAGTACGCCACTGACCATAAATTTGAAGTACGCACGTAAAGTACGTTATGTACTTAAAAATACATTGTTTTGAAGCTAAATTCAGTGTTCCAGACAACATTTTCACCCTGTATAAGCGGTTTAATAATAAAGTATACAAAGAGTGGCATGTACGTATGTAGGTATATGTTATACGGGGGTACTACAACATTTTCTAGAGAGAAATAATGAATAAGTGGTCATGACTTTGTATTTAAGCAACACTTTTAATTCCACTTTGCCCGATAATACTTTGCTATATTTTCAGAAATTATGAATTCAAATTTTCTATGTTTTGGCCTGCCCTGATCTGGCCATTCTAATTTGCATACATTGTAACATGCACCAATATTTGACTTTATTTAGGTGCATAATTAATAAAAAATTGCCATTTGTTGCACACTGGATTGACCACACTGAATACATGCCCACCCAAGTTCAGTGAGGTTGCAATGTTAGCTTTCCTACTATTGATTATAATGGGTAATGTTGTACAAGTTTTGTGTGCTGAGTAAAGTTCGGTTCAGAAAATGTAAAGACTTAGATCTGATTAGAAGGCATTTGTAAAAAAACTGTTATCTGCCAAACAAATAAATATGTGGGTTATGAGAGAAAGTTTAATATTGATGAACGGAAACGCTCCAGACATGACGTCGCCTTTGGCGCTCTGGAATTTTCTAGACGCGCGATGGTGGGGATGTTTGCAGCGTGTCTGGTAATTGCGCGAATGTTCTGGACTTACATTGCTTGCATGTATAAATGGTTGCGGACCGAACATCGCAGCAGTCTACTACCAAACGAGATCGAGCGCGGAAATATAAATTGCGAAGTGTGTGTGATATAAATAATCGATATAAATTGTACGGTTTTTATAGTGTTTTAGTTTTGTTTAATAAATATTGATATAAATCGAAACCCAATTATAAATAACGTTACAAATGATATTTCTTTTGTCGAGTCAGAATGAAAACTAAGATGGCAGTTGCTGATCATTAAACAGCAACCATAAAAATATCATCAACAATTTCATGATCGATTCATTTTTAATAGCGTTGTCTTAATTAAATAGGTAATTACGGACAGAATATGCATTGTCTTGATTCCACATTTTAATGGGATTTAATAGTTGATGTTTTAGCGGATCCCAATTACCAAAACGAATTTTAATTAGCACACCATGCAACACTTGAAAACGACATCGTACTAAATTACATCATTAATATAATACAACGTACCGACGGTTTTCTCCTCACAATAGCAATACAGCCTGTATATGTATACGAAATAACCGTTTAGACCCTAAGAATCGACTTGACTCGAAAACGATAGCTTCAAGTCAAAGCAGAAATTCAAACCACTAAAATCGAGTATAATCAAAAATACAATGCAAATAAGTGATGTTTTGAAAACCAAACTTGAAACCATGTTAAATGCAAATTTGCAACGCGACCGAAAGCAGTCAAAGTTAATAATATATAAGGGCTACTTGTTTAAATACGCGATAAAAATTACGGTTCCAATATGAAAATAAAAATATACAAAAAAAATGTGCCAACTCTTGGTCGAATTCCTGCTTCCTAGCTCAAACCAAAAATCGGCGCTTTTAAGAAAAGTGTCGTCAAAAAATGTAAGTGGTAGAGTTTCCCAAGAAGTACCTATTTTCCCATGTAGAAATAATCGACGTTTTCAAGATAAATGGAGCACTACTGTATAATAAATGAATTATAAGTGACATTGCAAAGTATAAGATTACAAACGGTAGTCCCAGAAACTTTACTGCAACTCACAACTCACTATTTGTTTATTTATGTTACTTATGACTATGAT
The DNA here is from genome assembly GCF_008802855.1 of Photinus pyralis. Classification (NCBI taxonomy): domain Eukaryota; kingdom Metazoa; phylum Arthropoda; class Insecta; order Coleoptera; family Lampyridae; genus Photinus; species Photinus pyralis. The sequence goes on from NW_022170663.1 coordinate 13,434,795, forward strand.
ATTCGCATAAAGTTCGAAGATTGCTAGATATTTTGAAAGTGTTGCGTTATCAATATGCAAAGTTAACACATCATGTTACTACTCGTGAAATTGTTGTGCGCGGGTGAGGATGATATAATTGATAAGTCGCCATGTTAGCAAAGTTTAATAGCAAATATATACATGACATACATAAAAATGTAGCAACTTAAGAAAATAAACGTGTAAATTTTAAGAAAATATTTATATTTCGTCTTAAACTGGGCCGGTTTAAGACAAACACAAGTAAAAGTTAGCAAAGTGTAGGGTACATTTTGTATATAGAGAACTTCGAGGAAACAGAGGAAGCATGCAAAAACAATACGTTATGAAATTGGATAACTGAAATTAGTTCCGCAACTGGAAGGATAGTTGGGCACAATTAAATAGCAATAGAAAATAATAGCTTTTTGGCCCTTATGTGATTATGAGCTGATGAAAAAATAAAGTGGAGTATAATTCTGAGCAAATGCAAGAAAATGAAAAAGAATCTGAGACTAAAAGGCAAATTTTACATGAACGCTGTTAATTTGAGTAATTTATGGCAACTGCAGAAAAAATTAAAAGAGAAGGCATTTTGCCGATGAAGGAATTTGTGAGACAACCGGTGAAGAAACAGGAGACGATTTTGGGGAAAAAAAATAATTTTGGGTGGGATACATGAATGAATGTCTGAAAACAAAAATCAATTCTTTAAATACCTTATATCTACTTCGATAAAATCGGTTAACTTAAATAATGCTTCGAACGTTAGAGAGCAAGTTCTCACAAGAATGAATAGGATGCTGACTAATATAAATTCTCAGATGTTATATGACACATATGAAGGGAACTCTAGTAGAGAAAGACTGGAAATCTGAGAGTAAAAGCCGATTACTTGTTAGATTCTTCTATAGTAAATGGTATATTTAAGGTCCAATGCAAGGCTGGGCAATAAAAGAAATTGTCGGGTGAGAATAGACATTTTAGGGATTGAAACAATTTTGGTAAAAATATTAGGAAATATGTTTAAAATAACGCGTCATTTTAGAAGCTTTAGGACAATTGGAAACAATGAATTACACTTTATTATTCTTGTCGGAATTTAATTTTCTATAAAAAGTCCGATTCGTATTAAAAACTCAAAATAAAGAACTCATTTTTTTCCGGATAACAAAGCGATCTTTCAAAAGCACCCAAGATCGCGTCATTATCAAACGTCCAAAAAAACATTTTAAACGGAGTGGATTTCCCATGTTTAGAAGAGTCGGTGTCTTAAAGAAATTTTTAAATTTCGCACATAAATATCGCTAGACCCACGGGATTTATTAGAATACGTCCATGAGAAAAATACGATCGATTGATCATGAAACTTTTGGCACTTTTTGTGTTACAATCAACACGAATTTTATTAAATCGAATACGTATTTGGTGTATAGAAAATTTAAGTAAATTTTCCATCTCAGTGCAAAAGGAATTGTACCGCATCGAATCGCAACGAATTGCAAGGCATCTGTTTTAGCTTTTGATGCACCTATATCCTTAACAAGGGCAGAGAAACGAAAGCTCTGGAATGGAAAATGTTGTCATTGAATAAATTCAAAGAGTCTTGGATACAAAGTGCAAATAAAATTTTAATATATTTTCCTATGGAGCCTACGCATTGGATGAGTATTAATTACGTACCAAACGCGTATACTTTACCCATTTCCAATAGAGTTATAAACATTTTTTGGCAAAATTATGGTACGTTTTGATTATAATTCGTTTGTTCTCTCAAAAATAACAATTACATCTACTATCTAGTAAACTAATTCAAAAAACTCTTCGGCTAGCGAAATTCGTACAACTTAAAACATTTTTAGAACGCTTACCTTTTCGCTGACTGCTTCTTTAAATTTCTGGTTATGGCCATTAAACGTTCAATTCAGGTAATGCACGTTACGGATTAATTACAGACACAATCACACATATCGCGCCAAAGAAAACAATTTATATTAATAGCGGAAGTAAAATAACCCATTAAAATTGACACATGTGCGTCAATTTAATTTCTATACCTTTTCTTATCTTAACACCTGGCCAGTAAAGCCGAATTAATTTTCGATTGTAAACGTCGGAGCTCGGGACCTGTCGCGGCAAATGCATCTTTAATCATTCTTTTATTAGGTTGAGCGTTAATCAATTAATTGGAAATTCTCCTTTAAATATACGTAAATAATTTGTCTACTACAAGTATTTAAATTATTTGAATTTACGAAAAATGTCACAAAATGATCCAAAGATGATCAATGTTTACCATGGAAAGGTTCAAAACTTTTTCACAAGCTACACGGGTTTCGATCATATTGCGTTTTACCAACTCTCTAAAATTATACTTCTTACTATTTTACGTGTAATCTGACTTGACTTTGAATAACTTGGAAATGTCAAATTTGCAACTTGGTGATCGTGACTGGAAAATGGAACATTATGCATCAGCGCGAATTTTATCAATCGGCTATCGTTATCATACAAAATAGTATTTTACACTCAAACCTTTCGAATAAAGCCTGCTAAAAGTTTCTGCATGGCATGAGAACTTTGGAGAGAAACAATCTCAAAAAATTGCAATGAATCTGCTTTGAATCAATTCAAAGTATCTTAGTTGAACGATACACAATGTAAATTTTGACATATGTTCGTGAGAAACGTACCTACAGGTTTGATGACTTCCGATGGTATTAATCACGTACCAAACGCGTTTACTTTACCCTTTTCCAATGGAGTAATAAATATTTTGCTAAATGACGTTATCTTTTGATTGCAATTCGTTTGTCTTCTTAGAAACAGATAATTACACTAATATCAAAAACCCGTCGGTTAGCGAAATTCGTACAACAAAAAACATTTTTGGAAGGCCTACCTTTTTGCTGACTGCCCGGTATCACTATTTAGAGTTCTGGTTGGTCACAAAATGTTTATTTGAGTTTCAAAGAACACGAACAGGAAACAAAATCACACGTATCACGGGAAAGAAACTAAAATTTTGGACGGATTACGATAACGCGTAGATAAACTTCAACATTTGCGGCAAGAATGCCAGTTGGACACATGCGCGTTAATTGATTTGTTTTCTTATCGCAACACCTGTTTATTCAAGCTGAAATAATTTGAGATTGTCAACGTTTCTGCTGCTATTCGATAATTTTAATGTCGTACTGCGTAGTTGGTCTACTGCCCAATATTAATAAATGATAATTCAAAAATGCTCCCAGTCCCACTGTTGCAGAGGAGGCATGAAAGCCGATACTTCATCAAAACTGCTTCGCATTGCGTTTTGCTAACTTAAATCTACCTTTTCCAAAATTGTACCATTTTTAACAGGTAGGTATTAATTAAAATTAAAAATGGCCATTGAATCTTTGCTGATTCAAGTATTGTTTAAGAAGGAAACGGGCGTTTTGGATTAAAGTTACCGAATCTCAACATTCTGCGTTTAATTGTTGTTAAAGAACACATATCGTTCCTTTAGGTTTTAAAAACGAAGATAATGAAGCTCTAATACCACACAAAAACCATTGGCAAATTTGAAAAGTCATTTTTTTAAATTTTCAGAGCAAAAACCTCGTGTTACTTAGAGCAACCAAGTCAGCGTAATAGAAAAAGGAATAAATTTTCCAAGTTCTAGGCCCTATTGAGCGAAACTCACTTATACCCGGTGGTGACTTGAACAACGCACCATAGGAATTTCAATAGTAATTTTTCCATTTCTGATTATTTGCTTCCCCAATTATTTTGGAGATAAAGTCTATTTAGGTTTTTTGTAGAGAAACAAATTACGAATCCATGCATACTATGGCTTTTAATTTGTTGAACTTTGAAACCAAGAAGTTGGGTAACTAAAAACTGGCGGTTTTCAGAAAATCATTGGTCCCATGGCAGTTTGAGATCAAACATAGCTAACTAGGTAATGGTAAATGGCTTTTGTTTGATTTCAAAATTCCATGGCCATCCCACTTTCTAAACGCGACAGTTTTTAAATTTTTTCTGTGTTTGAATTTATAAAATTGGAAAAAATGAAAGTGGGAGTATATTCTGAACAAATGTAAGAAAATGAAAAGGAATCTGAAGAAGTAAAAGGCAAATTTTACATTAATGCTGTTAACTACCACGTACAACAATATTTGGAATAATTTTATGGCAAGGCAAGAAAAAATTAAAAGAGAAGGCATTTTCCCGATGAAGGAATTTGTGATAAACGGTGAAGAAACAGGAGACCATTTTGGGGGAATAAAAAGGAATTTTGGGGGGATACATGAATGAATGTCTGAAAAACAAAAATCAATTTTCAAATACTGTTATCTACTTCGATAAAATGGGTTAACTTAAAGTAATGCTTGAAGTTAGAGCAAGTTCTAAAGGAAATTTGAAGGAAATCATGTGTGACTATTAAATTCTCAGGATGTATATGACCATATGAGGGCAACTCTCAGGAGAGAAGATAGAACTAGAGATAGAATCTGAGAAAAGCGATTACTTGTTAATTACTTCTTCTAGGAAATTGCGTATAATTTAGGTCCATGCAAGGCTGGGCAAATTAAAAGAAATTCTCGTGGGAGAATAAGGACATTTAGGGATTGACAAATTTTGTAAGAAATATTACAGAAGATATTTTAAAAATAACCGCATTCTTGAGGAAGCTTTTGGAAATGGAAACATTTCCTTATTTTTTGACCTACGTTGCCAATTCACGAACACCGATCTACAAATTTGATAAAGAATTCGCCTACAAAATTTCATCGTAATCAGTCCATTCGTTATCGAGATATCGTGGTAACTGACGGACGGACAGACACCACAAAATTATAAACTCGCTAGCAGCTCGTTAATAATGAATTCGCAATTGAACTACTTGCAGCAAATAAGGAGCAAGTGTATGGGCCCCTTAAAATGGGATTCCCCCCCCTCCCACCCCGATTTGATAGTCATATTATTATAAAGTAATGCGCTAGTTGTATGGTCACTTGCGCCATTATCGTTTTTTAGAAATCCAAAAAAAATACATTTGGGAGGAGCCGGGTGAGGGGCAAAGTTTTCGTAGCCCCCCCCCCCCCAACACGTATTTTGCCGCTTATATCTATACCACCTGGTACTACTGGTTATGCGCTCAATTGTGCCACGTGAATTAAAGCTAGCACCGTCATGGTCAAGCCATGACAAATTTTCAAAAAGTGGGGGCCAACTTAACGCTTTTAAAAGTTACTTTTTAACGTATTTTTGCAAATTTATTAGTAAACAAGTAGCTTTTAATCTCACTTCAGCTGGCTGGCTGTCGGCTGGCTTGCAGCAAATGCGGGCCCGTTGAAGAATGCTTGTAGAAAGACGAGGGGCCGTGTAATTAACAACTTTAGGGACCGAGCTACATGATGTGTGGTCGGCGAAATCTGGGCGCCATCCCCGAGTTTTTTCCTATCTTCTTCTACAGTTTTTGTCGGATTGTTTCCAACTGCAGGTATCGTCGGAGAAATCTTGTAAACGCGCATAACTCCCACGTGACGGAATTTTGTTTTATGTTGTAGGGGCGAAATGAACCACCTTTTGCAAGGCGCGCGTCTTCGAGGGGTAGACGACTTTGGGCACCCAAAAATTTCTTAGAATTCGTACCGACAAAGGGAATGTGGTACCCCCCCGACGAGGTCTTAATGATCGTGGATTCAAAAATTCAAACTGGCACCCAAAACGCCTGACCGCCGTAAGATTTCAATTCAAACTAACAATGTTCAAAAGGGAATTGATTTGACGCAATCCCGATGTGGCTTTATTTTTTAGTGAATGTTTACGCACCCTTTACACAGACACACCAAATTTTGTCGAAATATCCGAAAGGGTTGGCGTACTTTCACAAACAAAAAAACATTAATCTTCCGTAATTTATTTAAATTCCAATTCCCAGCTAAGGTTTTTTAATTTTTTAAATGGGCTCTAACTGATCGCTTCTATGGCAACTTGAAATTTTAACTTCAACCTTTTTTCAAAAAAAAGAGACCACGATTGAACTTCTTATATTGTTAATTTGTTGATTTAAATCCCACCTTACGTATAAAATTAAAGTTGGGCGATAAATAATCCCCCAATCTTTTGTAAATAATGCCAATTTTGCAAGTTCCATGATATTAAATATTAAAATTGCCGAGTCTGCAAATTTAACCGAAAAGTACCGATTTAAAAGATGAAAATATTATAACTTGTCGAGAGATTTAATTGTATTAAAAATCAAATTAAAAAACTCATTTTTTCGGGTGTAAAGAAGCGATCCTTCAGAATATCGACCCAAGATCTGCATCCATTATCAAACGTCCCAAAAACATATCAACACATTTATTGGATTCCCATGCTTTGTAAGAGTCGGTGTCTTAAATAAGTTTGTAACTTTCGCACATAAATATCGCTAGACCCACGGGATTTATTAGAATACGTCCATGAGAAAAATATGATCGATTGATCTTGAAACTTTTGGCGCTTTTTGTATTACAATCGAACAATCAGCACAAATGTTATTAGTATAGAAAATTTAAATAAATTTTCCATCTAAGTGCAAAAAGAATTAAAATAGAATCCCAACGAATTGCAAGGAACCTGTTTTAGCTTTTGATGCACCTATATCCTTAGGTAACAAAGGCAGAGAAACGAGAGCTCTGAAATGGAAAAGTTGTCATTGAATAAATTCAAAGGGTCTTGGATACAAAGTGCAAATAAAATCCCTTTTAATATATTTTCCTAGGGAGCTTACGCGTTGGATGAGTATTAATTATGTACCAAACGCGTTTACTTTACCCATTTCCAATAGAGTTATAAAAATTTTTTGGCAAAATTATTGTACGTTTTGTATTATAATTCTTTTATTTGTTACTCAGTTGTAAACGTTGATTAACAAGACAAAACGCAAACGGGTAAACGTCATGTTTAAACGCTACTGACTTGTAAAACTGACAGCAGACTTGTAAAACTGACAGCAGACTTGTAAAAATTTTACAAGTTAGTAATCTAGTAATTTCATTGGCCAGAATTAATGCGAAGTCTCTGTTACATGGATCACATGATATTTTAGACATTTCTTCAAGATTAATTTAAGAACTAATTATTTACGTTTACAAATGAGTAACAAATAAAATATTGTACATTATACGCCAGGTAATAGTTTTTACTGGCTCTAGGAGATGACAGGCTCGCCTAACGGCTCGCCAGTCAACTTCTCCTATCGCCAGTAAAAACTCACTTACCTGGCTAATAATGTAAAATACTATTGTTCTAAAAAAAAAAAAACAATTACATCTACTATCTAGTAAACTAATTCAAAAAACTCGTCGGCTAGCGGAATTCGTACAATTTAAAACATTTTTAGAGCGCTTACCTTTTCGCTGACTGCCTATTTAGAGTTCTGGTTATGGCCACAAAACGTTCAATTGAGGTAATGCACCAACACAATCACACATTTCGCGCAAAAGAAAACAATTTTGGCCGATGTGACATTATGTGTAAATAACGCATTAAAATTGACACGTGCGCGTCATTTGAATTTCTATACCTTTTCTTATCTTTACACCTGGCCAGTAAAGCCTAATTAATTTTCGACTGTAAACGTCGGAGCTCGAAACCTGTCGCGGCAAATGCATCTTTAATCATTCTTTCATTAGTTTGAGCGTTAATCAATTGATTGGAAACTCCCCTTTAAATATACGTAAATAATTTTTCTACTACAAGTATTTAAATTATTTGAATTTACGAAAAATGTCACAAAATGATCCAAAGATGATCAATGTTTACCATGGAAAGGTCCAAAACTTTTTCACAAGCTACACGGGTTTCGATCATATTGTGTTTTACCAACCCTCTAACGTTACACTTTTTGGTATTTTACTGGTAATCTGACTTGACTTTGAATAAGTTGGAAATGTCAGATTTGCGACTTGATGATCTTGACTGGAAAATGGAACATTATGCAACAGCGCGAATTTTATCAATCGGCTATCGGCATCATACAAAATAGTATTTTACACCCAAACCTTTCGAATAAGGCCTGTCAAAAGTTTCTGCATGGCATGAGAACTTTGGAGGGAAACAATTTCAAAAAATTGCAATGAATCTGCTTTGAATCAATTCAAAGTATCTTAGTTGAAAGATACACAATGTAAATTTTGACATATTTGCGTGAGAAACGTACCTACCGGTTTGATGACCTCCGATGGTATTAATCACGTACCAAACGCGTTTACTTTACCCTTTTCCAATGGAGTAATAATATTTTTGCTAAATGACGTTATCTTTTGATTGCAATTCGTTTGTCCTCTTGGAAACAGATAATTACACTGATATAAAAAACCCGTCGGTTACCGAAATTCGTACAACAGAAAACATTTTTGGAAGGCTTACCATTTTGCTGACTGCCCGGTATCACTATTTAGGGTTCTGGTTGGTCACAAAATGTTTATTTGAGTTTCAAAGAACACGACCACGAACAAAATCACACGCATCGCGGGAAAGAAACTAAAATTTTGGACGGATTGCCTTAATGCGTAGATAACCTTCAACATTTACAGCACGAATGGCAGTTGGACACATGCGCGTTAATTGAATTTGTTTTCTTATCTCAACACCTGTTTATTAAACCTGCGATTGTCAACGTTTCTGCTGATATTCGATAATTTTAATGTCGTACTGCGTAATTTTTGGTCTACTGCCCAATATTAATAAATGATAATTCCAAAAATGGCACCACTGTTGCGGAGGATGGATGAAAACGGATACCTTTGTTTTTATCAAAACTGCTTCGCATTACGTTTTGCTAACTTAAATCTACATTTTCCAAAATTGTACCATTTTTAATAGGTAGATATTAATTAAAATTAAAAATGGCCATTGAATAACTGCTTATTGTTTAAGAAAGCGGGCGTTTTGGATTAAAGTTACCGATTCTTCAAAATTTCTCGTCTAATTCTTGTTTAAGAACATATCGTTCTTTTAGGTTTTAAACAACGAAGATAATGAAGCTCTTATACCACACAAAAACCATTGGCAAATTTAAAAAGGCCATTATTTTTTAATTTGCAGAGAAAAGATCTCGTGTTACTTAGAGCAACCAAGCCAGCGTAGGTACTAGAAAAATAAATAAATTTTCCAAGTTCTGTGCCTCTTTGAGCGAGACTCATTTCCATTGTACCCCTGTTCTTTTCGAAAATCTGGTATTGAAAGGTGACGGCCAACTTTACCGGATAGATCGAAAAAATGTTACCAAAAATTTTTGGGTTTATTTTAGATGATTCAATCATCCGTCTATCAAGTGTGGAGACACAAAAATATCACCCCCCTATTCCCTCCACAACCGAAGCTATGTTACCTATTATTCCCTTTAGTACAGTAGGGGACATAGCTTCGGCATCGGCGGCTGCGCCGCCTTGCCTCACCCTGTTACAACAGCAAAGGTGCCGAAACTAAACGCCATTTTGAGATCCCTCTCCAATTCAAATTTCTTAAACGTTTTTAAGAATCATGTGAAATTTATTTTTGATTGTGCTATAACCACATACGGCCCAGCCGCCGAAACCAAACCTATGTCCCCTATTATATTCCCTTTAGGACAGTAAAGGACATATTTTTTTTTAAATTATTGTTAAGCATCCTCAGGCTTCATGGCCATCCTGCGTTTTGATACTGATTTAATTTGTATTGCTGATCTTTTTGATTTGTATGTGCAAGAGTTGGTCTTATCTAGGATTTTTATTTCCCTTAATATACTATAAGGGTTACCAAGACAATGTAGTTAAAAGTTGCTCTACCTCCTTCTGAATTTGTCCCATCGTTTTGCCAATTTTAAATATTCCTCTAGTACAATTTTTTATTCATCGTTTTTATAGTTATTATTTCCTCGTTATTTGTTTCTTCATTAAGTTTAAACGTTGGATGATTCTAATCCTTCCTCAACTTTCGCTTCTCGTATTTATTAGATTGAATAGTCCTATTCTCGGATTAAATATCTAAATGTTTTCTTATATTAAAATTTTGCTCCTTTAGTTTTAGGCATCAGTCCTGCCATTGTTGTTAACGCATTTGTTGAGGTTCTCTTATATTTTGTAAAATTTTACAGATTATATTCGACTGCGCCGAAATTAGAGTTCTTATTTGTCTTTTAGTGAGTAATTTTGCCCATCCTGTAGATCCGTATGTCATTTCCGGTTCAATTGCACCTTCTTATATTAAAAGTAATATCCTTCTGTCCAAACCCCGATTTTCTTTGTACGTCTATGGGAATTTTTGAAATCAATGTGTTTAGTGTGTGAATTTATGCTGATTCTTTCCTGTATAAGTGTATAATGATGCCTAGATATTTAATTTTGATTATCGGAGGTCTTCTAATATCAACTTTTCCCTTTAGTAATTTGTTATCTTTACACCGGTTTTCCAAAATTGTTAAATTCTTTAATTTTCCTCTATAATTGTTATTTTATCGTCTGCATAAGCTACTTCTTTTAGACCTTCATTGAAGCTATCGTTGAAAACAATGTTCCACAATGTGGGACCCAAAACGGACCCTTGTGGGCATCCTTTGCTTATTTCCTCTGTAATTCTTTGGGATTTGTTTACGTAACATGTTCGTTTTTCTAGGTGACTCCTTATCAAATTCATTAATTATAACTAGCAAATTTTAATTTTTTTAATTCATACAGGATGGACGGTCACCATAAGTTATCAAGACTTATTTTTTATTAGAGTTTTCTACCATATTAAGTTCAATAATCCAAATTGTTTGTTATTTAATATATTTTCTAATTTGTGATTTATTCTATCATTTATTAGTTTTTCTAGTATATTTCTGAAGCAGTTAAGCAACATTATTGGCCTATAATTGGAGGGGTCCAAAAAATGTTGGTGATTTTATGATTATTTACTTGTTTTCCATTTATTCGGAAAATATCCGTTTTTTAGACAGGCATTGTAAATGCTTTTTATCTTTTTTCATATACATATGTGGATAAATTTTTTTAATGATACATTTATTAGATCTGGCCCTGGAAGTAAATTTTAACTATTCCCAATTTTTTTCCACTAATTAGAAAATTCAGTAGAAAATTCAATGTAACAGAAAGAGAAGCATAATTAAACCACCCTAAATATATTTCTGATTGTGTATCCGGCATATACAATAATTGGTCACTGCGGCGTTATTATTTTGCTGAACTGTATAAAGTCAAAGAATCCATTTGTAGCCAATTTTCAGATAAAACAGGAGATCTCTTGTGTAAACCAGGGGAACAAAAAAGGTAACATTTAATAAGGAACCGTAAGAGCTAGTCGGAGGAATTTTGTAACAATTTTTTATGATACACATATGGTTGATTTGTTTGAATAATCTACAAGCAACCCTCCAATTGTGCATCAAATATCACGCCTCGTGATTTTGAGAAATATTTTCCCTAGCGAAATGTCGGCCTCAAATTCAATATTCAATTTTTTCTATTATTAACGAATATGTTACCACCAACTCGATCTGTGACAGTTAAAGCCATTCCTTAAATGTGTAAGGGAGGGTCGTTCTAACAATCCAAGACGATAGAAACAATTCATGTTCCGCTGTTTAGAATTTAAAGCTTTCCATTTTTAATCAATTTCACAATCCCCTTGTAGGGTTGATAAAAAGTAGATCACGCCTATTAATTTGTAACATAATGTGCATATTCCAGAGACCTGGCCCGTATAAGAATATACACATATGTAAAAGGGTGCATCTGCATAACTATGATTATTTTCATATTAATCAATCACTGTTCCCCAGCTGATTCGAGATTGACTGCTAATCACTCACACAAAGATGTCAAAAAAGTTTTCAATGCCTATACCTTTAAAAATCGAACACGGTTCGAAATCCCCCGTACTTCTTAAGGAAGGAGAGCTGACTTCGCATTAAGTAAGCCCATGTGCTCCGCTATAAAACTTGTAGGGAATTAGAAACTCGGCCCGTAAAAAAAAGAAAAAAAAAAGATTAAGAATGCCAAAACTTTGAACTTAAATACGTGAAATACTGCCGTAAAGATTTCCGTAACAGAAGAAAAGGGGGCGCAACTTTTACGGTTACTGTTACGCTTCATAATTGATTGTATTTTTACGATGTATAAGCCTAATTGTAAATTTATCGGTGTTCGGGTGCGATTTATTAAGGATAAAAGTTAAAAAGTGTATGACATTAATTTCTTCTAGCGTTTCCCTCCCCCTTACGTTCCATTTTTTTTATAACTCCCAGGTGCGTCTTTAAGCATCTAAATATCGAAACGTAACGGTTTCTCTCCTGATATTATTATCTTTATTATTGGAGATAAATTCGGAAACATGATTTACTCTTCATTACGTTTTATGAAGTATCTTGGCGACAACTCTAACTAGATGGGGGCCATGAAATGGTGTTTTATTACCATTCCATGTTAAGAGAAAGTCCAAGGGTCTTACGCTCGATTGATGTTACTGCTAGATCGTGCGGAAGAATTTCATTTATTCAATAATTGCAAGAAACATTCCCGGCTCGAGTTAAGCAGCCTTATTAACTTCAAATGCTACGTTTCGAAAGAGTTTTATGCCACTACTTTTGGTGAGTTATGGCCCGGTTTGCTTTGTGTATCAAATTACGACATGCCGAGAACATTTTTTTTTCTAAAAGTGAAGGGTTGATTTACCTTCCGGTAACTAAAGTGATTGAAAAGTAGGGGTTGATTCTCGCGCGTGGTAGGCACTTAAATATAATGGAATTTTAATTTGCCTTTGAAGGAAAGTATGACGAAGTGTTTTGCTTATTAATTGGTACATCATCTCGAGCTCCCTAATTTAATTCCTTTGCGCTTTCCCTAAATGCAAAAATAGCATCCTTCAAGGTTGTATGTTACATAACTAATGGTTTTAAAAGTTGGGTGCTCACATCCCGATTTCAAATGCCATTTTATCGATGACGTATCGTTCTTGATTAATGAAAGACGCAATCGTGATGATTTGTGGACTGCCTATGTACACAAAATTTACCTATCTAAATACCATCACCCTTACCAATCTACTTCAGTTTAGATGTGCACGTCAAATATAAAAATAAAAAATTATAATTGACCGTACAGTTGCGACATTAAACATTCAGTTTCGATCAGCTATTTCCGATAGATGGTATTCATCTTATTAATTAATTAGATGTAAAATTATGGACATAATCAAATTTATGTTCATATTGAACTCTACTGTATGCATACTGTCGAAGATGGCGCTGCCGAATTTGTACAAACAATCAACAAGTTGAAGATGTCTTCAGATCTCACTACTAGTTCTCACGCCAGAAGTGTACGGGACGTTTTATTAAATCAGGTAATAAAGAGCAAGGATCTTTGGTATTTCATGCGAGAATTGATATACCCTTACTAATTTGCAACCATAGAATTGATCTCAGGAAACATCAATTTTTGACGTCGAACAAAACAATTTTATTTGATACTGTGATTTTAGAATTCTAAGAAGAATGCTTTTTTGGGGGTAGGGGCTTACCCAGACTCTGGAAAGAGAAATGCCGAAGTAGCATAGCGCTCTCCTACGATGGGTATACCCACTAAACCCCTAGGCGTCGGCCATTATCCTGTAACACTATCAGTCTATTTATAATTTCGACTTTCTTTAAAAAAGGTAGATAAAGTTGGCACCCCTACTTTGCTCAAATCAATTAAAAATGTGCCTACAATTTTGGGTTAATTAAAGACTAATTTGTACCCATAAAATTAGAATTTGGACCCGCTTAGTTCTGCCGGATTTTTAACTTGAAATCAAGTTAGCACCCCTACTTTTCCCGATTGAAATTTTATTAGTCACATCAAAAACTATGAATTAAAGACTGATTTGTACCCTAATTAGATTTTCGTTGTTAAAACAATTTATACCTTATTTAAAGAATTTCTAAAAAAGGAAAAAGATATGCAACGTATAAATTAAGGGCTAATTTGTACACAAACATTTTTTGTAAAAAAATTATATTGTTAAGAAGTCGTCTGAGCCAGGACGCATGTTGGGAGGTAATATCCAGGTTGAAAGGATGCACTCTGCTAAATTATTAATAATCCTATAGATAGTTTATAATTTTGTATTTCTGTCTGCCTCTCTGTTCGTTTGTCTGTCTATCCGTATGCACAATAACAACAACTGTTTAGAAACGTCCGATCGCTTTGAAAGCTTGTAAACACCTTCTTAAGAATATAAGAAAAATCTCTATTGTTCCAGTTACAAACAAAGAACAAAGCGTCTTTGAGCACTCGAGAACATTCTAGAAAGAATGGTTACTATATAACTGTGTGACAAATTGTAATTACTGTTATAAAGTAAGCCATTTGAGACTGTTATAAAGACATTGTTAATTAATTGTAAATAAATAAACGACGTAATTTAATTTAACTTACAATACCATTGTTTTGAAACAAGCAATTTTGCCTAGAAAAGATATCAGTTTCAGGGGATGATTTATTGGGGTTTAACTGCACCTTCATAGGCGAGACGAATTGGGGCGTATAAGATAACGAAACACAAAAGAAATGACCACTTTACTTTGGGAGTTGCCAAACTTTGCGTTTCATTCAACTAAATGAGTACAAATGAGGGCTTTGAGTTGAAAAATGATTCATTTAAAGAGTGCATACGAGCATTCGAGGCACTTCAAATGAGATTCCTTTCGCGAGTTTTAGGAAATTCTAGGTAGTGTAATTTCAGCGAAAAAAGTGGAAAAAGTTTAGAATGTTTCATGTTGTTTTAGTGATTTTTTAAGAGTTTCAGATTTTCACATGTGCTTTTGGAACATTTCAAAATTCGCGCAGCCAAAATTCAACGGCACTTAGGAGTTTCAAAAGTTTTAAATTTAGAGTGCTTTAGAGGGCTTCATGAAGTTTCAGAAAGTTACAGAGATTTTAGATAGTTTTAAATAATTCAAAATATCAGAAAGCGATTTAGTGAAAAGTGTACAGTTTTAGGAAGATCAATAACAATAAGTTAGTTTCACAGAGAACTTAATAAAGTTACCGGAAATTTTGAATTTGTTGGTTGCTACATGTCTCGATAGTAGGTCATCTTTAGATAGTTAAAATGAATCGCAAAGACTTTCTTAGTTTTTAAATGAAACATTCCCCTAAGATGAAATTTGATAAGGAATTTACATTAAATTTAAGTTTGAATGGTACTTAAGTTTGGGTTACATCCTTATTACAATTAGAGGGTGACGCAGAAATTCGAATAGATGAACAAAAGTCTTAAATTTCTACACATTCTATAAGAAAATTTTTTTCCGGGTCGATCTGAGACAGTGTATAAACCTTCCTTTTTTACCAAAAATCGACTGCACCAAAATTTCTCGGGAAAACACTTTTTCTTGGTGCGTAGAATCTAAAACAATTCGTACTTTTTCGATCGGACTTCTCAATCAAAAGTTATGGACTAGAAACCTATTTCCAAAGAAAATTCTTCAAAGGACTGTAACTTTTGAACTAGTATCCCAATCTTGGAACTGTTTGAAATTATGGATTCTACAGGCCACATTCTATAAGAAACTTTTTTCCGGGTCGATCTGAGACAATTTTTTTTTCGGGGCTCAAAAAAACGCAGTGTATAACCTTCCATTTTTACCAACAATCGACTGCACCAAAATTTATCGGGAAAACACTTCTTGTTATTAATTTTGGTGCGTAGAATCCAAAACAATTCCTACTTTTTCGATCAGACTTCTCAATCAAATGTTATGGACTAGAAACCAATTTCGAAAGAAAATTCAAAGGGCTGTAACTTTCGAACTAATAGCCTAATCTTGGAACTGTTTCAAATTATGGATTCTACAGGCCACATTCAATAAGAAAATTTTTTTCCGAGTCGATCTGAGACAATTTTTTTTTCGGGGCTCAAAAAAACGCAGTGTATAACCTTCCTTTTTTACCAAAAATCGACTGCACCAAAATTTCTCGGGAAAACACTTTTTCTTATTAATTTTGGTGCGTAGAATCCAAAACAAATCGTACCTTTTCGATCGGACTTCTCAATCAAAAGTTATGGACTGTAACTTTTGAACTAATAGCCCAATCTTGGAACTGTTAGATATTGTCAATCCAGCCACAAATCTTTCAAGTCAGGAAATTGACGATGGTCAACCGTGCTCGTCCAAGAAGGGAAAATATACTTAGATGGAAGTCAAACAAAATTTCTTTTTATAAAACGACTGTTTTGAAGTTTAATTAAAAATATCATTTACACCTATCGTTTTCTTTTATAGAATAGAATTACAGAACAACAAAATAGTGCTAACAATTTTCGACTTTGAAAAAATCGATAAACTTTGAAAAGCATTATCTCGTAAACTATCTCGTAAACTATTACCTATTATCGATAAGGGGTAACTTATCAGAGACTTGCCTTAGTCCCTGTAACTTATAGCTACTAATTAATAGAACAATGCACACATTTTGATCATTCACGTTGAATTGTGAGAAGTAAAATATGGAAAGGTGGTGGGAAATTCAAAAACAAACGTACAGGGTAAATGAAAAGGTTCTAAATAAAATTTAAAATTTTATTCAGTTAAAATTGAGTACCTACTTGAGTATGATCGAAGGCCAAACTGAGGTTGTGTAACCCTGTAATCAAGTTCTTGCAATAAGTACATTAATGACTGTATTAATTCATTACAGTTTTGATCGATTGTTTCGATGGCGTGGTAATCTGTTACTGGATCTATGGTATGCTTCCTGCTAATGGTGGTGTATAGGTATACACTTTATGTTTGATGTATCCCCACAAGAAAAAATCACAGAGGATGGTATCCTGAGATCTTGGAGGCCAGAATAATTGGGGGTTGAAGGGGAGGTTAACAAGTCTGTGGAAAAACGGAAGATAACTTCTGTGTTGGGCGATGGAAGGAATCTAAAAAGACATGGTCAGTAATGGGAGGTTTTCTATAGGCACTGATTTTCAGGAGTGTTAAGGATATTAAAACAATCATTTAAGGTGGTTCTGTTGTCTCCAAAGATATTATCAAAGTAATGTTTATAAAAAATTAAATAGAATTTTATCATATTGAATAAATGGGATTCTGGAACACTGAAAATCTAAAAAAAACTACAATAGCTGAACCGCTTAAAGTAAGGATAGCTATATATCGGACGATAGGGTCATAAAATTTTGAACGGTCTGCGGTAAACACAGGTTAAGGCTTAATCGAAGGATCTTACTTAGCCAGTTATAAGGCACTGGAGTGGGATATTAGGGAAAGAAACGAAAGAAACTAAATGTAGTGTTTGATTATTCCAAGTGATCGCCCAACGAAGTTATAATGTTGTCTATAGAACACAAGAAAGGTATTGATTTATTTAATTAATTATATATCGTACAATAAAGATAATAATTGCTAATATAGGTACGTTAAACTACTGCCACAATTATTTTAAATACTCAATTTGTTAAATTATAAAATTGCATTTCCCAAAAACCGCTTCCAAAAAATATCACAGCTAAATTGCTAACAATTTCTTTACTTGTTATGTACACATAAATGCAATATAAAAACATTTTTAATTAATCAGATCGTTTTTGTTTAGTTTCTCAGAGTGGAAGCTTTGGGAAGGACGCTAATTAATTACATTTTAATCATGAACGCAGGCCCATTCCGTTAATCATGATGTTAGCCAAAGCGTTTCTACGTTTTCTCCAACCGCCCAAGCCTTGGGCGTGAAACTGCAGCTGACGATACCACTGCCTCGTTAGGCCATCATCTTCGGCCTAAAACAACTGATGTTAGGTTCTTGGAGCGTTTCAAGACAACAACCTTAAAAATGAAGGTGTCCTTTCCGATAACTTCCTGTACCTCAAAGTAGCTGTTCCAAGCCGGATCGGTTGCAATTATGCACCGATCCAAATAGAGAGGCTCCCTTAGCAATGAGTACCTGCCATTTTTGTCTCTTACCAACAGAAGGGCGGCCTCCCGTATTCCATTCTTGGGAAAAGTTAACCCGTCCTCCTCCACTTTATTACCCATCATTTGCTGAAGAGGATCACTTCATGAAAATTTTCGATTCAGGAAAATGCGTAACTTACCTTTCCATTCGTCACAAGCAGGGCGTTGATAGGGGCCAACTTTATCGTACGTCCCTTTCTCCAGTTATTATCAGTTGGCTGTGTAAATAGTAGTTTACCTTCCAATGCAAATTTCGCTTCCTCGTGATTCCACTCCAAGACGTCAACCGCTATTTTACGCAGTTTGATACTGACTAAATCCATTTCCGAACTGGCCCGTCGTCCCGAACCGCTCCCGATTCGTCTCCACAGCTTGCTCGGGACGTCTTTAGTTTCTGAGTTCATGTGGCTTAGGTGCAGTTCGATCTTGTGTTGGGCCTCTTTTAATTGGTCGCGATTCTCGTGGTGACCTGGCGTGGCTTTGCACAGTCGACTTAGCAGCAACGGATACTTGGTTACTCGTTGTACCGGCACCATAAGAAATGAATTCAGATTCATCCGCCTGAGCATGGTATTTTCCATTTGTGAGACCCTTAAGAATATGCGCAACAGTTCTTTTTCCTTTTCTAAGCTCGCTAATAGAAGACTAGCATTTCCTTGGCGTATACAGTACGTTTCAAAACCGTGCAGCATAGGGGCCGCCTCCAGAAATAGTTTCCCGATGTTAACGGTTAGTAAATCTTCATCTCCTTGCTCCGTTGCTATTTCAACGGCATCCCTTAGGCGTTCCGCTAACGCTTGGCTGTTCTCGAGAAGTTCCTCTACGTTTAAGAAGATCGCGGAAAGCTGATCGGGGGTTAGTAAACCAGCGACGAGCATTGGTTGGTAAAATTCTTCTAAAATAATCTGCAGGTCTCTGCTGTATTTTTCTTCAGTTTCAACAATCTCCGTTATAATTTCCTTTCTCTCGGATCGTTTCTTCAGGCATTTTCGGCAGAGCAGAGGTTCGTTCTCTGTCGGGGACTCCACTGGAATTTCACAATCTTCGCAAGTAAGCGACGGTTCCGACTTTGTACGGTACCGGCTGAGCGAGCTCTTGCTCGTTTCAGAACCGACACCGGAATCGTTCCGTTCGACTTCCGCAGATTTTTGGAAGGGTAGTTCAGAATTGGTCACGACCAAAGAACTATCCTCGCTCGAGTCACTAACGGTACTTATATGCGACACTCGGTACTGCTCCGAGACGTCCTTCCCATCCTCCTCAATTACCACATCCGAGTTGCCGAAATTGTAACTATCCTCCGGTACAATCCCTCTCTCCTTTGCGTCAACTAGGTAGCTGAGAATATCGTACTTTGAAGCACCCTCAAAAATTGACCTACAAAAATGAAAATTATCGGCGCGAATTAACACCAAGTGCGTACCTTGTCGTAAAGTGCTTGTCCAATTGCAAATCGTCGATTATACTAGTAGGCGGTGGGTTCGACGGAAGCGGTGGCGGATTGATCTCCTCATAAATCGGGTCGGAATGCTGCCTGATACTCTCGTAATGGTGATCTTCACCCTCGGAAATCTCGGCGATCGCCGAATCGGCTAGCATCTCATAAAACTTCGTCCTCGCATTCAACTCCTCCTCGGTTAAACTACTCCTATTGCTGTTATCGGTGTAACAATCCGATCCTGGATCAATCAGCTCGTATGGAGTCGACGAGTTACGATCTGAGTAAGTATCCTTGTCATCGTCACTTTCGTAATTCTTAAGCTTGACTAAAGAGTCGTGTATCAAGTTATCCATATTCTTACCATCGAAATCTTCGAGCAAATTGGAAGTGAAATTACTAAGCTTCCTGTCGCTAGGTCGCCTGAGCACATCTGATTTACCACAGACGTGAGGGACTAAGTTTCTTTTCACCGCTTCGACCGGATCCTTTAGCAGCTCCTTGAGATCTTCACTTGACGGTTTCGTTCTAATTATAAAATGCTCTTTGGTCGGTAGCTCACTAGCTTCGTCGCGAAACTCCGCGAATGTCTTTCCGTTTGTAGGAACTTTGGGTTCTGGACTGACGAAATTTCCGGTTATATAGACGGAACTGCTCCGATGGAGTTTTGTGTCCTGTTCTGCGCCCATGTCTTTTACCACTACTGAGGATTGGTACGTAGGAACGTTGTCGTTAACGTTGATTGTCGAGTAGCAGTCGTCGCCATTGATCATAATCGACGTTTTTCGCTGGGCGTTATCGGATATCACGACAGTTTGGATGTTGTTGTCCAGGAATTCGTTTTTTATTTGGATTTTGTGGACGGCTGAAGGTGCGCGAATTTGAACCACAGTTTTGTTCGTGTAGTCTGGTTCCGTTTTAACTTTTGGAGGTGAAATATCCACAGTAGTTGATAGTGGTAGTTTACTGCTGCTTCGCTTACGGGGCGGTGCCGTGGGTGGGCTGCTAGGTTGGATGTCAACTTTTGGTTCTGCCTCTCGTGGTGGTGTTTCAGGTTCAAGAACCACCTCTTCCACGGGTTCTTCTAATTTCGTGTCTGCCGGAGGTTCCGGTTCTACCACCGCTTCCTCGTCGCTTGTATTATCGGATTGTTTGTCTAATTCGGCCTCTTGGGGAACTGTTGGTGTCTTTGGCAATGTTTTAAGTGGTTCCGAAACTGAGGGTGCGATGCCATCGAGTTTTCGAAAATCGGTTATGGTTTCGAAATAGCTTCTGGTATCGGCACGTGATGATTTCGGACGTAGTGCGGTCGTATCGTGAAAAACGGCGATTGTCGGCTGTTGGAGGAAGTGCTCGCTGACACTGCGCCGGAGAACGTTCGTTCGGGATTCAAATTCAACTGGAACTAAACGTTAGAGGTAGGATGCAATTCAAAAATTCTCAATTAATATTACGAACATATAATTTGGTCCCTTTGAAAAGACCCTTTCAGTTCCCAACGTTAATGTTTTTGTACAATTAAATATTAAAAAGTAAGTGATTTTCTTGGGGTAGATGTCCTGGACCAAATTCTCCTCTTGGGGCGAAATTTCCTACTATAAAAAAAACTAAGAAACAAAATTTTTTTATCCCAATGCGTAATATGATCTTGTTATGCTGTAGGGTAGCAGTGACATAAATAGCTGAAGGTGGTTGTGGTACGGGTTTTCATACAAAAAGGGTACGAATCTCACCGAGGAGGTGGTTTGATGTAAGACCTTCAGAACAGACAGTGTTGCCTCCTATTCGGATCTGCTTTTACAAATGTTTATCCTTTCGCCACAGGTAACCATTTTCATAATAAGAAAGAATCATCGATAGTCGACACTAATGATAATTGCCAGTCGATATAATCGGCAAGATGGATAAACGATAATGTCAATAACCGATCATATCGGAAATCGATAATTGTGTATTACCGATAATCGATAGTGAATTTCTATTATTGCGCAGCCCTAGCCTAGGTAATTAATCAGAGATATTCATGAAGGTACATTTCAATTGTAACGGGGCATTTTAACCCAGACTATACTCATAATAAATTTTTTCGAATTTCCGCCTCAAAAAGGAAGAGGAAACATGCTCGTAACATTTGCTTACCAATCTTGCCCTACAAAATTTGCTCCTAGCCTACTCCCCTACCCTTTCCTCCCATGTAATTTCTCTCCGAGATAACTCTTTAAGTGGCGAATTCACACAATTGCATCTATTGAGACCAAGTAACAGGCGTTGTACTTTTTTTAAGGGTCAGGCCAATTTAAATGTTTCCTAGTGTATATTTTCTATGGTTAGAAGGATAGTATTTGAGAGGCCAATTTTACGGAAACGAATTTAAGTACTACCACAGGTTTTTGGTAGCCACTAATTCTGAAGACAGATTTATCGGAAAGAGCTTAACACATCATACGGCGAGTATATATGTGTATAAAACTCGTTTCCGCCTCACATTCACTACCAAGAGGAAGATAAATTTGCTCACAGAACTCGCCTCGCCAATATAATCACCCTCCCCATCATCGAAACTCGTTCTGCGAGCGAGAGATTGGGACCAATTAACACGGGTATTGAATTTTTTGAAGAGAGAGGGGAGGAATTTCAAACGTTCCTAGGGTATATTATCTATGGTGGGGTGGAGGTTACTTCGGAGACGAATTTTCCTGGGGCTAACATTTCGCAAGCGAATTAAACCCCTGCCGAGTGTTGAAGAATGAATGAATAAGAATAAGCGACATTTGTAAATCTTTTCATTATACCCTTATGCTGCGAGTATCACGTTCTAAGGGAAAAGCAAAGGAATTGGCCACTTTCTTTTTCAGTTTGTTTCAATAACGTGAAAATGTGCACACAAAAAAATAAGGTCTTTTTTTTAACAAAATTTTGAAATTTAATTCTAAGTTGTACTGGGACAAATTGAGTTACATTTCTCAACTTTTCCAATGATATCCCTATGCTGCTATTAATAGTCAAGGGAGCGATGAAATTTACCACTTTCTATTTATTTTTTCTTCAAGAATGTGAAAAGGTGCTAAAAATCGAACAAAAATAGCGTCATCTTAGCAAAAAACTTTTAAATCTAATTATAGTTGAATGGGAAAAATTAAGCTACATTTCTAAACTTTTCCATTGCTATCCCTTTGCTGCTGGTATTAGGGAGCGATGAAATTGACCACTCTATTTTTAATTTTGCTTCAAGCATTTGAAAATGTGCACAAAATCGAAGAAAAATAGCGTCTTCTTTGTAACAAAACTTTGAAATTGAATTAAAATCTGAATAAGGACAAATTAGGCTATTTCTCACCTTTTCCATTCATACCCCTACGCTGCTATTAATAATTTCCAAGAGAACGATGAAATTGACCACTTCCTTCTTAATTTTGTTTCAAATATGTGAAAATGTACACAAAATCGAAGAAAAATAGCGTCTTTTTTGCAACAAAACTTTGAAATTGAATTAAAATCGGAATAAGGACAAATTAGGATATTTCTCACCTTTTCCATTCATACCCCTACGCTGCTATTAATAATTTCCAAGAGAACGATGAAATTGACCACTTCCTTCTTAATTTTGTTTCAAATATCTGAAAATGTACACAAAATCGAAGAAAAATAGCGTCTTTTTTGCAACAAAACTTTGAAATTGAATTAAAATCGGAATAAGGACAAATTAGGATATTTCTCACCTTTTCCATTCATACCCCTACGCTGCTAGTAATAATTTTCAAGAGAATGATGAAATTGACTACTTCCTTCTTAATTTTGTTTCAAATATGTGAAAATGTACACAAAATCGAAGAAAATAGCGTCTTTTTTGCAACAAAACTTTGAAATTGAATTAAAATCGGAATAAGGAGAAATTAGGATATTTCTCACCTTTTCCATTCATACCCCTACGCTGCTAGTAATAATTTTCAAGAGAACGATTAAATTGACCACTTCCTTTTTAGCGCATTTCCACAAAAATAAAAAAAATGCGCTATTGTGGCCACTTTGTCCGTCCGTCCGTCCGTCCGTCCGTCCGCTAACTTTGCGACGCTACTAGTTTTTTTATCTTAAGAGCTATTGTTCTACTTTTTTCGCTATTTGGTTCGTTATGGTGTCGAGTCTTGTACCAAGGAAGGAATTTTTTCTGTACCGCTTACAAAAAAAGTTATTGTAAAAAAAACAAAAAACCGTTTTTTACATGTTCCATAATTTTACACTTTTGCCGTTTATTAACGATCCTAGAGATCGCTTATAATTTTGCATTGCTATCTGTCGCCTGCCGGTTGGTCTCTCCGTCTGTTCCTTTGTCTGTCTGTCCATCTATCTGTCCGTGTGAACGATAACTTTGTTTAGAAATGTTCGATCGCTTTACATCTCCGTTAGTTATGAACTGAATTGCATGAAATTCAATATGGGCATAGATTTAGCCATATAATACGCAATGCCAAAAGTTGAATCGAATCGATTCAAAATTCACAGTGCCCTTTTCGCATCTCGACCATTTATAAACCGAATTGCAAACTTTTTTATTTATAAATGTATTTGAATGAAATTTGATACATAGGCACTTGGGATAAAGGAAAATCAAACGCCAGTTTCAAAATTTGGTTTTGCGCATGCGCGGTGCCAAGTTTTTTATTTATGGAAGAATTTAAACGAAATTTGATACATAGGCATTTGGGATAAAGGAAAATCAAACGCCAATTTCAAAATTTGGTTTTGCGCATGCGCAGTGCCAACTTTTTTATTTATGGAGAATTTAAACGAAATTTGATACATAGGCACTTGGGATAAAGGAAAATCAAACGCCAATTTCAAAATTTAGGTTTGCGCATGCGCGCATGCGCAGTGCCAACTTTTTTTATCTATGGCACCATTTAACTGAAATTTGATACTTAGGCGCTTGGAACAAAGGAAAATCTAACATTAGTTTTAAAATTTAGGTTTGCGCATGCGCAGTTCCAACTTTCTTATTTAGAAAAGCAAATTCTTCTCAAACTTCTTATTTAGAAAAGCATTGAATGAAATTCTTCTCATAAACTGAAATTGAAGTAGCACGTCAAAAATGGATTGCCCATGTGCAACGCTATCTTTCATATTTGTGGCCGGATTTTTACGATTTTAATAGAAGTTGCATCTTACATGGGACATGGGAAATGAATACAAGTGGAAATGCGCTTTATGTAAATCGTTTACGATTACTTTTTAACTTGTTAATTTTGTTTCAAGAATGTGAAAATGTGCACAAAATCGATGAAAAATAGCGTCTTCTTTGCAACAAAACTTTGAAATTGAATTAAAATCTGAATAGGGACAAATTAGACTATTTCTCAACTTTTCCATTCATACCCCTACGCTGCTAGTAACAATTTTCAAGAGAACGATGAAATTGGCCACTTCCTTTTTAATTTTGTTTCAAGAATGTGAAAATGTGCACAAAATCGAAGAAAAATAGCGTCTTTTTTGCAACAAACCTTTAAAATTTTTTTCTAAGTTGAATAAGGACAAATTAAGCTACATTTCTCAACTTTTCCAATGATATGGATATCCCTATGCTGCTACTATTAATAGTCAAGGGAGCGATGAAATTTACCACTTTCTATGTGAATTTTTCATTCAAGAATGTGAAAATGTGCACAAAATCGATGAAAAATAGCGTCTTCTTTGCAACAAAACTTTGAAATTGAATTAAAATCTGAATAGGGACAAATTAGACTATTTCTCAACTTTTCCATTCATACCCCTACGCTGCTAGTAACAATTTTCAAGAGAACGATGAAATTGGCCACTTCCTTTTTAATTTTGTTTCAAGAATGTGAAAATGTGCACAAAATCGAAGAAAAATAGCGTCTTTTTTGCAACAAACCTTTAAAATTTTTTTCTAAGTTGAATAAGGACAAATTAAGCTACATTTCTCAACTTTTCCAATGATATCCCTATGCTGCTACTATTAATAGTCAAGGGAGCGATGAAATTTACCACTTTCTATTTAATTTTTCTTCAAGAATGTGAAAAGGTGCCTCAAATCGAACAAAAATAGCGTCATCTTAGCAAAAACTTTAAAATTTGATTATAGTTGAATGGGAAAAATTAAGCTACATTTCTAAACTTTTCCATTGCTATCCCTTTGCTGCTTGTATTAGGGAGCGATGAAATTGACCACTTCTTTTTTAATTTTATTTCAAGAATGTGAAAATGTG
Source organism: Photinus pyralis (assembly GCF_008802855.1). Lineage (NCBI taxonomy): Eukaryota > Metazoa > Arthropoda > Insecta > Coleoptera > Lampyridae > Photinus > Photinus pyralis. The sequence goes on from NW_022170663.1 coordinate 13,460,425, forward strand.
TACAGAATCGAAGAAAAATAGCGTCTTCTTTGCAACAAATCTTTGAAATTGATTTACAATCTGAATAAGGACAAATTAGGCTATTTCTCACCTTTTCCATTCATACCCCTACGCTGCTAGTAATAATTTTCAAGAGAACGATGAAATTGACTACTTCCTTTTTAATTTTGTTTCAAGAATATGAAAATGTGCACAAAATCGAAGAAAAATAGCGTCTTCTTTGCAACAACACTTTGAAATTGATTTAAAATCAGAATAGGGACAAATTAGGCTATTTCTCACCTTTTCCATTCATACCCCTACGCTGCTAGTAATAATTTTCAAGAGAACGATGAAATTGACCACTTCCTTTTTAATTGTGTTTCAAGAATGTGAAAATGTGCACAAAATCGAAGAAAAATAACGTGATCTTAGCAAAAAAACTTTAAAATTTAATTAATGGGAAAAATTAAGCTACATTTCTAAACTTTTCCATTGCTATCCCTTTGCTGCTGGTATTAGGGAGCGATGAAATTCACCACTTCCTTTTTCATTTTGTTTGAAGAATGTGAAAATGTGCACAAAATCGAAGAAAAATAGCGTCTTCTTTGCAACAAAACTTTGAAATTGAATTAAAATCTGAATAGGGACAAATTTGGCTATCTCACCTTTTCCATTCATACCCCTACGCTGCTAGTAATAATTTTCAAGAGAACGATGAAATTGAACATTTCCTTTTTAATTTTGTTTGAAGAGTGTGAAAATGTGCACAAAATCAATTAAAAATAGCGTCTACTTTGGAACAAAATTTGGAAAGTTAATTCTATGTTGAATAGGGACAAATTAAGCTACATTTCTCAACTGTATCATTGATACCCCTATGCTGCTGGTATTAATTTTTAAGGGAACGCTGAAATTTGCCACTTTCTTTTTCATTTTGTGTCATTTTCACAAAATCGAATAAGAATTACGTCTTCTTTGCAGCATTTTGATTCAAAATAGACCACCTAAGTGACGCTTGCCTATTTTGCCCATAAGATTCTAAATAAAAATTGGCCGGAGAGAGGTTTACTGTGTGAGTCAATAAACAAATCTAACATAATTTAAGAAATGTATTCCTGGAGATAATTAATTCGGTGGGGGGGTGACTATGACCCACAGGCTCAATTTGCTGAGAAGTAGATAATGGGTGCTTTTAGGCTGATTTGGGGAGCGTGTGGCTATTGACTGCAAATTGAGAGTATCCATAATTCTTATTTTGCAAGGAGCAAGCAAAAGTAAGGTCCAGCACGCCTAGGATCAAGCACTCTCCACCTCTTAGTTCCAATGAGTAAGGGTTCCAAATCAACTTTGTTACCATTAGTGTTATTTATGTACCCCTGTATAATGGTGCTTCCTGTTGTCTTCTGTCACTATTACATATCTTTCCTATCATAAGGCGAAATTGAGTTCTTTGCCCAGCATGCTACACATAACTACAGTATTTTCGTTTAGTTTAGGGTTTGAGTTCAAATTTTGTAGCCCTTTTAGTGTCATGAAACTTTTGCTGGAAACATGGAAAAGCAAACGGTCTCTTGAAGTGAATTTGATTATTGTGTAATGGGCAACCTTTTCGATAAGTGTAGGGTCGGAAAGATAAGGGGAGGATGTGTTATCTCTTTAACTGATCGGTTCATCAATACACTCGATGGGTTCGTTTTTACTTCCGCTCCACAGGCCGTATTTTGCTGCGTTTCTTAAAAAAAGTGGAACTAATGATTTCCATTCTGATGGTGTTGTTCAGTAATAATTTTTAACAAAAACGACTCATTCTGTTATTCATAAGTTAGGAAAGTTAGAAAAAAACTGAAATTCGTTTATTCATAATGCAAACAACTTCTTTATGCTAATAGACACACAGATTGAAGTTGAAAAGTAATACAACCTCGAGAAAATCGACTAATGGATCTCCCAAGTTTTGACGATGTCTTGGGATAATGAATTGACGACCGGTACACAAAGAAAGACATTTAACACGAGGGAAAGGTCAAGGTTTCGCCGCTTTAAATACCATAGCAGCCTGCCTTCAACTGACATTTACATCAAAATGCATTTTATACTAACCTTCCTCGTGGTGAGGCACCTCTTCGTATATGTTAACTTCGTCGCAGACCCCATCCTTTGCGCTATCATCATTTTGAGAGGCAAATTCGTTTTCAACTAAAAATTGTACTTTTTTCCTGGGTGTGTTCATGGGCATCGGTAGGTAAAAGTGTGACCCACTTTTCGATGCAGGTGAGGGGCTGCGCTCGGGGCCTCCGCTTGAATCCGTGTCACTGAAAGTTGTGGGTTTCTTTAATATAGATTTAAACCGGTTGCAATCAGATTCCTTTTCTTTCAATTTTGTTTGTCCTTTTGATGTATTAGACGACGACGGCGGGGTTTTTAATTTTGGAATCTGACTAGGTTGTCGAACGGGTTGCTGTTGTACTTTTATTTCTTCATATTCTTGTTCGACGTCGGGTGGGCGAATTCGTACCCTTTGTCCGCCCACTAAGGTTATACTTGAATCTTTCGCACTATCTCGATCTGCAGACATGAGATCGTAAGGATTTATGTTACATTCTAAAATTGACTTGCGTCCGCCATTCGTCGTCGGTACTTTAGGAACTTGTGTTGTTTTACTAGATGGGGCCGGACTGGGGGACGACGAACGGATCGTAAATTTTGTTCCGTTATCGGCCGACAACCTGGAGCGGCGCATTAACTCGTACGGGTCGGCCGATGGGAGAATGGAGGGACGGGTGTGGGTGCTCACCCTTGCCGTACCAGCGCGATTTGTACTTGAGGGTGGGGCTATGTTTGTACCGGTGGGGTAACATCGTACCGTGCCAAATTTTGGGGTTCCTCTTAGCGTTTCGCTTGCCGGTAACGGTAAGCGGGTGCCTTTACATTTTTTACAAATACTTGGACCTTTCTTGCTCGACCGTTTGGTACCGGAAAGGTACTCCGAGCACGAACAGAGTACGAGGGCCGGGGCCAAGAGGAACCCACCGGGCGCTCGCATACTTCCGTAAAGCCATGGTTCGGCGTAACGCATGGATCTCGAAAGCGAGCTCTCGCTTATCTCTCCTTGCGGCCAAGGCTCTGGATACGAACTCTCACCCTAAAATTGTCGATCACTAGCGGTCACCTAAAACTGCTCACTTACCCCTAGGCAGTGTGAGGAGAAGCTGCTGCCAGGTGGCGAAGGTGAATAACGTCGCATGGCATGACTAACCACCGCAGCCATGAGAATGCCAATACTTGGTCATACTTCTGCAACAAAAGAATATGGATTAAAAAAGGGCAAAACGTTAACAAGTGGGTCGTCTAGTTGCGCCTTTAAACAGTGAAAGGCCATCGGCCTCTTTCATTGAACACAAAAGAGTTTAATCGCCCGACAATTAGTAATAAAAACAAAACCACTAGACTAGAGAAAGTTAAACTAGCTACTACACATCAAATTTACATAAACAAACTTTTGTTGTGGTAGTTTAAATTGTCATCACTTTTATTTATTGATCAGTAAAACTTTCTAGCAGTTCACTAACTGTACAATGTGTAAAAATGATAAGTAAATTCGGGACCAATAACGCACCTGCGTTGACAATGTCACAACACAGAAACATACATAAAGCGAAGATTTTCTTCTTTTCTAATTTATAAACATTTCATTAATACCCAATTCGATTTAATGAATTACAAACTAAACGTTTCGTTGTGGTCCATGGTTTAGTAAGTCGTCTAAAGGCTACAGCAGTGTGAAGGTCCCACAGTATGCAATTGATATTGCAATTTGACAATGCATAAAAGTAACTGAAACATTAGAAGTTGAAGAGTAACTTTCTACAAAAATGATTATTAAATTCTATAAATAAGGGAAAATAAAATGTATGTTAAATATATTCGAAAAGTTAGATTTTTACTAATTCTGTACAAAAACAACACGCTTTACATCTGTTATGCTTTGGGAGATACAGGCTAGGGGTCAATTCTTCGTGGATTTGATGTCCCAATACATTAGAATTATGCTGAATGTTCAATTAAGGAACAACAGTCATCCAAAGGTTTCCATTGCAGGTTTTTTTAAATAATTTCTTCCAGTTAGTGAAGAATAATGTATTTGATGCAACTTTTGAGAAGAACTAGCGAGTAGGTACATAAGATATTACTGAATAATTTTTTTGCCAAAATTCAGAACATTTCTTGAGCAGTCACGAGAATACCCACATAGCATTCGATATCTTATGTATATACATTTTAAATCCATAATGTACAGGGAATATCCTGTGCATCTTATGTATATTCATTATAGGATAGGCATATGTATTTTATGTTTAGTATGGATATTCTATAAATGTACATTTTGGATGTGCTAATATGTTATGTATATGCATTTTGGATTTGATACATGCGTGTTCTGTATTACCGACGTTACAAACGTTAGCGCCTCATTTTCTGTGAATTACGGCGATGAAGATAGTAAGGTGCTATTGCAAATACCATTTTTCTAAAATCAGGAGTGTTATTCTGCGAGTTATTAATGAGTTTTTTTGTCTATAAAAAGTATTCGAATACTTTGAAAAGTATTCGAATACAGTAAAAAGTATTCAAATACTTGTGACTCAAATACATTAAAAATGTAAAATAGTATACTAGATAAAAGTCTTAATAGTACTTAAAAAATCAAGTTATACTTTGTATGGGGTTAGCTTTTTTTATATTTCTATTGTTATATACAAATTTAAGGTGAGTAAAAGTAATAATTTCAAACAGTTCCAAGATTGGGCTACTAGTTCAAAAGTTACAGCCCTTTGAATTTTCTTTCGAAATTGGTTTCTAGTCTATGACTTTTGATTGAGAAGTCTGATCGAAAAAGTACGAATTGATTTGGATTCTATGCACCAAAATTAATATGAAAAACTGTTTTCACGAGAAATTTTGGTGTAGTCGATTTTTGGTAAAAAAGGAAGGTTGTACACTGCCCGAAAAAAAAATTGTCTCAGAATGACTCGGAAAAAAATTTTTCTTATAGAATGTGGCCCGTAGAATCCATAATTTCAAACAGTTCCAAGAATGGGCTACCAGTTCAAAAGTTACAGCCCTTTGAATTTTCTTTCGAAATTGACTAAATATTTGTGAAAGTATTTGAGTTACAAATACAAATACTGCTTCCATAAAAGTATTTAATTACAAAGTATTTGAATACTTTAAAGAATTTGAATACTAAAAAGTATTTACAAAATCGAATACTGCCCAGCTCTGGTATGGACGCTAGTAAACTTCCCGAATATTAGAGGAATCTCTATAGAACATCCATTCTGAATGTATACAACATACATAGAATATCCTATTGAACATCTTTTGCATATTACAGGAATATTCATGATATATCCAGTTGTCAGTATAGCAATATACATAGCATGTCTGATGCATATACATAAGACATTTCAAACGTATATAATACTATGTATTATGTGAAGTCTGCCAAACTTATATCCCATGCACATACATCGGACATTTGCGACATACTTTTCCACATTCTATGGATATACAATATCCCACGTGGAATGTACATGGTATATGCAATGTATATAGGTCTGCTATGTGGGTATTTTCTCCCGTCAATCGTGTGCTACTTCTAATTGGTAACTTTGCAAAATATGTGTTATTTGAACAAGAAAACAAAGCTACAAATGATATCTGTGCTGAAAATGTGACGAAGTTTGCTAATTCCACAAACTGCTAGTATATTATGTTAACCTAGTTGAAAGGATGAATTAATTCTTCTGTAATAATGACATTAATATTATTCTGCCAAAGGGGCTATTGAGCCTTCAACGTTGGTTCTGTCAACGGCAGGGCAATTCGACCCCTTTTACCCGTTCGCGTTTTCGTAGACAATCGGTTTCAGTATACTGCCATTTTTGCTTTCAATTGTAGTAGACCAAAAATTAAAAGCCCAGTTAATTAAGAGACTGAGCATAAGCTCGCTCCAGGTGTCGCAATTTATGAGGAATGATAAAATGGCGTACAACGTCAATAAAATCTGGCCCAAAAGAGTGGAGAGCCGGATGTCTTTGCGGTCGGTATCGTGCCGACGGATATAGCTGTAGAGATGGCGCAAGTAGTGTAGAAAATGCTTAGTAGGCATCGATCTAAATAAGTGGCAAAAAACTACCCTATCACCCTATCACGATAATTTAGAACGCGTAACATCCGGCTCGTAACTCGTTTAATATTTATTCAGGAACGGCTGAACCTCGAATATGTGCTTGAAACCAATAATTTTGATCGTGAGTCTGTGCTTCGATGCAGCCCTTATAGTAACAATTTGGCCACAATTTGTTAAGATTATTTTATTCGGGTGACGAGCTACGAAAAAGTGGTTCTTACTAATGCATTCCCTTGAGTAACGAATATCTTTGAGTTTTCCAAATGATATAATCTTGAAATTCTTTAATTTATTGTGCTGGTAAAAAGTGACATTTGACTATTCTGTAACACCCGCACGCTTTCTAACTGCCGAGGGGGGTTGTTTCTTCAATGGCGCATTTATTGTAAAATGTTTGTGTGGATTGTAAATGAAACGAGGTTTTTTCAATGGTAGAGTGTTAGGCTATAAAGCCGGAGGTCGGGTGTTCGAACCTGGGCTGAGGTAAGAATTTCTCATCTGTTTCCACTCGTTTAATTTCTGGGTAAGGTCACTAAAAACCTGAACAGCAATGACAACTTTCATAAAAGGTATGACTTTGCTGTAGATTTACTAGGGAAATCAACAAACTATAACTAAAGAACGCCAAATACAAGTATGAAAATTGCTTACGGAAATTTACGAGAGCTGTAGTTCCATTGTAAATGGCATTCTTACAAAGTTGATCGAAGGATTTTGGAAAAAATCCAAAGGATTTTCGTAGGTACGAGATCTGGGAAGTTAGAGGAAATCGTGGAAATTAATTTCGTCAACTTTTCAGTTGCAGAAACTTCCTTTATATGAAAATAGATTATTTTAATATCATGTAAAACAGACTCCTTTTTGTGGCCATCTCAAAAATGCATAAAACTGTAAACCGCAACGAAGTCATATGTGCTTTTAGGTGAATTCTTCAAACGAAAAAAATCCCCCATATGTGATACTTTTGCCCGCCTTCGAGTTCAAGGATCAGCCGGATTAAAAGTGTGGTTTCCGAATGCGAGCCGAGTGGCAAAAAATTGTCCTACAGAAAATCGTATGCGATTCTTCATACCCACATAGCAGACCTATATACATTGCATATACCATGTACATTCCACGTGGGATACTGTATATCCATGGAATGTGGAAAAGTATGTCGCAAATGTCCGATGTATGTGCATGGGATATAAGTTTGGCCGACTTCACATAATACATAGTACGAGTATATACGTTTTAGATGTCTTATGTATATGCATGTATATGCATCAGACATGCTATGTATATTGGTATACTGACAACTGGATATACCATGAATATTCCTGTAATATGCAAAAGATGGATATTCTATGTATGTTGTATACATTCAGAATGGATGTTCTATAGAGATTCCTCTAACATTCGGGAAGTTTACTAGCGTCTATACCAGAGCTGGGCAGTATTCGATTTTGTAAATACTTTTTATTATTCAAATCGTTTAAAGTATTCAAATACTTTGTAATTAAATACTTTTATGGAAGCAGTATTTGTATTTGTAACTCAAATACTTTCACAAATATTTAGTATTCGAATACTTCGCATAGTATTTGAATACTTACCCTGCCCTTTTTACAAAAAATCGACTACACCAAAATTTCTCGGGAAAACACTTTTTCCTACGACCTTCAATGAAAATGACATATGTCGTACAATTATGTTTACTTGAAAATTGACAATTTCGTTCACTTATGGCAAAATGTAACGGAAAACAAAACGCACCCGTGTGATTTGCTTTCTCATAAGATCTACCATATATTAGAAAGCAAATCGCATGTTACGTTTTGCTTTCGTAGTAGTCTAATCTTCTTTAACATCAACGTAGTAGGCGTACGTCAAACTCTAAAATTGCGATTAGTTTATTTTTAAATTTATTCCCTTGTGCTACGCGTTTAATTCCTTACTTAATTTTAATGGCGAAAAGTGATTCTTCCATGGAGGTAGAGTGTACTCCATCCAACATCAGGGAAGAGGCAAAATCCACTACACTCGAATTACTACTAACTAAATTGCGGGTGAGTTATGAAAAGTAGCGTACGTCTAATAATATTAGTAAATTTCTTGCAGAAGCTCCAAACGACAAGTACCTCTTTGCTAAAGTAATTATAACAATAGTTTGTTAAAGAGAAATCGAATCTATTTCGTATTTTTAGATAGTTTTAGTAGTTGGTTGGTTCAAATAAAATAACTTTTGTTTCATTATGTAAGTAGATTTTTGGTTGTATGGAGAGTCGTAGGAAAAATAGTGTACATGACTCGTTTGAAAGCCACTTTTCACACTCGTGTGATTGCCACACTCGGCTTCGCCTCGTATGGCAAACTTCACATCTCGTGTGAAAAGTATCGCTTTCAACACTCGTTACGTAATATACTATTTCTTATTAATTTTGGTGCGTAGAATACAAAACAATTCGTACTTTTGCGATCGGACTTCTCAATCAAAAGTTAAGGACTAGAAACCAATTTCGAAAGAAAATTCAATGGGCTGTAACTTTTGAACTAGTAGCCCAATCTTGGAACTGTTTGAAATTATTACTTTTACTCCCCTTAAATTTGTATATAACAATAGAAATATAAAAAAAGCTAACCCCATACAAAGTATAACTTGATTTTTTAAGTATATTAAGACTTTTATCTAGTATACTATTTTAAATTTTTAATGTATTTGAGTGACAAGTATTTGAATACTTTTTACTGTATTCGAATACTTTTCAAAGTAAGTTAATGAAATACTTTTCAAAGTATTGGAATACTTTTTATAGTATTCGAATACCTTTGATAGTATTCGAATACTTTTGCAAGTATTCGAATACATTCTAAAGTATTTGAATACTTATTTTTTAAAGTATTTGAATACTTTTCAATGTATCTGTATCTAGTATTCGCTTGTGCTGGACGTTAAAGTATTTAGTACCTATTCAAATACCTTTGATTTGTGTAAAGTATTTACTATTTAGTATTCAAATACTTTTTGAAAGTATTCTGCCCTTCATAAATAAATTCTTTTCATGGAGTGGAGCTTTTTGTTTATTAAGTCTCTTAGTATACAATGGAAAATGTGCTTAAGAAATTATTATTGTTTTATTTAACACTGTAGTCTTGAGTCATTTTGATCGTGTTCTTGTTCAACACTATAATAGCGCGAGTTCATAACAAATAGGTTGCTAACATACCTGCCATTCTTGTCCTTATATTAATTCCCATCCAGTCTTTACATCTCACTAACACGTATTTGCAACTTTAGATGATGCACATACGAAATAAAAATCATTACTTTCACTGTCAAAATCATACAAACAAACTCATTAATAACTCGCAGAATAACACTCCTGATTTTAGAAAAATGAGCTGTATTTGCAATAGCACCTTACTATCTTCATCGCCGTAATTCACAGAAAATCGTCGGTAATACAGAACACGCATGTATCAAATCCAAAACGCATATACATAACATATAATCCCATGCATATACATAGCACATCCAAAATGTATATTTATAGAATATCCATACTGAACATAAAATACATATGCCTATCCTATAATGAATACACATAGTATATACATAAGATGGACAGGATATTCCCTGTACATTATGGATTTAAAATGTATATACATAAGATATCGAATGCTATGTGGGTATCTTGTTTTCTTAGATTTTGAATTTTTCGTAATTGTCGATACGGTATTGCACCAACCTGCTTAGCGGTTAGTTTGAATCGAGGCCATTTGCCAATACATTTTAAATCAACGACCCTTTTCGCTTTCAGCACGGTGTATAATATTGAATCCGGATGTTGGATCAAAATATAAATGTAATTGTTTCTTCATTTAAAAATAGTAGGTACCTTTGTAATACTAATTTAGGCATAATATATTTATTCTTTCAGAAAACTTCATTACTTATACTCAATTACCATTACATTATTACCATTACCACTCGCTAATAGCTTACATTAAAAAAATAACCTTGTTCACTACTTGCCTCAACTAATCATAAGTTCCATCGAGTCAGTTTTATCTGAAACATCTTGAAACCTAAGGCTAACTTTAATTGAAACTATGACATTAAAATATTTATTTCAAAGCTTTTATGAAAACCTCCTATTGCATAGTGTACATATTTTATAAAATAAATTATTTGGACTGTTTTAAACAGTCATTTTTAACAAAAAGGTATTAAACTTTCACTTTCAATGGAATTCCATTATTAAACAAAATGATTACTTACAAAAATTCCCGAATCGCATCCCTTACATACGCTCTTCCATAATTGCACAAACGAAGACCGTGTAACCGTCTCGTGATGTAAACACGGGAACCACATCATGAACTAAACAAGAGATACATCGAGCAAGAGACTTGAACGTCCAATCAGACGACTAACCTTAGGATCATGACGTGTTTTATAGCTTTTACTAAAAGCGACGATGATTAAGACAGCCTATAATCTAATTAGGTAAGTAAATTCACAACAGTCGTCATCGACTGATGTAATAAACATGGAAAACGTGAAATGTTTGGCTACTGACATAATCTGTAGCTATGTGGTCCAGGTAATTAACATGCAAATATCGCAAAAAGAGCGCCGTCGCGTCGTGCTGGAGACTAAACCATAAATTTTCACTTTGATATTGGTAATTTGGATGTTAATTGTGCGGTTCGTGGTTGTAGCAACAGAATTACACCACATTGCACCCAATTTAAGTCCGAAGTTCCAATTTACAGAAATGGCAACGTCATGGGGAGCCTATCAATTAAGGGCAATATCCTCTAACGTTTTTTGATTGTTTAAAGTTGCGATTCTTCACGTTATTTACTTCCAAAATTATAATTTCAATTTCGTGTAGAGGCAAGGGATTAATGACTTAATGACTGGTGACTTTGTGTTCTATAAGCTAGTGAGGGTACAGTTATGAGTCTCATAAAGCAGTGCAATTTGTAAATTGTAATAACCTCTTTCTTTTTAAACGGTTTCAATTATAAATTGCTCAGTTTTCAGATTTCGGAATTTTAACGCATGCAGTAAGTTGGAATTCACCTTCTAAGCCTAAGCACGGCACAGTTTTTGGAATGCGAACTAATTTTAAAGTACATTATTCGGCACTATTGGCGATTTTTTTCTGGAAAAATGCCATACAGTTTTGTTAACCAACTGTTCAAATTATCAAGCAATTGATAAAAGAAACCAAAGTGTATTGAATAATTTTGCTGCACGTCACAGTATACAGAAGGCAGTCCTGAAATGTCTAAGTCAACAAAAAGGATATGTAAATAGAGGGGGAGAAATTCAAAAACTGTCAGAAAAATTGGAAAATTAGCCTTGGTAGCTTGATTAATTAGTAACCTGCAGCGCTTGAAGACGCTGTGAAGACTGTAAAATCTGAAATAGTGGCGTATGGATTCTAGGAATCGAAAAATCAGAAGGGCCTTATCCTTTTGGAAATTAAAATTTCGGGCCATTTACTATGATCGTGGTTTCTTAGGGTAAAATCTTGGGTTGTTGGGAACTGTACCGCGGGTGCAATTAAAACTAGGAAAAATTGAGTCTTAAGTGGGTTTCCTTTTACTAAAATTGGTCTAGAGCTGTAGAACTATTAGGGGCGCGATTAGAATTACAAAAAATTCACAAATTTTCGAACGTCATAGACGCCAAAGAAAGTAACTTTTTAATTTATTCCAATATTAATGCAACTGATTGATGAATGGTGCTAAAAGGAATGGTCCAGGTGCAATTAAATTAATTACAAATAAATAAAAGCCATAATAAATCTTCTCTGCATTAAATTTGGGAAAGCAACCTAAACGCGACACTGTAAAGTAGAATCTCCACCCCTTTCAAATTGGCGAATTGCAATTACGTCAAGCGGCGCCATTAGCCCAGGTGCAATTTTGACACGAAGCAATTGGTAAAAGTACCTGCCGCATTTGGGTAATAAGGTCGCTCACAATACAAAGAGATATCTTCCAAAGCCCGAGGACAGTTTTTACGCTACCACTATAAAGTCGAGCGTAAAAGCACCTGTCCGTTTTTAAGACACGCGGCGAAAGTGAATCAAAAAAAGCCTTAAGCTACGTCACCCCGATACGATTTACTTTCATTATTGAGAGCATTGATAAATTCACTTTCTATCTTTAGATGCCGCTGACAAATTTAACATTTATGGGTTCCAATATTCCGGCGTGGGAGTCCGTAATCGAAAGGATTAGAACGGATTTTCACTACCGATATTTCTTATATGCATCTACTTTCGTTGTAGATGTAGATAGTGAGAGCAAAAAAGTAAGGATCGATTAAATAGTCCAGTAACTATACAGAGTGGCCCAACGAGAAGTATACAGAGCGCTTTTACGGTATTAAATTTAGAAATTTCGAAAAATCCTCGAACACTTCAATTTTGTATTCGAGGGGGACAACTTTTGGAATACAAATCACGAACCCAAGTCTTCACTCCTCTAGGTATGGAGCTTAACCCCTAAAATTTTATAATGGAATCCTATGGCAAATGGCACATTATTTGAAAGCCAATTTAATCGTGATTACTAATCTACTTTGCTTTTTAAATTATATTGGTTCGTTTCGGAGATATTCGCATTTGAAATGGTTTTTTCTAAAAATAACCAAAACAAATGCGATCTAAGTCACCTTGTATTAAAATTTTTGAATTTTAATACAAGGTTTAAATTGTTAAATTGGTTTCTAGTCCATAACTTTTGATTGAGAAGTCTGATTGAAAAAGTACGAATTGTTTTATATTCTACGCACCAAAATTAATAAGAAAAAGCGTTTTCCCGAGAAATTTTGGTGCAGTCGATTTTGGGTAAAATAGGAAGGTTATGCACTGCCTTTTTTTGAGCCCCGAAAAAAAAATTGTCCCAGATCGACCCGGAAACAAATTTTCTCATAGAATGTGGCCTGTAGAATCCATAATTTCAAACAGTTCCAAGATGGGGCTACTGGTTCAAAAGTTACAGCCCTTTGAATTTTCTTTCGAAATTGGTTTCTAGTCCATAACTTTTCATTGAGAAGTCTGATTGAAAAAGTACGAATTGTTTTGTATTCTACGCACCAAAATTAATAAGAAAAAGTGTTTTCCCGAGAAATTTTGGTGCAGTCGATTTTTGGTAAAAAAGGAAGGTTTATACACTGCCTTTTTTTGAGCCCGAAAAAAAAATTGTCTCAGATCGACCCGGAAAAAAATTTTCTTATAGAATGTGGCCTGTAGAATCCATAATTTCAAACAGTTTCAAGATTGGGCTACTTGTTCAAAAGTTACAGCCCTTTGAATTTTCTTTCGAAATTGGTTTCTAGTCTATAACTTTTGATTGAGAAGTCTGATCGAAAAAGTACGAATTGTTTTTGATTCTACGCACCAAAATTAATAAGAAAAAGTGTTTTCCCGAGAAATTTTGGTGCAGTCGATTTTTGGTAAAAAAGGAAGGTGCCTTTTTTTGAGCCCCGAAAAAAAAATTGTCTCAGATCGACCCGGAAAAAAAATTTTCTTATAGAATGTGGCCTGTAGAATCCATAATTTCAAACAGTTCCAAGATTGGGCTACTGGATCAAAAGTTACAGCCCTTTGAATTTTTTTTCGAAATTGGTTTCTAGTCTATAACTTTTGATTGAGAAGTCTGATCGAAAAAGTACGAATTGATTTGAATTCTACGCACCCAAATTAATAAGAAAAAGTGTTTTCCCGAGAAATTTTGGTGTAGTCGATTTTTGGTAAAAAAGGAAGGTTATACACTGCCTTTTTTTGAGCCCCGAAAAAAATTGTCTCAGATCGACCCGGAAAAAAATTTTCTTATAGAATGTGGCCTGTAGAATCCATAATTTCAAACAGTTCCAAGATTGGGCTAATAGTTCAAAAGTTACAGCCCTTTGAATTTTCTTTCGAAATTGGTTTCTAGTCCATAACTTTTGATTGAGAAGTCTGATTGAAAAAGTACGAATTGTTTTGTACTCTACGCACCAAAATTAATAAGAAAACGTGTTTTCCCGAGAAATGTTGGTGCAGTCGATTTTTGGTAAAAAAGGAAGGTTATACATTGCCTTTTTTTGAGCCCCGAAAAAAAAATTGTCTCAGATCGACCCGGAAAAAAATTTTCTTATAGAATGTGGCCTGTAGAATCCATAATTTCAAACAGTTCCAAGATTGGGCTACTGGTTCAAAAGTTACAGCCCTTTGAATTTTTTTTCGAAATTGGTTTCTAGTCTATAACTTTTGATTGAGAAGTCTGATCGAAAAAGTACGAATTGTTTTGGATTCTACGCACCAAATTTAATAAGAAAAAGTGTTTTCCCGAGAAATTTTGGTGCAGTCGATTTTTGGTAAAAAAGGAAGGTTAAACACTGCCTTTTTTTGAGGCCCGAAGAAAAAATTGTCTCAGATCGACCCGGAAAAGAAATTTTCTTATAGAATGTGGCCTGTAGAATCCATAATTTCAAACAGTTCCAAGATTGGGCTACTAGTTCAAAAGTTACAGCCCTTTGAATTTTTTTTCGAAATTGGTTTTCTAGTCTATAACTTTTGATTGAGAAGTCTGATCGAAAAAGTACGAATTGTTTTGGATTCTACGCACCAAAATTAATAAGAAAAAGTGTTTTCCCGAGAAATGTTGGTGTAGTCGATTTTTGGTAAAAAAGGAAGGTTATACACTGCCTTTTTTTGAGCCCCGAAGAAAAAATTGTCTCAGATCGACCCGGAAAAAAATGTTCTTATAGAATGTGGCCTGTAGAATCCATAATTTCAAACAGTTCCAAGATTGGGCTACTAATTCAAAAGCTACAGCCCTTTGAATTTTCTTTCGAAATTGGTTTCTAGTCCATAACTTTTGATTTAGAAGTCTGATTGAACCCCCCATTTTTAGGAACAAAGTTACTGGACTAAAAATTTAGATCTATGTTGGGGTATTTGTACGCGATTGAAATCAAAAGTGGTAGTTTTCAAAAGTGATATAGCAATTGCGAGGGGGTGTAAAAGTAATGCGGATTACATGAGAAGATAATTTTAGAGCGACAATGAAGAACACACTTTCGAGAACGTATACTCTGATACACAAATCCATGTGTATTAGATACATGCAACCCATTGGATTTAAGAACTTCCGCGGGATATAAAGCATAACGGGTTTTCCAACCAAATTTTTTTTAACCCCACAGCAAAGACTCATTGGCTATTAAAACATTTTAAACACTCAAGCTCGAGCCCTAAAAGAATTCGGTAGGATTCAATCCTCCTTCAGTGAGAATGAATTAGGAAAGGTAGGTGACGGATCGTGCACATTGGAATCTTATCAACGGTAACACGAAACTTCTTTGAATTTTCAAAGGATGCCAAATTTCTCGTAACGCAATCTTTTCTGGTGTATCTTTGTATGTAAAAATTACGAGCAAACCAGCATTTTATTAATACGACTATTTTGAGTTTAACCAAAAAATCTAAAACACTTGGTTAGATTATCACAATTAGGGTAAGGCCACACTACTTTAATGTTCCTTACTGAATTTTGTCTCATGTCTCAATTATGATGATTTTATGACTCCAAACAGCCATAGTTCAATTTCTTTTTCAAATTGACTGTTTTTATCTCCCTAGGTGAACTATTCTTAGGCGGCGTTATTGTCTACTACATCCTTTTAATTTTCGTGATAATGCTTATATTTGCTGCATTAGAATTTATTTTTTCTTTTTTTAACGATAACTATCGGAACTCGCCTTATTATATTTTACGTTCCAAACAAACATCGGTCGTTGCGGTTGTGCAAAAATCGAATCTGGTTCAAATTTTATTGCACCAGTAGCCACGGCTTTCCAAATTTTACCTGGAAACCCGCGGTACTATCGACTCTATCTCGATTAAGACGCGAATTTTCTACACAGCGATTACCCTGGTAGCCAAAAACCCGAATGATCTCAATAATCTCCCTCAAAACTAATTCCCACTATTATTTTCAGTACTGCCTCGTCTCTCATGAGCAAGCGAGTGATCTAATGCTGAGATAGCAAGTGTAACGCAATTAATAAGACGAAATATGATATAAATGCCAGAGATTTTGGCTCGAGAGACGTCGGAAACCCATTAAGAAACACCAAGAATATCATTTATTTGGACAACTAAATTCTTATACTTCTAGAAGTGCCCAAATTTCTAACTTCGCAACGAAATTTCGAAATAATTAAAATTCAAATTTAGATCTAACGTTGTAGCGCTTATACAAAAATCTTAATTATGGTAAAAAACCGAAAAGTGTCATTTTCGAAAATGCGCTGGTGTTAATTTATTTTCAAAGATATTAAAAAATAATGTTAACAAACCCCTTAGTGATTTTTTCTCAGCTTTCTAATAGTGCTAAAATAAAATTTTTATCACTTGTGAGTTTCGAGTAAATAACAGCAACAGCATATTGGATTTCTATGTCATTCGATGGAGAGAAAAATTGCAAAACCAGTGATACGAAATACTATATGGGAATCAACTTTGCATTTGGCCATAATGCCATTTCCTGCAGTAATTGGGGCAGAACTCGTCACAACTGCCGGCTATGTCCTCAATCGAGTAGGTAAATCCCCAACTGCGGACTAGACTCGTTATGAACTCTGGTTTGGTCAAAAACCACGGATCAAATATCCACGCATTAATGGTCCCAAAGGCAACAGCTGGCTATCTGGTCGGATATGACGGTTATGAACGATACCGGATTAACATTCCCGGGAGCGGATGTGTTGTTGTTTCGCGTGTCGTCATATTTTATGAGAAAGTTGAAATTTATGGTAACAAAATTGTCTGGCACGTCAGTAGAAGACCAATGTATATTCTGGACCAGGAAGTGACCAATCAGAAACGAGGTCGTGACGTCACAACCAATCAGAGGCGAGCTTTTTCAACTGATCCAACAGGTTCGTGAAGCGGTCCAAAGGTACCAGTCCAAATAGCTGTTGGACCAGTAGTTAAAGCTCTTGGACCGCTTCACTAACCTGTTGGACCAGTTGAAAAAGCTGTTGGACCGCCTTACGAACCTGAAAGGGGGACGTACTCGTCTCTGATTGTCTGTGACGTCACTTCCTGGTCCAGAACATAGATTGGTCATCTCTCCCGTGAAAGATGCCGACAGTGCTGAAGTGAAGAAGAACCGAGTAAACACAGAAAAATCCTTTGAGGAGAAGCCTGACGACGAAAAACTTGTCAACGAGTCTATTCCAGACAAATAATCGGGTAGTTCGGATGACATTTCCAGTGTCGATTCGGGTTCATTCTCTTCATCTCTGAACAACTTCAAAACACCCAGGCGTTCCTCTAAACAAAGGAAATCGCCAAAGGATTACGCCACATCCAACTTTGCAGAACTTCTTCTCATAGAAGATGAGGCTATGACGTTTAATGAACCTATCCAAGGCGAGAATCGTGAAGAGTCATTGAAACTGAAATTATTGATGCACAAAAACTATGGATGGGAATTGAGAAAACTCCCTTTGGGAAAAATACCCATCAGAAATAGGGGGATCTATCCGGTCAAGCGTAATCCTGGCGGATTGGCTATCAAGGGATGCGCTAAACGAGCTGGTATTGATTATGGAGACACTTCCAGCCTGGTTGCACGTTTGGAAGTGCTCCGATCGTTGATGGCCATTGCAGGTATAGAAAACATGGCGCTGTGTCAGTTTAGCCTGTCAACGGCGTTGCTCTTTGGAGACGGTGTAGAAGAAATCTTCATGAAGCAGCCCGAAAGCTATGAAGAAGGGCTTAACAGTGTCAGTCGTCTCAAACGCAGCTTGTATGGAGTCAAGCAAGCTTCGCGCTGGTGGAATAAACGCTTTGATAATTAGCTTGAGCTTCTTCAGAGCAGTAAAAACTCCTGTGTTTTCATTTTCCACACCCCAACGGGTAAAATCATCATTGTTCTGTATGTTTCCGATGGATTAGTAACAGCAAACATCCAATCTGAGGGGAACTTATTCAGATGCTGTCGCCGGCAGTGAGCTCAGTTCCAGCCATTCAACCTAGAACAAGTCAAAACAAATCCGAAACCCCGATCCACATGGTTCGGTAACTACTGGATGGAATAATGCCTGAAGGGCCTTGGTCTACATTAAACCCGTACCAACAAAACAATAACGCGTTCAAAGTCATGTCGGTTAACTTACAGATCAAGAGAAAACCAAGATATAGCCTTCAAACTGGAGAGCAATACAGAACCGATCCACTTAATTCAGATCCAATCGCTAGAAATGAATTATTATTGGAATTTACAATTAGAACCACATGGTTTTCGCCCTGTTTGACTAACGTGTCAAACCAAAGGGCGTCCGCAGTCGAATTCCGGAAAAGAAAATCGAACAATGCGCCTTGTGGCCTGTGCAAAAAAAATGCATCGATAGATGACGCCCGTTATAATATAGGTATGCTAACGACTATCAAACAATAAATGACGGTGACCATAAAAGAAATTCCAAAGTTTACGTAACGGTTAAGAACAATTGTTACAGATGCTACACCCTGTATAGAGCTTGATTATAACATGATTTATGACCGTTAAGGTACTCTGCGCTAGGAAGATTTAAAATTGTTCTGATCGAAGAGATTCAATATAAATGTTAATTCCTTCNTTACGATTACTTTTTAACTTGTTAATTTTGTTTCAAGAATGTGAAAATGTGCACAAAATCGATGAAAAATAGCGTCTTCTTTGCAACAAAACTTTGAAATTGAATTAAAATCTGAATAGGGACAAATTAGACTATTTCTCAACTTTTCCATTCATACCCCTACGCTGCTAGTAACAATTTTCAAGAGAACGATGAAATTGGCCACTTCCTTTTTAATTTTGTTTCAAGAATGTGAAAATGTGCACAAAATCGAAGAAAAATAGCGTCTTTTTTGCAACAAACCTTTAAAATTTTTTTCTAAGTTGAATAAGGACAAATTAAGCTACATTTCTCAACTTTTCCAATGATATCCCTATGCTGCTACTATTAATAGTCAAGGGAGCGATGAAATTTACCACTTTCTATTTAATTTTTCTTCAAGAATGTGAAAAGGTGCCTCAAATCGAACAAAAATAGCGTCATCTTAGCAAAAACTTTAAAATTTGATTATAGTTGAATGGGAAAAATTAAGCTACATTTCTAAACTTTTCCATTGCTATCCCTTTGCTGCTTGTATTAGGGAGCGATGAAATTGACCACTTCTTTTTTAATTTTATTTCAAGAATGTGAAAATGTGTACAGAATCGAAGAAAAATAGCGTCTTCTTTGCAACAAATCTTTGAAATTGATTTACAATCTGAATAAGGACAAATTAGGCTATTTCTCACCTTTTCCATTCATACCCCTACGCTGCTAGTAATAATTTTCAAGAGAACGATGAAATTGACTACTTCCTTTTTAATTTTGTTTCAAGAATATGAAAATGTGCACAAAATCGAAGAAAAATAGCGTCTTCTTTGCAACAACACTTTGAAATTGATTTAAAATCAGAATAGGGACAAATTAGGCTATTTCTCACCTTTTCCATTCATACCCCTACGCTGCTAGTAATAATTTTCAAGAGAACGATGAAATTGACCACTTCCTTTTTAATTGTGTTTCAAGAATATGAAAATGTGCACAAAATCGAAGAAAAATAACGTGATCTTAGCAAAAAAACTTTAAAATTTAATTAATGGGGAAAATTAAGCTACATTTCTAAACTTTTCCATTGCTATCCCTTTGCTCCTGGTATTAGGGAGCGATGAAATTCACCACTTCCTTTTTCATTTTGTTTGAAGAATGTGAAAATGTGCACAAAATCGAAGAAACATAGCGTCTTCTTTGCAACAAAACTTTGAAATTGAATTAAAATCTGAATAGGGACAAATTTGGCTATCTCACCTTTTCCATTCATACCCCTACGCTGCTAGTAATAATTTTCAAGAGAACGATGAAATTGAACATTTCCTTTTTAATTTTGTTTGAAGAGTGTGAAAATGTGCACAAAATCAATTAAAAATAGCGTCTACTTTGGAACAAAATTTGGAAAGTTAATTCTATGTTGAATAGGGACAAATTAAGCTACATTTCTCAACTGTATCATTGATACCCCTATGCTGCTGGTATTAATTTTTAAGGGAACGCTGAAATTTGCCACTTTCTTTTTCATTTTGTGTCATTTTCACAAAATCGAATAAGAATTACGTCTTCTTTGCAGCATTTTGATTCAAAATAGACCACCTAAGTGACGCTTGCCTATTTTGCCCATAAGATTCTAAATAAAAATTGGCCGGAGAGAGGTTTACTGTGTGAGTCAATAAACAAATCTAACATAATTTAAGAAATGTATTCCTGGAGATAATTAATTCGGTGGGGGGGTGACTATGACCCACAGGCTCAATTTGCTGAGAAGTAGATAATGGGTGCTTTTAGGCTGATTTGGGGAGCGTGTGGCTATTGACTGCAAATTGAGAGTATCCATAATTCTTATTTTGCAAGGAGCAAGCAAAAGTAAGGTCCAGCACGCCTAGGATCAAGCACTCTCCACCTCTTAGTTCCAATGAGTAAGGGTTCCAAATCAACTTTGTTACCATTAGTGTTATTTATGTACCCCTGTATAATGGTGCTTCCTGTTGTCTTCTGTCACTATTACATATCTTTCCTATCATAAGGCGAAATTGAGTTCTTTGCCCAGCATGCTACACATAACTACAGTATTTTCGTTTAGTTTAGGGTTTGAGTTCAAATTTTGTAGCCCTTTTAGTGTCATGAAACTTTTGCTGGAAACATGGAAAAGCAAACGGTCTCTTGAAGTGAATTTGATTATTGTGTAATGGGCAACCTTTTCGATAAGTGTAGGGTCGGAAAGATAAGGGGAGGATGTGTTATCTCTTTAACTGATCGGTTCATCAATACACTCGATGGGTTCGTTTTTACTTCCGCTCCACAGGCCGTATTTTGCTGCGTTTCTTAAAAAAAGTGGAACTAATGATTTCCATTCTGATGGTGTTGTTCAGTAATAATTTTTAACAAAAACGACTCATTCTGTTATTCATAAGTTAGGAAAGTTAGAAAAAAACTGAAATTCGTTTATTCATAATGCAAACAACTTCTTTATGCTAATAGACACACAGATTGAAGTTGAAAAGTAATACAACCTCGAGAAAATCGACTAATGGATCTCCCAAGTTTTGACGATGTCTTGGGATAATGAATTGACGACCGGTACACAAAGAAAGACATTTAACACGAGGGAAAGGTCAAGGTTTCGCCGCTTTAAATACCATAGCAGCCTGCCTTCAACTGACATTTACATCAAAATGCATTTTATACTAACCTTCCTCGTGGTGAGGCACCTCTTCGTATATGTTAACTTCGTCGCAGACCCCATCCTTTGCGCTATCATCATTTTGAGAGGCAAATTCGTTTTCAACTAAAAATTGTACTTTTTTCCTGGGTGTGTTCATGGGCATCGGTAGGTAAAAGTGTGACCCACTTTTCGATGCAGGTGAGGGGCTGCGCTCGGGGCCTCCGCTTGAATCCGTGTCACTGAAAGTTGTGGGTTTCTTTAATATAGATTTAAACCGGTTGCAATCAGATTCCTTTTCTTTCAATTTTGTTTGTCCTTTTGATGTATTAGACGACGACGGCGGGGTTTTTAATTTTGGAATCTGACTAGGTTGTCGAACGGGTTGCTGTTGTACTTTTATTTCTTCATATTCTTGTTCGACGTCGGGTGGGCGAATTCGTACCCTTTGTCCGCCCACTAAGGTTATACTTGAATCTTTCGCACTATCTCGATCTGCAGACATGAGATCGTAAGGATTTATGTTACATTCTAAAATTGACTTGCGTCCGCCATTCGTCGTCGGTACTTTAGGAACTTGTGTTGTTTTACTAGATGGGGCCGGACTGGGGGACGACGAACGGATCGTAAATTTTGTTCCGTTATCGGCCGACAACCTGGAGCGGCGCATTAACTCGTACGGGTCGGCCGATGGGAGAATGGAGGGACGGGTGTGGGTGCTCACCCTTGCCGTACCAGCGCGATTTGTACTTGAGGGTGGGGCTATGTTTGTACCGGTGGGGTAACATCGTACCGTGCCAAATTTTGGGGTTCCTCTTAGCGTTTCGCTTGCCGGTAACGGTAAGCGGGTGCCTTTACATTTTTTACAAATACTTGGACCTTTCTTGCTCGACCGTTTGGTACCGGAAAGGTACTCCGAGCACGAACAGAGTACGAGGGCCGGGGCCAAGAGGAACCCACCGGGCGCTCGCATACTTCCGTAAAGCCATGGTTCGGCGTAACGCATGGATCTCGAAAGCGAGCTCTCGCTTATCTCTCCTTGCGGCCAAGGCTCTGGATACGAACTCTCACCCTAAAATTGTCGATCACTAGCGGTCACCTAAAACTGCTCACTTACCCCTAGGCAGTGTGAGGAGAAGCTGCTGCCAGGTGGCGAAGGTGAATAACGTCGCATGGCATGACTAACCACCGCAGCCATGAGAATGCCAATACTTGGTCATACTTCTGCAACAAAAGAATATGGATTAAAAAAGGGCAAAACGTTAACAAGTGGGTCGTCTAGTTGCGCCTTTAAACAGTGAAAGGCCATCGGCCTCTTTCATTGAACACAAAAGAGTTTAATCGCCCGACAATTAGTAATAAAAACAAAACCACTAGACTAGAGAAAGTTAAACTAGCTACTACACATCAAATTTACATAAACAAACTTTTGTTGTGGTAGTTTAAATTGTCATCACTTTTATTTATTGATCAGTAAAACTTTCTAGCAGTTCACTAACTGTACAATGTGTAAAAATGATAAGTAAATTCGGGACCAATAACGCACCTGCGTTGACAATGTCACAACACAGAAACATACATAAAGCGAAGATTTTCTTCTTTTCTAATTTATAAACATTTCATTAATACCCAATTCGATTTAATGAATTACAAACTAAACGTTTCGTTGTGGTCCATGGTTTAGTAAGTCGTCTAAAGGCTACAGCAGTGTGAAGGTCCCACAGTATGCAATTGATATTGCAATTTGACAATGCATAAAAGTAACTGAAACATTAGAAGTTGAAGAGTAACTTTCTACAAAAATGATTATTAAATTCTATAAATAAGGGAAAATAAAATGTATGTTAAATATATTCGAAAAGTTAGATTTTTACTAATTCTGTACAAAAACAACACGCTTTACATCTGTTATGCTTTGGGAGATACAGGCTAGGGGTCAATTCTTCGTGGATTTGATGTCCCAATACATTAGAATTATGCTGAATGTTCAATTAAGGAACAACAGTCATCCAAAGGTTTCCATTGCAGGTTTTTTTAAATAATTTCTTCCAGTTAGTGAAGAATAATGTATTTGATGCAACTTTTGAGAAGAACTAGCGAGTAGGTACATAAGATATTACTGAATAATTTTTTTGCCAAAATTCAGAACATTTCTTGAGCAGTCACGAGAATACCCACATAGCATTCGATATCTTATGTATATACATTTTAAATCCATAATGTACAGGGAATATCCTGTGCATCTTATGTATATTCATTATAGGATAGGCATATGTATTTTATGTTTAGTATGGATATTCTATAAATGTACATTTTGGATGTGCTAATATGTTATGTATATGCATTTTGGATTTGATACATGCGTGTTCTGTATTACCGACGTTACAAACGTTAGCGCCTCATTTTCTGTGAATTACGGCGATGAAGATAGTAAGGTGCTATTGCAAATACAGCTCATTTTTCTAAAATCAGGAGTGTTATTCTGCGAGTTATTAATGAGTTTGTTTGTCTAATTTTGACAGTGAAAGTAATGATTTTTATTTCGTGTGTGCATGATCTAAAGTTGCAAATATGTGTTAGTGAGATGTAAAGACTGGATGGGAATTAATATAAGGACAAGAATGGCAGGTATGTTAGCAACCTATTTGTTATGAACTCGCGCTATTATAGTGTTGAACAAGAACACGATCAAAATGACTCAAGACTACAGTGTTAAATAAAACAATAATAATTTCTTAAGCACATTTTCCATTGTACACTAAGAGACTTAATAAACAAAAAGCTCCACTCCGTGAAAAGAATTTATTTATGAAGGTATAGACCAGAGCTGGGCAGAATACTTTCAAAAAGTATTTGAATACTAAATAGTAAATACTTTACACAAATCAAAGGTATTTGAATACTAAATACTTTTACGTCCAGCACAAGCGAATACTAGATACAGATACATTGAAAAGTATTCAAATACTTTAAAAAATAAGTATTCAAATACCTTAGAATGTATTCGAATACTATAAAAAGTATATAAGTATATAAAAAGTATTCAAATACTTGTGACTCAAATACATTAAAAATGTAAAATAGTATACTAGATAAAAGTCTTAATAGTACTTAAAAAATCAAGTTATACTTTGTATGGGGTTAGCTTTTTTTATATTTCTATTGTTATATACAAATTTAAGGGGAGTAAAAGTAATAATTTCAAACAGTTCCAAGATTGGGCTACTAGTTCAAAAGTTACAGCCCTTTGAATTTTCTTTCGAAATTGGTTTCTAGTCTATAACTTTTGATTGAGAAGTCTGATCGAAAAAGTACGAATTGTTTTGGATTCTACGCACCAAAATTAATAAGAAAAAGTGTTTTCCCGAGAAATTTTGGTGCAGTCGTTTTTTGGTAAAAAGGGAAGGTTTATACACACTGCCTTTTTTTGAGCCCCGAAAAAAAAATTGTCTCAGATCGACCCGGAAAAAAAATTTTCTTATAGAATGTGGCCTGTAGAATCCATAATTTCAAACAGTTCCAAGATTGGGCTACTAGTTCAAAAGTTACAGCCCTTTGAATTTTCTTTCGAAATTGGTTTCTAGTCTATAACTTTTGATTGAGAAGTCTGATCGAAAAAGTACGAATTGTTTTGGATTCTACGCACCAAAATTAATAAGAAAAAGTGTTTTCCCGAGAAATTTTGGTGCAGTCGATTTTTGGTAAAAAAGGAAGGTTATACACTGCCTTTTTTTGAGCCCCGAAAAAAAAATTGTCTCAGATCGACCGGGAAAAAAAATTTTCTTGTAGAATGTGGCCTGTAGAATCCATAATTTCAAACAGTTCCAAGATTGGGCTACTAGTTCAAAAGTTACAGCCCTTTGAATTTTCTTTCGAAATTGACTAAATATTTGTGAAAGTATTTGAGTTACAAATACTGCTTCCATAAAAGTATTTAATTACAAAGTATTTGAATACTTTAAAGGATTTGAATACTAAAAAGTATTTACAAAATCGAATACTGCCCAGCTCTGGTATGGACGCTAGTAAACTTCCCGAATGTTAGAGGAATCTCTATAGAACATCCATTCTGAATGTATACAACATACATAGAATATCCTATTGAACATCTTTTGCATATTACAGGAATATTCATGATATATCCAGTTGTCAGTATACCAATATACATAGCATGTCTGATGCATATACGTGCATATACATAAGACATCCAAAACGTATATACTATGTATTATGTGAAGTCTGCCAAACTTATATCCCATGCACATACATCGGACATTTGCGACATACTTTTCCACATTCTATGGATATACAATATCCCACGTGGAATGTACATGGTATATGCAATGTATATAGGTCTGCTATGTGGGTTATAATAATGTAGCTCTTTTCGTTGTTTATTTGTAGGCCTGCCAGTTCCAGGTATGCCTGGCTGGTTTGGATGAAGTCCTTGAGGTCTTCTATATTATCCGTGATTACGAGTAGCTCGTCCGCGAACGCCAATAGTGTCGTTAGTAAGTTATAATTGGCCATCTGTGCCGAAGTTCCTCTATGGCGTTATACAGTGGTATCGCGAAGAGCCTTGGGGAGAGCGGACATCCTTGTTTGATTCCTCTGGTTTCCATTTGGTGCTCGATCTCCTTCCCAAACCATTGTACACTAGTATACTCCCTAGGGCACGCGTTTATAATTCTATTGGGTAGGAATTTGGACTGTCCTAACAGTGTCAGAGAAGTGGCTACTGCTTCATGCTTCATTTGGTCGAAGGCCTTCGTCAGGCCATATTTTGTTTCCTGCCCTCCTAGTGTCTTGCATGGCTTGCCTCTAGGCACTGTAGTAAGTAGGTTACGTATTCTTGTATCTCGTCCTGCATAGCGAGATTCTCCTGTAATAGTTTGTTTGACTTTTGGGATGGGAATCTGTTCTGTCTCCTGAATTAATTCATGTAGGTCCTTTACTAGCCATTCTGATGCGTCTTCTTGCAACTCGTCCTGGACCCTATCCTGCTCTGGCATGTTCCCTTTGTTCAGTCTTCCTATTATCTCCATTATTTCTTCTATCGTGGAAGGTGGCGTGAGTGACCAGTAATCGTTTTCCTCCATTCGCTGGACCTATGCTCCTTGTTCCTCCTTCAGGAGCTTCTCTCATGCTGTCATTCTTTCTTCCCCTTGTTTCCTCCTTCTGTTTTCTATGTGCTTATACATCTCCATCGGGTCAAGCTTAGCGATGTTCTTTGCAAACTCGGCGAATTCCTTGATCTCATGTACAAAGTCTCTGTTTCTCTCCTCCTGGGCCAGCCTTAGCTCTTTCTTTCTTTCAGGTTTGTGTGGGTTTTGCTCAAACCTCTTCAGCGGTCTGTTGTGGTTGTCCATGGCTTGCTTCCTGTTCGGTGCCATGGGCGGTTTATGTCCTCCAAGTGTTTTCCCGTGTTGCTTCCTTGAGCGTTTCGGCGATCCTGTTCCAAGATGGTCCCCCTTCATGTACCATGTTCCCAAGCTCGCTACCATTCACGTTGTTTTGCTCGTGCTTGAGCATTTTGCCTATCCTTTGTTCCTCCCCTTCCCTTCCGTCTAGTCTGCCTAGTTGCGCATTGAGGTAACTTAATATGATGCCTGGGTATCTTCCGCGCTTTTGCTCTAATATTTCGCTCAGCTTCCTGCGGCTCCTCTCGCTTCCTCGTATTCCCCCAGCACCCTTGTTTTCCGGAGTTCTTCCTCTTCTTCTACCTCCCATATCATGTTTACTGCCTTCACTTGCGGTCGTAGTGATCTATGGTTCCCGTTATAGCTTGCGGTTCTTTGATATGTTTCCCCCTTCTTCAGTGAGTCGTATCACCCCCAAAATCCCTGCTCTCTGTGACCCCTGAGGTAAGCTTCGATCTTCTCCTTATTATTGGTATATTGATCATACCGGGATCCTTTTTAGGGTTAATTCTAGGTATCAATTCTACCAATGTTTACGCCCTTGTTGTCCTGTTGGTTGGAGATTCCTACACTGCTGCCTTGACCTCCCCACAATTTAATTAGATCCCCGCGCGTTATTTGTGTCTTGATAAAGAAAACTTGCGCTTGAGCTTCGAATATAAGTTTGAATTATGCCTGGACCCGCCTCGCGTTTCAAAGTTACCAGTTCTTTACTTAAACAGCGTTCATTAAAAAGCACGTCTGTACTCGATCCCGGCCCGAAGTATGGACTTAATTTAATTTAATTTGTTTAATGTTCCTGGACCAGTCGATCTTCTCTTAGGCGCCGAACTTGTTCCATATGTTCCAAAGGACCAGTGCAATAAAAGGTAAGGCACTTTGGTGTTTTTTTGTCTTACATACATACAGTCCACTGATGCGACCAGTATTTGGGAAATTGGAGAAATCTGAGGAAGCACCGGAGAAATATAGCAATGGCAATTTGTGGAGTACCTATATGATATTTAATATCTTGAATAAAAATAACGAATTCAAAGTTACTCTCTGAAGTTCTAAGGAAGAAACACTCTTGACCAGGTAATACTTTATTAAAGTGTGCGTGTTAAGATGATCATTTTCTACTTACATACGCTTATTTATCATTGAAAAATCGAGCGCAGAGTTTAATCTCAGATAAAATGTTACTCTTCCAAGTTTGGCTGCCAATTCAATAAAACAAATTTCATATTAAAGACGCTCATGATGTATTATCCCCATCTACTGCAGAAACGCTCCAAACAAAACGCGAATATGGCACACAGATTACCAATTAAGTACAAAACGAACGCAGAAATAAATCCCTGCAGCATTTTTTCGGTCTTACCTAAAGAAGGCACACTTTTACTGTAAGGAATTGGCGAAAATCTATATTTTACGGTCCTTAAAGATTCAGGTTTCCACTTAAATTTTAACCCCCCTGCAAACATAAGCTTCATTATACTTGCCATTAAACTCAGTTACAGACCAACATGAAATCTACCCAATACCTTGTCAAATGACTCTTTGTATGGCGCCCCAAACTTCAGCGCCCATGAATGTGTTGCGTCACGAAACGAATTCCTTGTCAAACGGAGATGCGTGTAGACATCCTTTAGAATATCGCAGTGTAAAAGGGCATGCTCGTCAATTACATTTGCAAGGTCTAAAAGGGCCGCCTTGTTGCTCAGGATGTAGTCGACGCTTTCGCATATACCCGCTTTTACCTCCATGCCTCTAAAGGTGTTAGATTTCGAGAATTAAACAACGCGAGGAGGCTGTATACCGTTTAGCTTCTTCGATCAAAGGATCGCTTCCAACGAGGACATCTTCAATTACGTCTCTACTCGAAGAATCAACGATAATTTGGTAGTTGTTATCTAACAGCTGTTGCAAATTGGAAGGTTCGACATTCGTGTTTTGTATCGAAATGGCCCACAGTTTACTTTTATACGCTGTGGTTATAATAAGTAGCGAAAACCACATTAGGAGCAATATTAGATAGGGGCTAAATTTGGAGCCAAACTCCTGGTAGTTGAGAAGGTTGACTTGCTGTAACGTTGCCTTTAGGGATATCTGCAAGAGATATTGGAATGAGAAATTCAAAATCGAATACTTACCCTAATACTGTTAGTAACGGAGGCGTTGTGGTTTTTACCAATGATTTTTAACGCTAAGTACAAACTTAAGGAAAACATTAGCACTGATGCGGCTACCAAAAGCCATACTAATTCATCAAACGGTTGCAAGCTGTCAAAAACTTCCCTCCAACTGTCCTTGGTTGGTTTGTACAAAAAAGTGTACGGCTGGATGGAGAGGGAAGTAGTGAAATACATGTTTACAGCCCTCGCAGATGACATGGTAATTGTACCAATCACAATATCCAAATTATTTACATGGATTCCGTTATCAATTAATGAGTCTATCTCAATCAGTTGGAAAGTAAAGTTCAACTCTCTGCTTAGGAGACTTAGTAAGCTAATTTCTATGCCAATTGCTTCTTGGCAAACATTGAGCTCGTGATCCATTCGCATGCAATGAGTGTAGGGAAACGATGAAATGTAACCAACCTTAAAGCAGTAACCTTGAAGATTGTCAAAGCGTCTCGGCATTATTTCTTCTGTGGGCACTTTGTGTTCGACAGCAATGCTATTAGTCGACAAGTGGTTCAGTTCCAGCGATTTCGAACAGTAATAGCATACGTTATAAATTGAAATGGAATCTCCTGATTGATTCGAAATAATAACATTTCCCACCCAGTCGAGTTTAGGCATCTTCCAGAACTCGCTCTCGATCCAATCTTCTCGTTTCACATTGAAAAGCACAATGTCATGGGATGAAAAGGCAGACGATGACGATAGACTATGCTGTAAATCGGCGGGGTTCTCCAGAAGAATAATGTGAACTAAGGGGATTGCTTTAAAATTGTCCAGATTTGCCGGGCGTTGTCCGTGACAATGAACGATTATGGACTGTCTCATGTTGAGATGTGCGTATTTTAATATCTTATCGAAGTCATCAATTGAAATAGCTTCGTCAACGTAATACGTGAAAGCGAATTTTCCGTAAAAGTTGATCGTGTGTGTAAATATGTCGAAGTGAGTACTATGCGTCATCTCTATACTCAATTGTGCGTTGCAATAGGCGTATGACAGTACCACCAACTCGAGAAGTCGATACATTGTGGGTCAAGTCTAGCTGCCGATACGCTTATATCTTAGATTTTATCACCTTAATGAGCAAATATGATTAGTTCAGTAAAGAATATTTAACGAAATGCCAATATTTAACACGATTGCATCGATAGATAAGTTTAACGTAAACTCATTATGCCGTAATATTGTGGATTATACGTTTTTCAAAATTGCGTTACGAAGGAAATAAATATCTAAACCACCTCCTTAAATATTAATGCTAAAGATTAGTTACAACTGACAAGAAGACCAAACGGCGACGGGGAAAACGAGAAAAGCATTCATGTTACGCCATCAAAATCTGGTAACATTTCTTTTTTTGTCGTAGCAGTACTCATAATATCGCGTCGGAGCGGTAAGAATAACATCATCGCATATGGTAATAAGGCCATCCAAACCAAACCTTTAGGGTTCCCTAGGATACGAGAACTACTAGGAGAGAATAATGGCATTGAATCCTTTTTCTAGGATTTTGTTTTTTCAAATTTTCAAAATTGAAAAAGTCATTTCTGCGCACCGGCAATACCTTTTTAATCAAACATGAGTTTGCTTGGAGTCAAAGTCGCGATTGACGAAAAGCACCGTCGTCTTCAATTTAACATGCGCTGAAAGTAACCAGGAACAACTGCGAGCGTTGGAGTGTGGGAGGGGGTAAAATTTTTTGAATACAATTAGTACGGTGCAATTAGTCGAAAAAACGGCTTAACCTCAACATCCAAAGTAAAAGTTTCCCATTAACTGCAAATTGTTCTATACAGTCCACATATTGTTTGGTAAAAAGTTACGCCATTTTAAGCGTCGGGTTTGAATGGGAGGGGGGAGGAAAGTTGGTAAATTAGTAGTTTTTGGAGTTTTTCTTAAATATTTAGAAAACTATGGGGTTTGGCGAGAAAAGTACGATATCAAAAAATAATCTACATTAAATTGTGAACAAAAATAGTCTTCTGTATAATCTTGCTCAAGTGAACGATTCCAGAGTTATAGAGGGTGTAAAAGTAGACATTTTTCGTATTTTTTCGATATTCTGGAAAAATGAAATTATGTTTGAAGTAAAGAACACTGAAGATCTGGCTTGTTTTCGTTACCAGTGTTACTTGCAAGCCATTTCAAAGCATCCTATACATTCACTGTTCAAGTTGGCTGCGCTTCTCTCCACTTCAGCAGCTACCTGGGTATAACATTCATTTAGAAGTAGTTACCATCAGGTGTAACAGTGGCCGCATGAGAAGAAGAACCCGCTGAAGTGGGGATGGAAGATTGTCGAACACCTGAGAGCAATAACAACACATCCTGCAACTCCCCAGGAATTACTGTCCCTCATAGTGGAAGTCTCTTGAAAAAATGGCCCCCCTTGAGAAGGTGGTAAGGTTATCGTTCCTTCAAGGACTTATCAGTAACATACCACCGGTCACTAAAGTGCAATTTGTTTGAACCGGTTTTAACAAAAAAAAATAGTTTCCTTAGTGATAATCTCATATTTTTTCCAAAAGAATCTAAAAAAAAGATGAAAAATTTCTACTGTTACATCCTCCGTAACTCTGGAACGGTTCAATTTAGCAAGATTATATACGAGGCCATTTTTGTTCGCAATTTACTGTAGATTATTTTTGTATACGGCACTTTTCGCACTAAATCGTATAGTTTTCTAAATATTTAAGAAAAACTTATCACAACTACTAATTTTCCAACTTCCCTCCCCCCTCCCATCCAAACCCGACGCTTAAAATGGTGTAACTTTTTACCAAAGAATCTGTGGACTGTATAGAACAATTTGCAGTTGGAGGGAAACTTTTACTTTGGATGTTGAGGTTTGGGTCTAATTGCACTGTACTAAAATCAAAAGCTTGAAAAGCGTCCTTTATCCTTTAATTACCCCCATTTCTCACACAAACGTATAAAATCGAATTTTTAGAGGAAAAATTTAATTCAGAATTTGATGTTTCGAATGCAATACATTATTCGCTGAAATATTTACAAAACAAGTAAAAATCTTGAAGCTGAATTGGTGCATGAAACTAATAGGAAATGGTTTACGAAAATTTACATTGTACATGTAACGGGCGATCAAAAATGAGTTGCTGTCGAGTCACCTTTGGAAGTTCAAGTTAAATACGATTTCCCATGTAAACAAAAGTTCCAAAGGTGACTCGACAGCAATCATTTTTGATCGCACAGTACCTTCGTGATATGTATGTTGTACAGGGTGTTCATTGGAAAACTTCTCACCACGGATTTATCGAAAACCACTGATTAAAGGAAAAGACATGTCAAAAGATTTGTCAAGGGGGACAACTTTTTAACCAAAAACAACTTTAGAAAAATCTTTATTTCATTTAATAAAAAATTAAACTTCTGAGGTTTTCATTCATAATTCCTGTAACAGCCCCAGCGCTATCGAATCAGCTTTTAAACAGACAGAAAGAACAATCAGTGAAGGAAAACAAATTGCTCAGGAGGCAAAAGAATTCGATTTCACTTCTAACTGCTTTTATTGCGGTAGAAATGCAGAAAAAAAGATAATAAAGAGGTTTTAATTAAAGTAGTTGAGCAGACGGAAACAAAAGAAAATATTTTAGCAACATTAAAGAAAAGAGGGAAGACAGATTTCGGAAGATCTGTATTGGCGCAGATCCAACACGTTGATTTGGTTGTTTATTTATCATAACACCAAACGTGTACATCGAAAAACTGTTTTTGACAATTTTCTCCAACATTCTCTATTGGAATATTTTTTTTGTTTTTATTATTAAAATATATGTTTTTAGAAAATGTTGATATTCCCCCCAGCTCTGTACAACGAACAAAATAGATTGTCTCCTATTTTTGTCATAAAAATCTGTTTTTTACAAATTTCCGACCCCTGCGTCATTTTTTCACCAAAATTAAAATAGAAAACGAAAACAGTTTTTTGTTTTGCTCCAAAAATTTGAGGTTATGTGAAAAAAAATGGTAGATACAAAAGTCCCTCATTTTTATTCCCTATAACTTTTATTAATAGTTCTGCCACAAATTGCAAAACACCACTTCCCACCCATTTCAACCCGCGGGATATTGCCAGTCGAAAAATTCAGCTGTTTTAATAATTATCTCTGCATGATAATGATGAATAATGATCAATTACATTAGAGGTATTTAGCTTGACCATGGCACGAGTCAATAGATGGCTATTTAAGTTTCCTAAATTCATAATAAACTTCTAATGAGTTGATGTGGTCCTGAACCCCCCTCTCGAGATGTTTATGATTATTGCAAATCTTCGCGTCTTTTAAATGGAATACACGTGTAAACAAATATAGCAAACGAGCTTCTAGGTATAGCATGCGCAAAACCAAATTTTGAAACGCTTTAAATTTGCTTTTATTTCAAGTGCCTATGTATCAAATTTCATTGAAATACCGTCATAAAGAGTAAAGTTTGCAATTTTTGGTTCATAAATGGTCGAAAAGGGCACTATAAATGTTGAATCAACTTTTGGCATTGCGTATTGTAGAGCTAAATCTATGCCCATTTTGAATTTATTGCAATTCGGTTCATAACTAACGCAGATGTCGCCTTCTTTATATGTGCTATATTGTTATAAGTCCTTTTTCGATCAAATCAACTGTTAATGAGTAATTTAAAAAAAGTTTTTTTAAATAGTATATTAAAGTACAAGTGTCATTTGACGAAGCACGAGGTAGTTTGCCGCATAAGCCGCGTAGCGGCGAATGCGGCAAAAGCCGAGTGCGACAAGTAGACAAATGACACGTGTGCTTTATACTATTTTTTCTATTTCGACTTTTATTTTAAATAATAAATTATACAAATTATAAATATTGCCTTTAGGCGTTGTTAGGTAATTTTAAACTATCATTCAGTGTATGTTGGTAATAGACACAGTTCATTTATTTTCACGTTGGCTAACCTGATTCCTGTATTTTCAAACTTCAAACTTTTAATTATTTGGTCATAATTCCATTTTGCGGCAGTTATGATGAATACGGATGACAAACACGTCTCTTGTACACCACCACAGATCCAAGAGATTGCCAATGAGGCGACGTTAAATTTACTGCCTGTAAAATCGAAAGTAAAGTACGAGGAGTACAAAATTTTTGAACACTGGCTGGCCGAGAAGGGAGTTCAAAAAGTAAGCAAGAATGTACTGCTGGCATATTTTACTACGCTAAGTAAAAATAAAAATAGTTCTACCTTTTGGAGTATATATTCAAAATCGGAATTAATACAATCGGTCAAGTTCCTCATACGTTACACTTTACAGGTTATGTTTAGTTTTGATTTGACGGATACCGTTGACGGCAAAAAAGCGAGGGGTACCAATCCAACAAAATAAAAAAAATAATACGTTTCTATTTCTTTCAGCATCATTTCTGCCTAGAAACGCATACAAATTGGGCCAATCAAGCACGGTTTCGGTATTGTTTCCACATCGAAATAATACACAATAAATGGTAAAATTGTGCGCATATATATGCAGAATATTAGTGAAAAATATGACTTACTAAACTAGGAGATACATCGGATAAACTGTGTACACATATAGGTTTCTTCTGATAGTGAAAGTTCAATCTCATAACAACCAATCCAGAAGCGTTTGAAACGAAAAGAATCAGGCCTACCAATTCAATATAAATATAAGAAGGCAAGCCGATCTATGCAACCATTACTTCAGGTTCTTCACCTTAGCACTGAGAAGAAACTTCGTTACTAAATACAAAAATCATTGTAGTTACGTCTACAAAAATATTGTAGCTGAAGAGGCATAATCAAATACAAAATGATGATGAAATTGGTATGTGCGGTTTATGTTTCTATAACTTCACTTCTCTACTTTAATGGAACTTGTATCTCAATTTGGACGACACTGGGTTCATTGTAATTACAGATGTAAAATTGGCTCTTTAATGGTGAAAAAGCTCCCTTTAACGAGTACTTGGAAAACCTTAAAGGAAGGCTTCAGATAAGCGACGCCTGCTAGATAAACACAGCACTTCCACTAACTTCTTCGTAAAACGTGTAACACGTTTCCACTTAACTTTAAACAAGAACTTTACAACTGACAAGACTGACTGTCTTGCAATAAATACGATCAAATACGACTTTTAGCCATAACGTCAGCAAAGAGTTTCTTAATATTGATGGAAAGGTGTAGGCATATTGTGCCAGATAATTTGACATAGATTATGTGAAAACAAAAAATACATTGGAAAATTGTACGTCAAAATCAAAGAGATGCTATTCCGGAAGCAGCAAAACGATGAAAGATAACCCTTAGTTTGGCTTCCATATCACCTCACGTAGAATTACCAAGCTGGATTTTGACAACTACCATTATGTAATGCTAATAGCTTCAAAAGTAGAAGCGCATGCCGCATGCAAACTGCCAACTTGTGGAAACGTCACTGAATAAAAGGAAGAAGGAGCAGATTTTAGTGTATATGAAACCTTTGAAAGTTTTCATTAAATGTTAAGAGTTAAAAAAAATTGCGTTCGTTTAGGTACTTCATGC
The DNA here is from genome assembly GCF_008802855.1 of Photinus pyralis. Lineage (NCBI taxonomy): Eukaryota > Metazoa > Arthropoda > Insecta > Coleoptera > Lampyridae > Photinus > Photinus pyralis. The sequence goes on from NW_022170663.1 coordinate 13,496,044, forward strand.
ATTAGTTACTAATTGTTGATTTTATCGGAAATGTAGTTATGACAATATTGTACCACACACAAAAGCTTTTATTTAAGAAAGTGATGAAGTCGGACCAATAGTTCTAAAGATAGGTATAGTTAATTTTATAAAACTCAACATCCGCCAGCTGGGATTGGCCGCCATTTCTATTAGCTACCACTTTGAGATGGCAATTATCGTTTTTTTACATACTAATGTATGTGTCTAACCGTGGTAAAAAAGAAAATTGGTTCCCCCAAATTATACCATTTCCTTATAATTTAGCCAGTTGGCCCATAGACTATGCTTAAGAAAATTGCAAGGTAGACCTCAACCCGATAAACGATCCGGAAGTTTTTTAGCTCTCCGCAAGCATAAAATCTTATAGAAAATCGAATTTTTTTTCCACAAATGCAAAATAATGTAATGTAGCATTTGAGACACACGCAATGTATAGGTAGGTACTAAGAAGGTATGTGGTGTCTTCTCAACAGTTCATGGGCATGTGCGGCAGATTATAAGGCGACCTCACCATACAAGATTGTGACTAGTGACAATTTTTGAATTTCCGCTAAACATGTTGCGTTTTTACTGGTCAAGGGTTAGAGTGGAATTTTCAGCCTAATCACACATCGAGTCAATTTTCAGAAATGTTTTTTGAAAGCCTTTAAACAATATGCTTTTACAATATCTCAGTGAAAATTTATTACTTTAATAGTTCAAAATAATTTTCGTAATAATAATTGATATATATTATACGTAAAAAGTAATAACGTTCTTAAATAATAATAATAAGATGATTGCTATACATATAAACGTTGAAGCTGTCATTATAATGTAAAGAAAATTGTCATGCAAGGCACCGTTATGATTTGTACTCGTTTTGATTGATTCCGCTCATTTATATCTATGAATGAGTTTATTTACATTTTTATATGAAGCGACATCGTAAGGGATGAGCACTTAATTACATGCGATGAACGTGCTTCTTTTTCCCTTTGTACTCTGGTGTTTGACAGTGAAAAATCTTCCGATATGCTAAGATTAAATGGATAGTTGCCAGTATTCATGTATTCCTTGGCAATGAAAGAAAAATTATACAGCAATTCAACTTTGAGATTCTCTATTACTCAAGGAAGATACCCTTAATTTCATTTTACTTTAAAAACAAAACAATAAACACCTGATGAATAGCGCACGATCATAGCTTTCGTTCAGTATTCGTTATATTGATCTTAGAGGCCGTAGGGAGTGGGTGCAACTGCATCTATCGTACGTTGCCCTCTAACCTACAACCCAATGACTGAATTTTGCCAGTTCCATTTTCCCGTTCGTCTCTACTAACCCAGTTTTGTTTATTGTAACTGAAATCAACATTCAAACTAATCAGTAGGTTTTGCAGTTCATTATGTAACATTTCATAAGCGCAACAGCAAAATCTGGCGAGATGGCATTGAACGTGTCGAACAATAGACCGTCTAGAACTTCGAAAGCTGCGTCTAGCACTTACCAATATTAAACTTCGAACGCTTAGAATTGCGCAATTTTAAAAATAATTAATTTTTTATTTGCGGCGTTCATTTTTAAACTACTGAAGTTCTATCAACTTCTGTAATTGCGTTTTCATTATTGACAACGCACTTAAAACGTCGTCCGGTAGCTGTATATTTTATATTTTCAGCTTTTTGATGATATGTTCAAAATTTGCAGCTAGCAGCGGTGTAGCTATTATGATGCCTGCACGTTGTAGAGAAAGTTGGGCCAAGAGAAGTAATTTGCTTATTTGTCGTGCTCAGAATTCCCCATGGAATTTTTTAGTTACCTACTATAATATTATGTACAGGACCGTAATAAAAAAATGCTACTCAATACAGTATGTACTTACCAAGGTACTTACTGTATCTGTTCAGTTAACATCAGAAAAAAATAAAAATTAAATCGGCAAATTTCGGTTTTTCTAAGATATCTTCGGAAGTAATCGGATTTTCTGTTTTTTTATTAATATAATAATTTATATTTATTGCCAAGAGACACACATTTGTCCACTAAACACGTATTGAATGATGAACAACCATTTGCTGATGATTAGAGGTACTGGGGCATACCAGTTTGGTGCCCCAAATCGACGTTAAATCACTTATGCGGAGACAACCGAAATCAAGTAAATTAAACAAATCGTACTCGCGTTTTGGGCACCGACAGACTGTGCCCCGGAAGATAGTTTTAAGTGTTACGTACGTCTAACCTGTCTGGGACACGTGGCCCTGTACCCTTTAGTAGCAGCCTCCACTGGGCGTTGGCACAGTTTTACGATTCTAGGCTCATAACCTCTTAGTGCAGAGGTTAATTGACTCAGACGGGTAATAGCAATAACACACTACGGATTTTTTTTAAAATTCCAAAAGAATTTTGCACAAATGTCATTGAAAACTTGACGGCCAAGGTGCAGTACCTTGAAAGATGCCAGATAGTTTGCTTTGGTTAAATGCATATGCAGCAACCAAAAAATTTTATTATAAAAATCAACAAGTCGCCAAAGCTGTAATTTTCCTACCTAATTTAAAAGCTTCAGAGACCGCAAACCAAAGGAAAATGCCCTACAATACCGTGACGCATTTTGTACTTCTATAAGACATTCATCTTCCAAACACACAATCACAAAAGGTATTGATATAATTGTATAGGCTACAAAAGAAACGATTTTTGTTGTATAGCTTCAGATCAATGTAAGGAAAATGCCTGGTTTTCAAAATTGAGAATGCTCAATTAATGTATTTTGGGATGGGACCATTTGATACCATCCGCGTCAGTTTTGAAGCTCATCCTTTTGTCATCTTTTACTAGTAATTTTTCCTGCAGATGCATCGCAGGTACTATCATCTCTCCAGACATTTGCAACAATAATTTTGCTCTTTTGTTCGGCATTATCTGCTTTACGATGAACAAACAAATGTACTTATGTGCCTTATAAAATAGGTACACCATCGTAAGATAGCCACGTGATTAATGAGTATTGCTTTTGATAAAGGTAGAATATGACTGTATCCCGAGCTTTCCTCGAGGGTGTTTCCATAGTAATGACGTCACGGCGCCGCGACGCGCACGACGCTTCTGGACAACGACATTGCATGATGGCGGCCACAGCAGTTACTTGTAGGCGATTGCCAAGTGATGTGCTGTGAAAAGAACGGTGAGAAAACATGACCCGGGGACGGGTATACGTCCAGGGTCCAGCGCTTTTCCTGCTCCAACCAGACGTAGTGTTTGTTTTAAGGAATTAGAATTCTCCAGTGCGCTCCTGCACAGTTTTCACTTATTCTTTGCCGCATGATGTCGCTGCTCAGTGTCACAGGTGAGTGAATTAAAACTATTACGAGTATTCCTCCTTGCACTACTGCCCAGCTTCACCCAAATAAATAAATAAATGAGATATTGCCACCGAAAGCCAAGCGAAGCGGTGAGTAACGCGTAGACAGCCGCGCGATTGATTTTCTGAAAAACCGCCGTTCTATTGTAGGTCATAAACTTGTTCTATAAACCGTTGTCTGATGGGCTTAGGGAAAACGTGTCGATGTGCAATACAAAATTTAATCGGAATGCATTCTTTCATTTCAATTGCGCAAAAATGCATGACATCCGCAATGCGATTAATACTTAAAGTTCGTACTTAGAGGTAGTCACCCTCTGAAATCTTAATAAACGTCTCACCCAAACATTTACTTCGGATTTTTTCGTAAGTAATTAGCGGGGAGCGTGTTTTTACATGTAAATTTGAACTGTGATATGCAAATGTAATCGGTAAATCGATATAACACTCACTATATCAAAAGATAAGTGTGCGAGTAAAAAAGAGCTTTAATGGAAAATTATCCCTTTTTTAGAGGGATAATAATTGACGTAGGTAAATGCAATTAACGTAGGAGTGTGATTATTGAAGTTTTAGTCGGTTACTGTTTGTAGGTTTTTGAGTAAAACCGCAAAACCCGCAGTAAATTGTTTAATATCGGTACCTAATATTGAGATGTTGTCAGGTTTTCACGTATCACGTGGTATTTGCGGTGGTTAAATCCGGTATTAAATTATGTTAATGTATGATAAGAGTATCGCAAATCCGGTAACCGAGCTATGGACATTTTTGTAATTTGAGCCACTATAATGTGAAAGGCTTACGCAATTGGAATTAATCCACAAAACCATTAAAAGGGCGACGTTTTAAAATCGTACAGGTAATCAGGGATGGAAGTCGAAAGCCTCACGCAAACAGAATAATCCCTTTTTCCAGATTTATGGTTCGGATTTAATTTGTTTACGTTCGAATCGATCTGACAAACCCAAAATTCGTTATCACGAGTTGAGGTGTTCCAAATAGCGTGTTCTATTTTTAAAGGAAACAAAAGCCTTTCACCGGATACTGATAACTGCCCAGATTCGTAAACATGCAACGCACACAAACACGAAGTTTAAGGTTCGGATACCTCTAATTAGGAAGGTGAAGAAAAGGTGCAGCGCAATTGATTGCATGACATGAAAAATTGAAAAATAAGTTAACGATTAATTATTGTAATTAATTCCGGAAGCAACAAATATTTGTTTTTGAGTTGGATAACAACGAGCTGTTGCTAATACTTTCGAAATGATTTAATGCAGGTCAGAACTCTATAGTGATTTATTATACTTATTCACATAGGAAATCAGTTTAGGTATATGTACGGGGTTGAACGGACGTAAAACGCAAACGTCTTTGGGATTGGGTGGTGGAAAATTTTTACGGGTCCACTCATTTCCAGCGTTTTTTAGTACAGCTGAAACTGTTATACTAGTTTTAGACTTCTTCGGAAAGGTAGTCTTAGAGAAAACCGTAAATCGTATTAGGATTTTAACAAATCATTATCATTATGTAATGAATCAAAGAATTCGCCCTTTTACGTTTTCATACACGAAGCAGAATTGAGATACCTACGTGTAGAAAAACCGAATGGTATGTCGATCGACCTTTTTCATCCATCTTAAAATAAAAGTTCAAGATGTATGAGAAAGAAGACGTAATTGTACTGCGAAAATTCGTCTTCTATTGTAAAGCACCTACCTACATTTTTCAATATGATTATGACTTATTCTATCACACTCACTCCAACTGCTGTGATGTTTCCAGATCTTAATGTTGCCCTTGCCGCTTAGGGCAGTTCCACTGAACCCTTTTTCTGACATGCGATTCTTGAGGCTTCTATGGACAACGAATATTTACTCTTTGCTAGGGGCAAGATATAGATTCATAGGAAAATCTACACAACTGACGTCATATTTTATGGACTTATCGTTGTGAAAGACCGCTCAATAATGGTATTTGTTTATAGAACAAAGTAGATCGTTTATATAGGCAGGGATATTTTTATATTATTTCAATTTCACCCTTTGTCAGAGATTACGCTGTTAGTAGTATACAGGGTGACACTTTTAAAACTTTCATTGGGCGATATCGTTTTTTATATTAGAGGTATCACAAAATGGCCAAAACCGTTTCGGTAGAATCGAGGGGGAAGCAAAATGGTCGTATAAAGAAGGAACCAACTTCAACCTCGTACCACCCGCCACCCCCATGCCTAAATTTTGAATTGTGACGTATCACTTGTGATACATCATTGGAAAGCTCTTAAAAAATGATTTTCAGAAATACCATTGCAGATTGCAGATTTTGAATATTGAACATAAGATTTTCTGGACTTTTTTCACAATTGCTTGACAATATGAAACGTCGTTTTTTTTCTTATTAGGATCCATTTCTTTATTTTCTTTATCTGTTTTCAATTCAACTATATTTTGCTTCAGGTTCGCTTATCGAATTAGGAGGATCTCTAGTTTCATCATCACTAACAAGAAAGAGGTCATCGATTTCGATTTTTTTAATGAGACGCAATGGGAGTTACCTTTTTTCATTCCTTTATCGCAACTGGATATTTTCATAGCCTTAAAACTTAATAAGAAACTTCGTCAAAATCGGCTAATTATAATTTTCCCAAACATTCTTCATACAATATTAATTTACCAATTGCATTTACACACTGACTTATAGACAACCAGGAAGTTTACTACAAAACTAAGACTAAAAATTCAGCAATACGTTACAATTTCAAATTTAGGGTTGGGACTGTTTTTAATAACCGAAACTGCAGAACCATTTGCTCCTAGGAATTTTGACGAACTTTAAAGTTTTAAAACCCCGTTCTTATATGTAATTTGTTTCTGTTCTATTATTTCATTAAACGTTTACCTTATTAAACAAAAATTGCGAATTTGATACCTCATTTCTTTTACATTGTAATTATTACAAGTAAATAAACAGTATGTACCTAAAATATAACTAGAACTGTGGAACTATATATAGTGCAAATGGAAATTTTTGAAATTTGGAAGGGCTGCAGTTTGTAGATGCAACCACACGATTTAAGATTTAATTTTGCTCCTTCATGAACAAATATAATTCTGAAATTATTTAGAACCATAGAACTAGTCTGGTTGCTCATAAATCTTCTGCAATAGAATACCAACAAGCTTTTTACTTTGTTGCTCAATTATCGCCAAAGACTATAGCTATTTGGTAGTAGATTACAGGTTTTCAGGGAACAACCGTTGTTAAAAACAACGTTGTCTGAAAGGCGCTTGGTTGAATGAAATTTTATTTTTTCCACAAAATTATTTTACGTTCGGTGATTAAACAATTAGCCCAGGGAATGAAGGTTTTGCCCTGGCAATTTTTCCAAAATGAATCGATTACCTTGAAATTGTGACAGTAGGTAGGGGATAGCTAAGGATCAAAATTTACATCATGCCAAAGGGCGCTTTCACCCCACAAAGAAAATGGTTTTTTAATAATTGCTCTATGACCTACGAACCGAGTTGTGGCTTGTTAAAGCTTAGCTCTTGTGTGTCAAACGCTAAATTAGGGTTTCACCACTTTCGCGTAAAACTTGAAGAATACTCTTTCAAGTATTTAAAAAACCTTTCTTCTTTTTTTAAAAACAACCTTTAGCATTAAAATTAAGTGAGTTACGATGAAAATAAGGTAGATCCGTACCTTTTGCAGCAAAAAAATCAGCGCAAGCATCCCCCTAATTACCACCCTAATTAAAATTAGTCCTTCTCCTTTTCCAGTTTTCTCTAACGTATTATTAACACATTCAAGAAGCGTGACCAGTTTAAGAAGACTTAATTCTGAAATAATTGAAGCTAAAAGTGAAAAACCCCTCACCGGGAATTTTCTGTGCGACAAAATTTAAGTGAGATACAGACGTTTTAGGCGTGTTTTCAAATTTCAAATTTATATGCGAGCACTACCTTGTTTTAGCCCTTTAAGCTCACCCCATTTTCAAATCAAGAGTTTTAAGAGGATTTGATGCGTTTTCCCGGTCGATCTGAGACACTTTTTTTTCGGGCCTCAAAAAAAGGCAGTTTTCTCGGGAAAACCCTTTTTCTTATTAATTTTGGGGCGTAGAATCCAAAAGAATTCGTACTTTTTCGATTAGACTTCTCAATCAAAAGTGATAGACTAGAAACAAATTTCGCAAGAAAATTCAAAGGGCTGTAACTTTTGAACTAGTAGCCCAATCTCCAAACTGTTTCAAATTATGGATTCTACAGGAGACATTCTATACGAAAAATTTTTTTCCCGGTCGATCTGAGACAATTTTTTTTTCGGGGCTCAAAAAAAGGCAGTGTATAACCTTCCTTTTTTACCAAAAATCGACTAGGTACACCAAAATCTCTCGGGAAAACACTTTTTCTTATTAATTTTGGGGCGTAGAATCCAAAACAATTCGTACTTTTTCGATTAGACTTCTCAATCAAAAGTTATAGACTAGAAACAAATTTCGAAAAAAAATTCAAAGGGCTGTAACTTTTGAACTAGTAGCCCAATCTTGGAACTGTTTGAAATTATGGATTCTACAGACCACATTCTATCAGAAAATTTTTTTCCCGGATCGATCTGAGACAATTTTTTTTCGGGGCTCAAAAAAGGGCAGTGTATAACCTTCCTTTTTTACCAAAAATCGACTGCACCAAAATTTCTCGGGAAAACACTTTTTCTTATTAATTTTGGTGCGTAGAATCCCAAACAATTCGTACTTTTTCGATCAGACTTCTCAATCAAAAGTTATAGACTAGAAACCAATTTCGAAAGAAAATTCAAAGGGCTGTAACTTTTAAACTAGTAGCCCAATCTTCAAACTGTTTGAAATTATGCGACAATGCCAATGTAAATGAATTTATTCATGGCAATAAACTATTATTATTATTATTTATTATTATGTAAATAGTCTTGCAGCTCTTGTAAAATCCTACAAAATGCACTTACTATCATCAAAAATAAAGGAGTAATAATTAAAAAACGAATTACAATTTTCGAAAAATTCTGAAAGCACAAATCGGAACATGATGGATCTACATGACCGGTATATGAATACTTCGTATACTACACATTAATAACTTACACATACACACTTACATTTCATACACCTGTATATATATACAGGGCGATTCAAAAAGAATATCACCACTTACAAAATCTGAATCTAGAAAATAGGTTCACAGATGACCCCCTCGAGAGCGGCTGCCCAGAACTTTTCCCTTTGCACAAATACACAAATACTCCTCCTCTCTATGAACTGTTTAATGTTTATGTGAACGTTTGATCCATATATCAGGAGGTTGAACACCATACTTTGTTCGAAATGCTTACTGAACAATAATAAATTGTTAACTTTTTGAGAGTAAATATCTACTTTTTTTTATTAAACCACAATAAGGGTCGATTTTTCAGGGTTGAAATATTCTGAAATAATGTTTCAAACCCTCTAACAAAATTACTCAACTCATTTGAACCAAATTGTACTCTTCTTTGGCTTTAATATGTGGTTCTATGGATTTTTGCAAAAATGGGTAGGATT
>NW_022170663.1:13505085-13650522 GCF_008802855.1 Photinus pyralis
TGTAAATCATTACCATTAGGGTGCTGACTCATGGTTTGTCGTAGTAAAAAGTCGATCGATTACGTTTAACACGGCCTGTTAACAATAAAAAATAAACCTTTTTCTAAAAAAAACAATCGGTCAATGAGCTCCAGAAAATTCCATACTATCGTTTGGGTAGCCCGAAATGAAGGGGTGGTTTGTTAATTTCACATGAAAGAATTACAGATTTGGGTACCTAGTACGTAAATTAAAACTATACCGTCATTTGGGAGAGAAAATGTCAATCTAAAGATCTATATTTGTGTAATAATATACCAAATTATCTAATGGCAAGTCTTGATTGTCTTGTGTAAGAAATAATTTCAAAAGTGTAATTTTTCCGTGAAGTTATTCTACGTTTTAGTAGTTTACACCTTCAAGAAATCGCCTAGTTTTCAATATGGATCTATATGATATGATTAATGCGATATTGCGATCTTGCCAGCTCGTTTACAGAATGTTGTAACTTTGTAAATTCTAGATTATTTTTGGAAAATTTTTTATTTCGATTAAATTTTATTAATAAATATACGTTTCTTTAAATATGTGGTTGACGTGGTAAGTAAAGTTCTGGGCAACCCTTAAAAGACTTCCATATTCCAAGTGCCAAAGGCAATATTCCTGAAGTTTTTTTTAGCAGTTTAGAGTTCTGATGGATCACAGACATAATATAATCAAAAAAACAGCTTATCTAAAACATTATGTAATGCAGTTTTCTGTATTTTCGAAAAAAAACGTTGAAAATGCCAAAATAACTTACATTATGAATATTCATATCAAAAGTGACACGAGATATACAGGGTGATTCAAAATTGAGTGCAAACATTTTAAGGGCGTATTTACCAGTGAAAAATAAGAAATTTTTTTATATAATCAGATTCGGATTTGACCTCTCTGCTGAACGTAGTAGTGGACGGGGGGCAAATTTCCGTTCCCTATACAAGATGGTGATCGGTTGCACGAACTCGTATAGGATATGGAAGCAGGGAATGTTTTTACATATCCTATCCGATTTCGTGATTTGCTAGCGGAATATAGCATATTTGATAAACAGTGTCAAGTTATAAAAGAAGTGAAGTGAAGAGGACGCAAAGAAAAATGTAGAACTGCGAACAAAATTTAGATCCGAATTTTGCGAAGTAGATACAGTTAACTGGATCAAAGATTATTCAAAAGTTACAAAATCAAACTGGATTGTCCGACGGAATTACCAAGATCCAAAAAAATCGTAAAATATTTCATACTTTTCATTATTTTTTGTCTCTATCCAAAATGCCCTTTATTACTTGGTCCCAATGTTTTGAAAATGCAAATGAGGATAGTGCAATGTTCACATTACACATAATTGATCACGATCATGAAATCGGATAGCATATGTAAATACATTCACTACTTCCATATCCTATACGAGTTTGTGCCACCGATTACCATCTTGTATAGGGAACGGAAATTTGCGAACGGGGGATTCCTACTGCAGAAAGTGATTTCAAAAAATCAAACCTCTATTTGTGATGGTTACATCACTACGTCAACCAGCACTATCCTAGAGTGATTAATTAATTTGACAGTTCGCATTAAGAAGTTAGTACCCAGTGAGTTGATTGTGTGATTAAATACAGTTGTGGAGAAAATAACACCCGTGTAATATATTGATCGGTGCGATTGGTGAGGTTCTAGTCCCCCACTCGCTGTCAATTTTAGGGCATTTTCCACAGAAGTTGGGTGTATTGCAGCCACTTTATTTATTTATTTATTTTTTTTGCCTTTTTTGAGTTCTCAGTCCGTCCGTCCAGCCGAGGCCTTAACTACTCCTACAGTTTCCAAGATACTTAGTTCGTTTTTTTTGCATTCGGTAGCGTATAGCTCTGGCACCTGAGGCAAGGAAAATCTTGGCGCTGCGCAATGTAAACTTTCTTATTTCGTTGGTCTAGCGCACAAAGGTACTAAGTGAAAATAGGCAATTTGCATATCTACTATTTTTTTTGTAAACTGTACACAACTGTTTGATAATACAATTGAAAAAATTAACACCTGTGTGCGCTAAACCTTATTAATATATTTTGTTTAAATTTTAACCACAGATACTTCTAGTAAAGGGGAACATATCGCATATAGTAAAAGTCAGATGTGCGTATGCGCAGATTGCGCAATGACCACTTTCGTATTTATGGAGGGATATCTTTGAAATTTTAACCAAAGATGCTTTTAGTTTTAGTGAAAGTAAACGTATCGCATATTGTAAATATCATATTAATGTGCGCATGCGCAGGATGCGCAATATCAACTTATTTATCGAGATATCTTTATGAAATTCTAATCACAGATGCTTCTGTTAAAGGCAAACATATCTGATATGGCAAACATTAGATATGCGCATGCACAGTCAGTGCCAACTTAATTATTTATGTAGATATTTCTTTGAAATTTTAACCATATATGCCGCTAGTAAGGAAAAACATAGCGCACATATCTATGGCTTTTTGGGAACTACTGATCAATTCATGGAAAATGCCCAAGTTACTCGCCTTATGACGAAAACTTTTAACTTATAGCGCTAAGAAACAAGCTATATGTACAATTGAAAAGACGAGAAATAAACCTTTCTGCACTTTTTTCTCCGTAAGGTTGAAAATTTATTTTGTTTACCAATGTTTATGTAACAATTGTTAATTATTATAGTCGTAAAAACGATTTCAAGGAAAAACAAATACTTTTATGAATTGTTAATTATATTTAAATTGTTAGATGTTTATATTAAGCTATTAAGATATAGCTATAATTTAGTGAACAATTCTTCCCATACGGGCAACACTAAACAAAACTAAGATCGTGCCACGTTAGTTATTAGATTTCCTCATTGATATAGTTGAAAACTATAGAAAACTAAAAGAAAGATAATTGTGGGGGGAAACTACTCAGGTGGTAACGATAAAGCTAATGAAACCATTCGAACACTACCCAAGATGACTAATGATTCCTGTAGTGTATCACATCGAACATTTATCCAAGGATGACCGTACAGATTCAAGGATATTCATGGATATCCGAGGACATCCAATGGATATATTCAGATATTGCAATTACTGAAGAAAATCAACTTTTTCTGGTGGTACTGAACTTGGAAAATTAAAAAAAAAAACAAAATTTTATGTGGGCAATCATGAGAAACACAGAAAGTATCTTTCTCATTGATTTATCGATAATTTTTCACAGCCCAAATCTCTAGAATATTCTACCAGCATGCCCAGTGTACACAAATATACAGGGTAACGCATCTTTATTGGTATTGGTATTAGTTAATATTAATTCAAAACATTGTTTATTTTGTAGATGCGATCACATGAAATGGTTCAATATTCAGATAAAAGGCTATCACAAATGAGAAAAAAGACACCAATAAACAAACAATGAACAAATGGTTCCAACAAAGAGATTTCGAAAATGGTCAGTCTACCTTGACACCTGCATTTACATTTTTAATAATTTGTAACAATCAACCAACAAACGTAATCAATAATCATGCAACAACAAATACCAAATGATTAAGTATGGTATACTAGCCATTATGACATAGTAAATATCACTAACGTGATTCTGATTATCTATACAACCTCTACTTCTAGTAAAAACAAAAAGAATTGATCGCTTTGATTTCTTGAGCGGTATTCGATGCACTAACAATAACATTTGGCCTCCCATTTGGAATAGAATTGAAATAAAATGCACTGTGGAAAACTAAATCAGAGGTACTAAGTATAAATCTAAAATGCTTAAACCGATCATTTGGAGGACGAAGAATGATAATATCAAACCATTTTCGAAATATCAAATAGAAGAATTGAATACGTAATCCACCAATTCGTTATACCTACTGTTTACTGACGCTCCACTCCATTTCTTTTGGTGGTGCTACATCAAGATTCTCTCTGGAGAGTTTGCAAAGCGCAAAAACAATAATTTTGAATTTTCAGTTGTTTTTAGTACATAATGATGAAATCGGACGCTAATTCCCAGTACAGTTGGTATCGTCTGATTGTTATTTGTTACAATGGGATGGGACTCGGGCTTCTCAATGTACCTATTCTCTCACAAAGCGGCACAAAGTAGTACCACGTTAAAAACAATTTTCCTGAAAACCACTTCTACGCAGCCTTGTTGCATATGAGAAATGACACACCAATGTGTCAACCGTTGAGTGAAGGATCTAGGTAGAGTGGTAATGCCTGCCTATATGAAAAGCGGTCATCCTTTCCGATCTTTTACTAAGGTAGTCCCTTCTCTATTGCACATCGCGTCTCTGCTCCTCCGAGTCCACGTTTTGCAACACCGATAGCAATTGTTTAAATACTTTATAGTTAAACAACCATATGGAAATATTACTTGAACGAAATAAGTAGTTCTGGTCTAGAAAATCCAGTTGGCGCTACTATCGTGGTCTAAATAAGTAGTGACAGTTTACGACGAAAGGTTGCGCTTTATCATTACAGACTTTTTAGTAAGGCCTGCAAAAATCATCAACAGATGGCTCTCCTTCAATGTAACCCGATCGGCTACACAGCGTAACTGAGGCGACCTTGAGTAAGAATGCAAGTTGTAACTCGATACGGCTACGATTATACTATATAAACAAAACGCTGATGTTTAGTTCGACAGCAAATTCCTTTTACTTTCCTGTTAAGAGAAAGAGTCACATATTTTATTTAATCTTTATTTGAAGCTCTAAAGTAAAGACCGTTTTTTTTCACTGCGCTTATAATAATTAAATTACGTACCTATGCGTATTACTTGTTTTTACCTATTGTGTGTTTAAGCGAATTCGCATTTATAATAATTTTTGTTCCGGGGTGAGTAGGTTGCGTTCAAACAAGATAAATTACGATAATTAAAATCTGGTAGTAAATTTTAAAAAAAGCATGCGACGGTGCAGTAAATACACTCTGATTTCAAGTCCCTACAATACAATCCCTGTAAAAGGTAAATCGTAACATTTGCCCAATTTTTTTGACGTAATGTGGATTATTCACATTTAACGATCCTCGAGATCGTTTATAATTTTGTATTGCTGTCTGTCTGTCTGTCAGTGTGCACGATAACTTTGTTTAAAAACGTCCCATATCCCTTTGAAAATTTTAACACAAATCAGAAAGGTCGTTATTGTTTTTCAGATACGTAGAGGTAGACTATCGAGCCAAAAACAATTTCGAAGATCGTTCGGTATTCATTTGTATGGGAGTTTACCCAGAATGTATGGATTTTATTATAAAGTCTTTAAACAATGCTATTATTAGAAGTCGAAAAAAAGCTGAATTCAATTGAAATGTATTTCGTTACCTTTATACCTATTATTATTTGTTCAAAACTCTAAATTACACTAATTTATTAAGGATCTTCAGAGCCTTTATAGTTTTGTATTGTCCGTCCGTCCGTGTGCACTATAACTCTTTTTAAAAGTGACCGATCATGTTGAAATGGCGTACGAGTAGATACTTTGGACATTAAGGTCGTATCGAGGGTCGGACGCTATTGATTTTCAGGAAGCTGGCTCAACAGGAACAAAAGTTATAGGACTTCGAGTGAAACGGGAACAGGAAACACTGTGGGCTCAGTATAATAGAAATCAACATATTTTCATTGCCTAGGTCATGTATCGAGTTCGGACTGTCGCTAGATTATTCCCTGACACTTAGATGTGTAACAATTCAATATTCTTCTCTGTGGTCTAGGTCAAAAGTTTTAGAGCAAAATGTACCCAAAATTAGTCTTCACACATGAATTTAGAGTTGTAAAAGCTTTCAATGCCGGAAACATGAATTTGATGTATTTTTATTGACCATATGTATTATGATCAAAAATTCAAAACATGTCAAAAGATTATTCATGCACCAAGATAGTTGGGAAAAAGACCAACAGCATTATCTTGATACCCAAGCCATGCATTTGATACTTTTTTGTTGACCATATGTATTCTGATCAAATCATGTCAAAATCGTTATTCATGCACCAGGATCGTTGGGAAATAGACCAAGAGCATTATTATGATGCTCTAGATTCGAATTTATTTATTAGTATTTTGCAAGGTTGAAATAAATGGACGTTAAAAAAGTGGTGGACCGAGCTAAGGATCCTTCAATATTTAGCACTAATCCTTGAAATCGATTGGCGAAGGATTAACGTCGCTGTTTCTTTTCGTTTTCGAGTTTAGACGAGGAACAGATGGATATACGAACGAACAGACGGGCGGACAAAACCATCACATAAGGGCAATTTCTTTTGAAAAATTCCTTTAAAAGGAAACCGTATATATGCGTTAGGTCCACTTGTACGTTTTGCCATCATTTTCTGGAATATAATTACCAGTGGTTAGAAAAACAGTTGTGACATGGCTATTGAAGTAAACAACATCCAAAAACCATATCTGTTTGGGCAGCAAAGCTAGTCGTACCTTTAGCTTTCAGTTGAAGAGAGTAATGAGCTTTCCGCAAATAGCAGTCATTACAAAGCGGCAACCTATTTCTTCTTATCGGCCGCTCGTGTTTTATACAATCTGTTAGTAATAATAGTACATTATATATCGAGGTAGAGAAGTCCAGTATTATTGCCTGAGCACTCAGTTTACATCTCGAGGCGCTTTCGCCGAGGGGTGTAAGGTGCGAAGGCAATAATAGACTTCTCTACCGTGATATATATACTATTTTTTTCACTACTAGCACTTGAAGTCCTCTAAATTAACCTATTATAGTGATAAGAAAGTGAACGGTTAGACAGAATTTTTTGTTTATTAATTTAACATGTCAATCAAGTGTGTGGAGGTACAAGTCAAACAGGCCTTATTTTGTTCTGTCATTGAGATATTTTCAAAGAGTAATTTCGTTCGAATTTTTTCAAAATGTGATAATTTTAGATATGTAATTTCTCTGGAAATGGCTGATGGTGGCAATTATTCATTTTAGAGAGCTTGTCTAAACGTTTATTGAGCGAAATTTCGGGTTGTGTTTTCTAAAAGTGACAGTTCTCATTATTGACTACTAGTTAATAATGTCCACATTATTAACCACTTTGAACAACTGCCGAGAAAGCCTACTTTACAAGTGGAAAAAAGGTTCATAATCATGTCATCAGACGCTAGTAGTGAAAAAAATCAATTTACTGGTAGTGAAATCATTTATCAGAAATGAAAAAAGTTGAATCGTTTTTCTGTGAATACGAGATTATCAAAGAAACAACGCTTGTTTTGTCTTACAAATTTGTTGCATTTATACAGAAAAATTGCACATAGGTAGGTTCCTTCTTCTGTACAAATAGTAATTTAGGGACATTTCCAATGTCCATCGTCACTGCACTCCGCACTTTGTGCACGTAAAATAGCTTCGGCACCAATGAATCCCGTCGCACCTGGCAACACTTTGTAGTAGCTGTAGGAAAATGGTGAGGGCTGTTTTTCTTAAGTGACAATCTTTTTTGTAACTTGCATACAAACAAATAGTTATGCTCTCATCATGCACGGTTAATAAGTAAGTAACTGTAATTTCATTTTTGCATGCAACGGCAACTAATACAAAAGAATGCAAGTACATAATCACTAAAATTTCTACCAAAATGATGGTGGTTTAAATTCAAAGATATTTTGAAAAAAAACAGAATTAGCTAAGTAAACTTGGCAAAATGGAACTTTATAACTGAAACGGCAAACGTATGCAGTCTTTTATTAAAGGGATAATCGTCTCGTGGCATACATTGTAAGATAGCTGTAACTTGATATACCATCATTCAAAACAATGATACCTTATATATCTGCTTACCAACACCGACATTCCTCTAATGTTTTTATACTTTATCCTTGTTTATAAAGGAATGCGTAGTCAAGTTGTGATCCTCAACTTTTTTAACGTACTTTTGTTTGTTATTAATAGAGTACACCACTTGCCGGATGCAAAATGCGGAAGGAACAGCTGTATCAAAAGAAATATAACGGCAAGTATTTTTACATTGGATCTGTTCAACTATAAAGTATTTAAACAATGCCGATAGCTAACGCCACCGACAATTTCGACGGCGCTTTCCTTCTTTACAATTTACAAGTATTAAGTATTTTCGCCCAGCCGCCCTCTCCAACGAAATCAGTCTTTAGCGTAACTCCAATTGCAACTATCGAAAACCGTTGTAACACACGTAAACAAAATGAGTCATTCTATTTTCATGCAATTGTATACCTGCAAAATATCAGTCCCTTATCATAATTATTGGATCAGATACCTAATTAAGAGCAGTTCTAAAAGCAGCAGGTACGTACGGACGAAATTCAAAAAAGTATACCTACCTAATCACAAAGAAAAGTATCTCATATCATTTATGTTTATGTATTTTGCGATTGTGCGAGTAAAGTAGGTATTATTTAGAAATTTAAAGAAACTTATCCCATCACTATGTTTATTGCTGATGTAGCAATTTGCATAAACGCAAATATGATTTGCAACACTCTTCCTACAATTTTAGCACACTACCGACTTATTTTAAACCGATAACGCTAGGTATAGGTACTCTCTCGCAATTAACGTGACAATTTGAAAAAAAGACGGTACCTACTGAATTATATAATGATAGGTACCTGTGACTATGTATATTATCATTTATTTTATGTGTTTCTCTTTATCATAACCGGGAAGGTAAAAGACAACTTGTTTAATTGGCGAATCTGCTGGTAACTTTATCTAGCTATTCTGCTATCATGATTAAAGGCTTGCTTTTGATGCGGCCGCTTGTTTTATATAGAATATACCTAGATATAACATGTGCATTATAATACTTTTAAATAATATGTTTCGGTCACCGTAAACATACTGTTTCGATCATCGATCACAAATTAATTTTACAAGGGCCACATGCAGCCTCTGATACGGACCTACCGTAACCGTATATTTCGCCTGTTGCCCTCGCTTTGCTCAACGCTGCTGTGCGCAAATTTAATAAAGCGATAATGTAATTGTAAGGTTAATATTGTGGTAGCGAAAATATGAAAATAAAATAATGCAATCCGGATCTGGATCGCCGACTTGGTTGTTGCCGTCGGGATCTGAGATCACTCTTGGCCGCCTATATCTCAAACCCCACGTTCACTATGCTTTTAACATAAGCATTGCCTCTCTACCTAGATCCTTCACTCAACGGTGTCAACAGTAAATCTAATTGAAATCAGAAATCTGATAAAATGATTGTCTCAATAAGCATCATCATAAACAATATATGTGACCATACGTATTGCTTTGATTACTTGATTGCCCATTTACCACAAACATCTAATCCACCGATGGCAAACTCTGACAGTCACTCAGTGCCATAAAATTATGCTAAATTATTTAAAATCCACAGCTCGATAAAAGGAAAGGAAATAATGCCTCGTTATCGTAATAGATATGCAAGGTTAAGAAAAACTAGTTGTTTTGAATATAAAATTGGCTGTTAACCAAATAAAAATCACATCTAAGTGTTTTATTTGCTGTATCTTACACTTTCATATCAAAACAGTCAATTAAGTGTAATAGAGGTCGGTTATGTGTAATATTTGATGGTACTGATAACAATAAAACAGTTAAAAAATGAGTTTCGTATCAAGAGCCTAGTATACGAGACAGTTTAATGGGTTCAAGGACGATACACGATACATTGGCATTAATTTCGCTTTTCTTAAATCACTCACCAAACCACGTACAGCTGCATTATTTTTTTTTGTCTGCTCTTGAATGCAATAAATTAAACGTTTTTAAGGTCGTTTAGGTGGCAGAGGCACCAGTTTCTATGCAATCACTTGCATTCTGCCAATTTAAACTGTAATTGGTCTATATATTTCGAGGCGGTAGAATTTCTGGATAAACGTGATTCGCATGTTGCAATCCACAGTTTGAATTCCTAAAAGATATAATGCATTGTAATAAATAACACCTCCTACGACGGCATTTATTTATATACTTTAAGCGGTTGAAAGCTGCTTTTTATCTAGATTTTACGAAAAGTGTTTCCAAGATACATTGTAAATGGATGGAAGATGGTCCAGGTCCAACGGACTAAAACAAATAAGCGTAACTCAAATTTTGGCGAGTCTTAATCTCCAATCTAAATCTCGCGACGTTTCTTTGAAATATAAGAACCGAATAAATTTGTTGCTTGTCATAATGTCTCGTATTATTTTAAAACTTTCACGTAACTAGTTACAATATCTGTGCCTACCAATATATTAAGCTGCATACAAGGTCAGTCACGTTCTGTGAAACACAACAAATGAACAAACGATGCATTTTCGATGGCGATGTGGTGGCATGGTGCCGAATGTCTGCATGCCAACATGGCAGTCATTCCCCTTTAGTGCAGCACATTCATTAATGTACACTACAGAAATGAACAATGTACTAGGACAACGTTTCATCTTTTTGTTTATTGATTTTTCTGAATTTGGCGTTCGAACTGTTATTAGAATAATGGGAAATTAGGTATATCAATCTTACAACAAACAATTGCCTAATAATAAGTCGATTTGTCAACTGCAGAAATTAAATTTGTAAAGCTAATCAAGTTTTGCCATGGGATGAAAAATGGTAGCACCACGGCGGTGTACAATTTTACAAAGAGGGGTAGCTGCAATTTTTGTTAAACATATACCTATAACGCACAAATATCGAAAAAGCTCAATGAGCGAAAATAACGTACACAACGCATTATGGTCGCAGGTACATGACCAAACACCGAAATTAATAGCTATTTATACAATAAGTTGCGAAATGAGTGTCTTTTAGGCACGCCACGTGAAAATTGTCCAACGAGGCAAAGCCAAAGACAACACGTCTAGTGACTAAGTTTTTTAATAAGTTGCTAAAGATATTTTAAGTTACAGAATTGGACTGATTAGTAAATTTATACACCTTATTGCATTCAGTTCAAAAGTTTACATAAGTGCACATTTAGTATTTATAATAAATAGATATTTTCATTGATTTTTATGTTTAATTTTTATTTGTAGGCACTAGTGCCGAAAACTTTCACATTTAGGCACTAGTGCCTAAAAGAGTGTCATTTCGAAATTCTAATCAACATCAAAATTTGTCAATTTCGAAACGCTTTCACAAAAATGTTTTTACGTGTTAAGGGTGCCGCTCACTAGAGCGAAGCGACGCAAATCGCACGGTGGTGCAGCGGGGCTCATTTCCGTGCCTCTACACACACAAAGCGCGCTGCTCAGAAGCGACGCGGAGCAACACTCTGCCATCTGTTTACTTATTTAAATCAATGTGAGCGAAAAAGACGAATCTCCGCGCTGCAAAGAAGCAAAAAAAGACCGCTTCGTTGCGCTGCCGATCGGGTGCTCTTCCGACAAGTGTGCGCACTCTCATTTAAAACTATGGGCTCGTTCTCCAGACGAAGCGCTTCATGACCGCTACCTAAAGGCGGGAATACTCTTGCAAGATTTCTCGCGAGAGTTGCTGTCTAATAGCACTGTCGAAGTGTAAATATCACCGTACGTCCGACTTACAGTGGTATCTACAACTCAACAGTGCTATAAGACAGCAACTCGCGCAAGAAATTTTGCTAGAGTATTCCCACCCTTAGGTACCGCTCATGAAGCGCTTCGTCTGGTGAACGCGGCCTATGTTTTAAATAAAATCCGTTCCGCTGCGCTTTGCGCTGCACTCTAGTGAGCGGTACCCTTTATGGTCATTGACCACACGTTATGGTCAGTTTAGAAGCGACTACAACGCGTTTTGTTCGTTTGAAGAATGATCATATTACATTGAATTATTTAAATATTTAAAAAATATAATACATTTTGAAAATAACGTCATGTCATCACCAAACATTATGACTGGACCATCTTGTATATGACAATATTTTAATTTATTAGTGTAAATCGGGGGATATCTACGAATAAGCACATGATTGTATTTGAATTTGAAGGTGAAAGTTAATTAATTTCAAAGAAAATGCACATCTGGTGCTGATAACAAGGACGTAGGTGATTCAAAGTAGTGCGTATTATTTCGGCGTAAGTTAGAACGTTTGGCGCGTTCCTTCGAAGCTGGCCTCATCAAGTGTAAGCGTAAAAACACTAGTTACTCGGTTTTCGCCGAGGTGGTGCCGCCTCGATAGATGCTTCAATCCAAACAACTCGTTCACACGTATGTATTTTACGCGAGATTTTACGAGAATCGTCATCTAACAGCTCGCGTACCCTCCTTCGACTCATGTGCCGAGTCGTTTTTATTGCTGCCCGCGGTTTATGCTCTAATGCAAAACGAGGAGATCTCTTCACACGTAAAATCATTTTTGATTGTTTCGAAAACTGGCTTCAAAGTGAAAACCTGATTTCTCGTGAACTATTAATCGAACTTGGATGTATTTTTTTAAATGTAGGTCTTTCCGAGAGCTTTCCATTCGCCTATTATAGTATAGAGTTATATTTTTTTGTTATACTTCGGGAATTATTCCACTTGATAACTGAGAAAATTCTTCGAATTTTGAAAAAAAAATTGCGCAGTCCGTCGATTTGCAAGAATCATCGGCACAAGATTGTTTAAGGGTTTTCAAAAATATCGAATGAATTTTACTTAGTAATAACAAAGTAATTTTCCAGACGAACTGTATCTTATAGAAAATTTTATTCTACACAACTTCATTTCTATTCAGTTCTTTCCTCAGAGCAATAGTTTAACAAGATATTTGAAGTGAAATGTTCCTCCGTTTTTGTCTATAACATTATGTTCCGGGCGTTTCCGGGCAGGGGGACTATGATTTCCCGATTCAGCGGATTTTTTACATAGAATACGCTTGATTTCGTTCAGTGAAATGACAACATCCAGTTTATACTACTTTTAGACCTAATTTGACTGGACTATACATATACCTACATATTTGTTATTCAATTTTATTTTAGATTTTCAAAAATCTGTTATGTATAATTAGATATTGTATCAAATTGTCCCAAATTTGGGATATAACGCCATCGACTATTTTTTAAATGGCAACAGTTTTATGACTATCCCTAAAGCCTATGTAGGTATATCAAGTTACACCAAATTTTTATTTTTTATCATGTAGAAAATATTTAACAGTGGAATGCAAAAAGGTACTACTATGAAATTGAATTAATTTTTCGTTTTAAATCATGTTTGTTACATATCAAATGACTAGAAATAAAAATTGGCACACATATGCAACTTGAAATACTCATTAACAATAGTCATACAAAAATTAGGGTTGCTATTTAAAAAAACAGTCGATGACATCATATTTCAAATTTGGGACACGCTGTATAACATTGTATTACATCAAACACAGCCCGACGTGTACGCGCATATTCCCGAAAAAAAACCTTCCGTTAATTTACTGAATTCGAGACTGAATTTATTCCAAGTTAGAGCATCGCACTCAAATGTGAACAGGGCGTTAGCTCTGCAAAAAAAATAGAGAGCAAAACAAGCACTTTTAAATATACCAAAGCTGCAAAACGCTCCCCTACGCCCCGATAATCCATAAAATGTGCGATTCTTCTTCTCTTCCCTTTTCTAATACTAATATAGAACGAATCCTAGGTTTTTATGATAATCATTTTTCATTTTGTAAGCAAAGTTCCAGAATCACACCAATCTACTTATCTACGTACTCTAAAAGAAGTTGCGAAACATTTCTGATCTCGTAGTAGGTACCATTGCATATAAAATAGCTGTACTACAAATTCCTAGAAACACACTATAAATATTGCGATATTCCTATAATCGATCTGCGCATGCACAAGTACGCTAGCTAGGAGATACGGATTACGACTATACAGGGTGTTTTTTTGGGAGCTTTAGTTAAACGTTTCTGGGAAAGTAAAATACGTAGGTTTTTGAAAATTTGTACTTAGGAGTTACTCTGAAGGCCGAATCGATGTAAAATATTTTCAAAATGGCCGCACTTCCGGAAACATCGGAAGTAGATAGTAACTTCGTTATTTTAAATGGCAACCCCTATTTTTTATTGCATTTTTGGATTCTACGTGAAATTTCAGTTATTTTGATACCCATGTGTCGATATCTGCCATTTATGGTTTTTAAGTTATTTTTGACTTTAAGAAAAAAAAATGGCGGATGCAGATGGTACCTTGATAATGGATTACTTGAAAAAGGTTATAGTCATGGCAACCCATTTTTATCAGTGCATAGAGAATGAATAGGGCTTTCTTTTAGTGTACTTAAAAAAAAGTTAAGTTGCGCACAACCGCACCTATGGAGATCCAAATTTAAGAAACTTCAAAGTCTATAAACTCAGTTTTTTTAAATGGAATGACCATGTTCTTAATATTGCATGAGATAGAGAATCGAAATTGGCATATTGTGATATTACATGTTCCTATAGCTATCTTTAACAGTTTCTGATTTATTCCCATTTCATTGAATTGATTTAGGAATTGATGCCATTTTTTTTCGCATTTTCTTTTTAGTAGTTGGCCATGATTTTATAACAATCGAATTTTAAACAAATCAAGGAATGGATTCTTTAATACCACTGATTCTAGTTCTAGTCTAAATCATTCATTAATAAATAAATCATTTATTAAGGATATAGGACAGAAAATTTTTGAAAAATCTAAACAGAGTCGTTCAACTGAATTTCTTAAACAACGTATAAGTCTGGAAATTAAGAGAGGTAATGCGATATCTGTTCTAGCAACAATTCCATACCAAAAATGTTTCAACGAAGTTTTTTATATTTTGCATTGAATTTATTTTGTTAATCATGCATTTTCAATTCAATTAATTTTCTTAAATATTCTCTTGTAGAGCTTTGTATCACTTGTGTTTCAACGGTTTGTTTTTTTTTTAGGGGTACAAAATTTCCAAAATTAATACAATTTCGTTCTAGTTTTCGAATGAATGTACGGAAAGCACGCGCCGCGATTCTGCCCATTTCACCATAAATAACAATTAAATTTCAAAATAGATGAAACCACTGCGAGTCATTTTTCGATTTTTGAAAAACTTATGTTAACCTATAACAGTGGGTGATGGATTAGTGTCACTAGATTTGTTTAAAATTCAATTGTTATAGAATCATGGCCGACTACTAAAAAGAAAATCCTAAAAAAATAGTGTCAATTCAATAAAATGGGAATAAGTCAGAAACTGTTAAAGATAGCTATAGGAACATGTATTGTCAAAATATGCCCATTTCGATTCTCTATCTCATGGAATAGTAAGAACATGGTCATTCCACTTAAAAAAACTGAGTTTTTAGTCTTTGAAGTTTCATAAATTTGGATATCCATAGGGGCGGTCGTACGCAACTTAACTTTTTTTTAAGTGCACTAAAAGAAGCCCTATTCATTCTCTATGCACTGATAAAAATAGGTTGCCATGACTACAACCGTTTTCAAGTAATCAATTATCAAGGTACCATCTGCATCCGCCATTTTTTTTCTTAAAGTCAAAATAACTTAAAAACCATAAATGGTAGATATCGACATATGGGTATCAAAAGAAGTGAAATTTCACGTAGAATCCAAAAATGCAATAAAAAATAGGGGTTGCCATTTAAAATAACGAAGTTACTATCTATTTCCAGTGTTTCCGGAAGTGCGGCCATTTTGAAAATATTTTACATCGATTCGGCCTTCAGAGTAACTCCTAAGTACAAATTTTCAAAAACCTACCTGTTTTACTTTCTCAGAAACTTTTAACTAAAGCTCCCAAAAAAACACCCTGTATACATAAGATGGACAGGATATTCCCTGTACATTATGGATTTAAAATGTATATACATAAGATATCGAATGCTATGTGGGTATCTTGTTTTCTTAGATTTTGAATTTTTCGTAATTGTCGATACGGTATTGCACCAACCTGCTTAGCGGTTAGTTTGAATCGAGGCCATTTGCCAATACATTTTAAATCAACGACCCTTTTCGCTTTCAGCACGGTGTATAATATTGAATCCGGATGTTGGATCAAAATATAAATGTAATTGTTTCTTCATTTAAAAATAGTAGGTACCTTTGTAATACTAATTTAGGCATAATATATTTATTCTTTCAGAAAACTTCATTACTTATACTCAATTACCATTACATTATTACCATTACCACTCGCTAATAGCTTACATTAAAAAAATAACCTTGTTCACTACTTGCCTCAACTAATCATAAGTTCCATCGAGTCAGTTTTATCTGAAACATCTTGAAACCTAAGGCTAACTTTAATTGAAACTATGACATTAAAATATTTATTTCAAAGCTTTTATGAAAACCTCCTATTGCATAGTGTACATATTTTATAAAATAAATTATTTGGACTGTTTTAAACAGTAATTTTTAACAAAAAGGTATTAAACTTTCACTTTCAATGGAATTCCATTATTAAACAAAATGATTACTTACAAAAATTCCCGAATCGCATCCCTTACATACGCTCTTCCATAATTGCACAAACGAAGACCGTGTAACCGTCTCGTGATGTAAACACGGGAACCACATCATGAACTAAACAAGAGATACATCGAGCAAGAGACTTGAACGTCCAATCAGACGACTAACCTTAGGATCATGACGTGTTTTATAGCTTTTACTAAAAGCGACGATGATTAAGACAGCCTATAATCTAATTAGGTAAGTAAATTCACAACAGTCGTCATCGACTGATGTAATAAACATGGAAAACGTGAAATGTTTGGCTACTGACATAATCTGTAGCTATGTGGTCCAGGTAATTAACATGCAAATATCGCAAAAAGAGCGCCGTCGCGTCGTGCTGGAGACTAAACCATAAATTTTCACTTTGATATTGGTAATTTGGATGTTAATTGTGCGGTTCGTGGTTGTAGCAACAGAATTACACCACATTGCACCCAATTTAAGTCCGAAGTTCCAATTTACAGAAATGGCAACGTCATGGGGAGCCTATCAATTAAGGGCAATATCCTCTAACGTTTTTTGATTGTTTAAAGTTGCGATTCTTCACGTTATTTACTTCCAAAATTATAATTTCAATTTCGTGTAGAGGCAAGGGATTAATGACTTAATGACTGGTGACTTTGTGTTCTATAAGCTAGTGAGGGTACAGTTATGAGTCTCATAAAGCAGTGCAATTTGTAAATTGTAATAACCTCTTTCTTTTTAAACGGTTTCAATTATAAATTGCTCAGTTTTCAGATTTCGGAATTTTAACGCATGCAGTAAGTTGGAATTCACCTTCTAAGCCTAAGCACGGCACAGTTTTTGGAATGCGAACTAATTTTAAAGTACATTATTCGGCACTATTGGCGATTTTTTTCTGGAAAAATGCCATACAGTTTTGTTAACCAACTGTTCAAATTATCAAGCAATTGATAAAAGAAACCAAAGTGTATTGAATAATTTTGCTGCACGTCACAGTATACAGAAGGCAGTCCTGAAATGTCTAAGTCAACAAAAAGGATATGTAAATAGAGGGGGAGAAATTCAAAAACTGTCAGAAAAATTGGAAAATTAGCCTTGGTAGCTTGATTAATTAGTAACCTGCAGCGCTTGAAGACGCTGTGAAGACTGTAAAATCTGAAATAGTGGCGTATGGATTCTAGGAATCGAAAAATCAGAAGGGCCTTATCCTTTTGGAAATTAAAATTTCGGGCCATTTACTATGATCGTGGTTTCTTAGGGTAAAATCTTGGGTTGTTGGGAACTGTACCGCGGGTGCAATTAAAACTAGGAAAAATTGAGTCTTAAGTGGGTTTCCTTTTACTAAAATTGGTCTAGAGCTGTAGAACTATTAGGGGCGCGATTAGAATTACAAAAAATTCACAAATTTTCGAACGTCATAGACGCCAAAGAAAGTAACTTTTTAATTTATTCCAATATTAATGCAACTGATTGATGAATGGTGCTAAAAGGAATGGTCCAGGTGCAATTAAATTAATTACAAATAAATAAAAGCCATAATAAATCTTCTCTGCATTAAATTTGGGAAAGCAACCTAAACGCGACACTGTAAAGTAGAATCTCCACCCCTTTCAAATTGGCGAATTGCAATTACGTCAAGCGGCGCCATTAGCCCAGGTGCAATTTTGACACGAAGCAATTGGTAAAAGTACCTGCCGCATTTGGGTAATAAGGTCGCTCACAATACAAAGAGATATCTTCCAAAGCCCGAGGACAGTTTTTACGCTACCACTATAAAGTCGAGCGTAAAAGCACCTGTCCGTTTTTAAGACACGCGGCGAAAGTGAATCAAAAAAAGCCTTAAGCTACGTCACCCCGATACGATTTACTTTCATTATTGAGAGCATTGATAAATTCACTTTCTATCTTTAGATGCCGCTGACAAATTTAACATTTATGGGTTCCAATATTCCGGCGTGGGAGTCCGTAATCGAAAGGATTAGAACGGATTTTCACTACCGATATTTCTTATATGCATCTACTTTCGTTGTAGATGTAGATAGTGAGAGCAAAAAAGTAAGGATCGATTAAATAGTCCAGTAACTATACAGAGTGGCCCAACGAGAAGTATACAGAGCGCTTTTACGGTATTAAATTTAGAAATTTCGAAAAATCCTCGAACACTTCAATTTTGTATTCGAGGGGGACAACTTTTGGAATACAAATCACGAACCCAAGTCTTCACTCCTCTAGGTATGGAGCTTAACCCCTAAAATTTTATAATGGAATCCTATGGCAAATGGCACATTATTTGAAAGCCAATTTAATCGTGATTACTAATCTACTTTGCTTTTTAAATTATATTGGTTCGTTTCGGAGATATTCGCATTTGAAATGGTTTTTTCTAAAAATAACCAAAACAAATGCGATCTAAGTCACCTTGTATTAAAATTTTTGAATTTTAATACAAGGTTTAAATTGTTAAATTGGTTTCTAGTCCATAACTTTTGATTGAGAAGTCTGATTGAAAAAGTACGAATTGTTTTATATTCTACGCACCAAAATTAATAAGAAAAAGCGTTTTCCCGAGAAATTTTGGTGCAGTCGATTTTGGGTAAAATAGGAAGGTTATGCACTGCCTTTTTTTGAGCCCCGAAAAAAAAATTGTCCCAGATCGACCCGGAAACAAATTTTCTCATAGAATGTGGCCTGTAGAATCCATAATTTCAAACAGTTCCAAGATGGGGCTACTGGTTCAAAAGTTACAGCCCTTTGAATTTTCTTTCGAAATTGGTTTCTAGTCCATAACTTTTCATTGAGAAGTCTGATTGAAAAAGTACGAATTGTTTTGTATTCTACGCACCAAAATTAATAAGAAAAAGTGTTTTCCCGAGAAATTTTGGTGCAGTCGATTTTTGGTAAAAAAGGAAGGTTTATACACTGCCTTTTTTTGAGCCCGAAAAAAAAATTGTCTCAGATCGACCCGGAAAAAAATTTTCTTATAGAATGTGGCCTGTAGAATCCATAATTTCAAACAGTTTCAAGATTGGGCTACTTGTTCAAAAGTTACAGCCCTTTGAATTTTCTTTCGAAATTGGTTTCTAGTCTATAACTTTTGATTGAGAAGTCTGATCGAAAAAGTACGAATTGTTTTTGATTCTACGCACCAAAATTAATAAGAAAAAGTGTTTTCCCGAGAAATTTTGGTGCAGTCGATTTTTGGTAAAAAAGGAAGGTGCCTTTTTTTGAGCCCCGAAAAAAAAATTGTCTCAGATCGACCCGGAAAAAAAATTTTCTTATAGAATGTGGCCTGTAGAATCCATAATTTCAAACAGTTCCAAGATTGGGCTACTGGATCAAAAGTTACAGCCCTTTGAATTTTTTTTCGAAATTGGTTTCTAGTCTATAACTTTTGATTGAGAAGTCTGATCGAAAAAGTACGAATTGATTTGAATTCTACGCACCCAAATTAATAAGAAAAAGTGTTTTCCCGAGAAATTTTGGTGTAGTCGATTTTTGGTAAAAAAGGAAGGTTATACACTGCCTTTTTTTGAGCCCCGAAAAAAATTGTCTCAGATCGACCCGGAAAAAAATTTTCTTATAGAATGTGGCCTGTAGAATCCATAATTTCAAAAGTTCCATTGGGCTAATAGTTCAAAAGTTACAGCCCTTTGAATTTTCTTTCGAAATTGGTTTCTAGTCCATAACTTTTGATTGAGAAGTCTGATTGAAAAAGTACGAATTGTTTTGTACTCTACGCACCAAAATTAATAAGAAAACGTGTTTTCCCGAGAAATGTTGGTGCAGTCGATTTTTGGTAAAAAAGGAAGGTTATACATTGCCTTTTTTTGAGCCCCGAAAAAAAAATTGTCTCAGATCGACCCGGAAAAAAATTTTCTTATAGAATGTGGCCTGTAGAATCCATAATTTCAAACAGTTCCAAGATTGGGCTACTGGTTCAAAAGTTACAGCCCTTTGAATTTTTTTTCGAAATTGGTTTCTAGTCTATAACTTTTGATTGAGAAGTCTGATCGAAAAAGTACGAATTGATTTGGATTCTACGCACCAAATTAATAAGAAAAAGTGTTTTCCCGAGAAATTTTGGTGCAGTCGATTTTTGGTAAAAAAGGAAGGTTATACACTGCCTTTTTTTGAGCCCCGAAAAAAAAATTGTCTCAGATCGACCCGGAAAAAAATTTTCTTATAGAATGTGGCCTGTAGAATCCATAATTTCAAACAGTTCCAAGATTGGGCTACTAGTTCAAAAGTTACAGCCCTTTGAATTTTTTTTCGAAATTGGTTTCTAGTCTATAACTTTTGATTGAGAAGTCTGATCGAAAAAGTACGAATTGTTTTGGATTCTACGCACCAAAATTAATAAGAAAAAGTGTTTTCCCGAGAAATGTTGGTGTAGTCGATTTTTGGTAAAAAAGGAAGGTTATACACTGCCTTTTTTTGAGCCCCGAAGAAAAAATTGTCTCAGATCGACCCGGAAAAAAATGTTCTTATAGAATGTGGCCTGTAGAATCCATAATTTCAAACAGTTCCAAGATTGGGCTACTAATTCAAAAGCTACAGCCCTTTGAATTTTCTTTCGAAATTGGTTTCTAGTCCATAACTTTTGATTTAGAAGTCTGATTGAACCCCCCATTTTTAGGAACAAAGTTACTGGACTAAAAATTTAGATCTATGTTGGGGTATTTGTACGCGATTGAAATCAAAAGTGGTAGTTTTCAAAAGTGATATAGCAATTGCGAGGGGGTGTAAAAGTAATGCGGATTACATGAGAAGATAATTTTAGAGCGACAATGAAGAACACACTTTCGAGAACGTATACTCTGATACACAAATCCATGTGTATTAGATACATGCAACCCATTGGATTTAAGAACTTCCGCGGGATATAAAGCATAACGGGTTTTCCAACCAAATTTTTTTTAACCCCACAGCAAAGACTCATTGGCTATTAAAACATTTTAAACACTCAAGCTCGAGCCCTAAAAGAATTCGGTAGGATTCAATCCTCCTTCAGTGAGAATGAATTAGGAAAGGTAGGTGACGGATCGTGCACATTGGAATCTTATCAACGGTAACACGAAACTTCTTTGAATTTTCAAAGGATGCCAAATTTCTCGTAACGCAATCTTTTCTGGTGTATCTTTGTATGTAAAAATTACGAGCAAACCAGCATTTTATTAATACGACTATTTTGAGTTTAACCAAAAAATCTAAAACACTTGGTTAGATTATCACAATTAGGGTAAGGCCACACTACTTTAATGTTCCTTACTGAATTTTGTCTCATGTCTCAATTATGATGATTTTATGACTCCAAACAGCCATAGTTCAATTTCTTTTTCAAATTGACTGTTTTTATCTCCCTAGGTGAACTATTCTTAGGCGGCGTTATTGTCTACTACATCCTTTTAATTTTCGTGATAATGCTTATATTTGCTGCATTAGAATTTATTTTTTCTTTTTTTAACGATAACTATCGGAACTCGCCTTATTATATTTTACGTTCCAAACAAACATCGGTCGTTGCGGTTGTGCAAAAATCGAATCTGGTTCAAATTTTATTGCACCAGTAGCCACGGCTTTCCAAATTTTACCTGGAAACCCGCGGTACTATCGACTCTATCTCGATTAAGACGCGAATTTTCTACACAGCGATTACCCTGGTAGCCAAAAACCCGAATGATCTCAATAATCTCCCTCAAAACTAATTCCCACTATTATTTTCAGTACTGCCTCGTCTCTCATGAGCAAGCGAGTGATCTAATGCTGAGATAGCAAGTGTAACGCAATTAATAAGACGAAATATGATATAAATGCCAGAGATTTTGGCTCGAGAGACGTCGGAAACCCATTAAGAAACACCAAGAATATCATTTATTTGGACAACTAAATTCTTATACTTCTAGAAGTGCCCAAATTTCTAACTTCGCAACGAAATTTCGAAATAATTAAAATTCAAATTTAGATCTAACGTTGTAGCGCTTATACAAAAATCTTAATTATGGTAAAAAACCGAAAAGTGTCATTTTCGAAAATGCGCTGGTGTTAATTTATTTTCAAAGATATTAAAAAATAATGTTAACAAACCCCTTAGTGATTTTTTCTCAGCTTTCTAATAGTGCTAAAATAAAATTTTTATCACTTGTGAGTTTCGAGTAAATAACAGCAACAGCATATTGGATTTCTATGTCATTCGATGGAGAGAAAAATTGCAAAACCAGTGATACGAAATACTATATGGGAATCAACTTTGCATTTGGCCATAATGCCATTTCCTGCAGTAATTGGGGCAGAACTCGTCACAACTGCCGGCTATGTCCTCAATCGAGTAGGTAAATCCCCAACTGCGGACTAGACTCGTTATGAACTCTGGTTTGGTCAAAAACCACGGATCAAATATCCACGCATTAATGGTCCCAAAGGCAACAGCTGGCTATCTGGTCGGATATGACGGTTATGAACGATACCGGATTAACATTCCCGGGAGCGGATGTGTTGTTGTTTCGCGTGTCGTCATATTTTATGAGAAAGTTGAAATTTATGGTAACAAAATTGTCTGGCACGTCAGTAGAAGACCAATGTATATTCTGGACCAGGAAGTGACCAATCAGAAACGAGGTCGTGACGTCACAACCAATCAGAGGCGAGCTTTTTCAACTGATCCAACAGGTTCGTGAAGCGGTCCAAAGGTACCAGTCCAAATAGCTGTTGGACCAGTAGTTAAAGCTCTTGGACCGCTTCACTAACCTGTTGGACCAGTTGAAAAAGCTGTTGGACCGCCTTACGAACCTGAAAGGGGGACGTACTCGTCTCTGATTGTCTGTGACGTCACTTCCTGGTCCAGAACATAGATTGGTCATCTCTCCCGTGAAAGATGCCGACAGTGCTGAAGTGAAGAAGAACCGAGTAAACACAGAAAAATCCTTTGAGGAGAAGCCTGACGACGAAAAACTTGTCAACGAGTCTATTCCAGACAAATAATCGGGTAGTTCGGATGACATTTCCAGTGTCGATTCGGGTTCATTCTCTTCATCTCTGAACAACTTCAAAACACCCAGGCGTTCCTCTAAACAAAGGAAATCGCCAAAGGATTACGCCACATCCAACTTTGCAGAACTTCTTCTCATAGAAGATGAGGCTATGACGTTTAATGAACCTATCCAAGGCGAGAATCGTGAAGAGTCATTGAAACTGAAATTATTGATGCACAAAAACTATGGATGGGAATTGAGAAAACTCCCTTTGGGAAAAATACCCATCAGAAATAGGGGGATCTATCCGGTCAAGCGTAATCCTGGCGGATTGGCTATCAAGGGATGCGCTAAACGAGCTGGTATTGATTATGGAGACACTTCCAGCCTGGTTGCACGTTTGGAAGTGCTCCGATCGTTGATGGCCATTGCAGGTATAGAAAACATGGCGCTGTGTCAGTTTAGCCTGTCAACGGCGTTGCTCTTTGGAGACGGTGTAGAAGAAATCTTCATGAAGCAGCCCGAAAGCTATGAAGAAGGGCTTAACAGTGTCAGTCGTCTCAAACGCAGCTTGTATGGAGTCAAGCAAGCTTCGCGCTGGTGGAATAAACGCTTTGATAATTAGCTTGAGCTTCTTCAGAGCAGTAAAAACTCCTGTGTTTTCATTTTCCACACCCCAACGGGTAAAATCATCATTGTTCTGTATGTTTCCGATGGATTAGTAACAGCAAACATCCAATCTGAGGGGAACTTATTCAGATGCTGTCGCCGGCAGTGAGCTCAGTTCCAGCCATTCAACCTAGAACAAGTCAAAACAAATCCGAAACCCCGATCCACATGGTTCGGTAACTACTGGATGGAATAATGCCTGAAGGGCCTTGGTCTACATTAAACCCGTACCAACAAAACAATAACGCGTTCAAAGTCATGTCGGTTAACTTACAGATCAAGAGAAAACCAAGATATAGCCTTCAAACTGGAGAGCAATACAGAACCGATCCACTTAATTCAGATCCAATCGCTAGAAATGAATTATTATTGGAATTTACAATTAGAACCACATGGTTTTCGCCCTGTTTGACTAACGTGTCAAACCAAAGGGCGTCCGCAGTCGAATTCCGGAAAAGAAAATCGAACAATGCGCCTTGTGGCCTGTGCAAAAAAAATGCATCGATAGATGACGCCCGTTATAATATAGGTATGCTAACGACTATCAAACAATAAATGACGGTGACCATAAAAGAAATTCCAAAGTTTACGTAACGGTTAAGAACAATTGTTACAGATGCTACACCCTGTATAGAGCTTGATTATAACATGATTTATGACCGTTAAGGTACTCTGCGCTAGGAAGATTTAAAATTGTTCTGATCGAAGAGATTCAATATAAATGTTAATTCCTTCATCCTTCCATCATCAGCCTATTAATTTTATTATCCCTACTAAAACATCGATAGATTCAGTGTGATATGCCCTTGTGGACAAACCCATTCAGAAAAATGAGAAGTGAGATTAAGGATTTTTCCAAACATTTGAACGACATATATAATTAACCATACGTCGAAATTTTATTCCCAGTTTCGCTATTCCCCAGCGTATATCGCAAAATGTCCGCGGCCTTTCATTTGCACACATTGCTCGCGTCTAACTTTAATCGAAAGTTTCTAATGTCACATTTTGAACATAAAAATGCACTAAAGCAACTTTATTTACAAAACGTGAAGCAATTTTCTTAGACCCACGCACGAATTGGCAAGTTTAGAATAAAACTTTGCTTTCATATAACGGTGGACCGGCGAATTTTAACTTGACGGCTCTCATTGCGGATTGATTCTCTCGTCACTTTACCGTCCTAGCGTCAAAAGCAAAAGGTTCGGAGCGCAGATAGAAAGTAGATTAATTGCAACGTAAACAAAAAAAACGTTTTTGCTAGTAACCTAATTGATTTTGAAGGTAGGCATACTGTCTTATATTATTCATTTAGAAGCTTGTTACTATAATTAACAATTTAATTAAGAATTAAGGTAAAAAATCGCCTACTTTGTTTAATTTTCTTTCGACTAGCGTGAATGATTAGATTACAAACAAGCATCTGAATTTGAGTTGATGAAGATTGATAGTGGTAAATTAAAAAAAAAAGAAAGGTCTTGCAAATATTAACTAATTCTAATATGGACCAAAGTTATTAGATAATTAAAATCAAATTTAACAAACTGGCAACAGTGCAACGTGTTAATTAACTTTCATTTCCTTTGATTTGGTTTGAAGATCCATGAAAAATTATTGCCCCTATAATTATTCAGTAAACAAAATTGAGTAGTCCTCAGAAATATTCACTGCCAGGAAACTTCCACCCAGAATCAGAGAAGAACATTTCGAGATATTGAAAATTAGGAGTATTGTTCATATGTAACAAAAGTAGGTGAATTATTTATTCAAAACTAAGTATGCGACCTACTCATCTTGAGGGATTTGTTACGACCGCCAGAGATAGTCATCAACAATTTTCTTGTATAAGATCGCATTGACCGTTGAACAATGGGAAATTTCTACCTTTTAAGATGCTATCATCCTCGTCATCATTAGAAAAGTAACTTCATTGTTCTACCACTCGGTATCGTTCCGTTCTTGGGGGTCACAAATTCTTATGAAATCGGAACTTCTTATTCACTACTTAAGTAGATTTTTCCGAAGTGAAATAATTGAGCAACCCCAAGGGCTTTGACTATAATTACTGATGTCCACGCTTAGATATTAGAATAGAGGATGTGGATACATTATCGGATTTCTCTATTTGATTAAAGTTTCTTCAAGCAAGTATCTGTACCAATTTAGTTTTTGATGCCTTTTTTGCGATCAAATGAAATCTTAATTACAACGATCTCCCATGATACCTACAGTAGCGCATCACGTGATAATTAATCTAACCTAATTTACGTTTACCGGTTTTAGGATCTGTAAAAAAGGATAATTAGTTATTACTTTCTGACGGTCTGAAGGCATTTCCTTTAAAACCTGATGCAGTAAACGCCGAAAGATAAATTGTAACATTTGCTCATCTTTGTTTCAATTACTCGAAATTGAAACGGATACATATGTAAACTAAGTTTTAATTGCAAGTAATTAATTGCTTTTCTATAAATTTTTTAGTAATGGAAACTGTGCCTCTTTTATTTTTATTTTATTTTAAAAACGTTATATAATTACTAAGGGGGACCTTTTGGAATATGTTTGGACGCCTTCCCGGATGACGTTCAAAGAA
This sequence comes from Photinus pyralis, assembly GCF_008802855.1. NCBI lineage: Eukaryota > Metazoa > Arthropoda > Insecta > Coleoptera > Lampyridae > Photinus > Photinus pyralis. Next base: position 13,531,730 of record NW_022170663.1, read on the forward strand.
GTTCCACTGCCTCTCTAGTGGGATAGCCAGGATATCCTGGAGATGTTAAATTCAATCTCCAGTATCCAACCTGGACATACTGGAATTTCCTAGGGAAAACCTGGAATGGGTTTAGAGTGATGGCAGGACGCCATTTTTAAATACTAAACGACTTTCTATTGTTCTTAATATGTTGACGTTTTAAATATTACCTGGAGTTTACCTGAAAAGAACTTAAAATAGTTACAGTTAGCCATTTTTCCATTCTTATACATTTTTTGGGCTCTACGCATGCACCTTCTACACAGATTAAAACCCATGCGTATTGCAGCATAGGATTCCTGGAAATCCTTATGTTTGCCATGTTCCTTAACTTTTCATATTACAGGATACTTATGATTCATCATTTTGTTTGAAGTAATTTTAATATTCCTAAAGAGATCGATGTATGGGAAACATTTTGCATGAGCAGATTCTGCATAGTGTTTAGTGTTAAGGGTCGAATCCAAACAAAGGATTTTATTTATTCTGCTTCCTTAAGGCGTATATGTTTTGGAGAGGAGAATATAACAGTAAAAACAAATTTGAGATAAGAATCAAAGTTGGCAGAAACACGAAAATATGAATTTTTGCCAATTCCGTAGATGCTCAATTTATTTTATGGACGTGAGATCTTCGACTCTTACAATTTCACCTTAAAATTGATAATTTCTTTAGTTTTGTAAAATTTAGTAAGCTTTTGGAGCTTTACGTTTCAGTTTAAATCACCAAATTGCAATTCTAGAGTTTTATAGTTTTAATCTTAAAACTAGGAACGTAAAATTCCAATCTAAAGGTTTAGAAGACACTTGGAACCTGCTTGAAGCTGCAAATTTCAAAATTTCAAGCCTGCTATTCATAAAATATGGTCTCAAGCACAAAAAATGGCACATAACATCGGAGCTTTGCATTTAGCCTAAAACAGGGTAGAATCCAAAACAATTCGTACTTTTTCGATCAGACTTCTCAATCAAAAGTTATAGACTAGAAACCAATTTCGAAAGAAAATTCAAAGGGCTGTAACTTTTGAACTAGTAGCCCAATCTTGGAACTGTTTGAAATTATGGATTCTACAGGCCACATTCTATAAGAAAATTTTTTTCCGTGTCGATCTGAGACAATTTTTTTTTCGGCTCAAAAAAAGGCAGTGTACAAACCTTCCTTTTTACCAAAAATCGACTGCACCAAAATTTCTCGGGAAAACACTTTTTCGTATTAATTTTGGTGCGTAGAATCCAAAACAATTCGTACTTTTTCGATCAGACTTCTCAATCAAAAGTTATAGACTAGAAACCAATTTCGAAAGAAAATTCAAAGGGCTGTAACTTTTGAACTAGTAGCCCAATCTTGGAACTGTTTGAAATTATGGATTCTACAGGCCACATTCTATAAGAAAATTTTTTTCCGGTCGATCTGAGACAATTTTTTTTTCGATCCTCAAAAAAAGGCAGTGTACAACCAAAAATCGACTGCACCAAAATTTCTCGGGAAAACACTTTTTCTTATTAATTTTGGTGCGTAGAATCCAAAACAATTCGTACATTTTCGATCAGACTTCTCAATCAAAAGTTATAGACTAGAAACCAATTTCGAAAGAAAATTCAAAGGGCTGTAACTTTTGAACTAGTAGCCCGATCTTGGAACTGTTTGAAATTATGGATTCTACAGGCCACATTCTATAAGAAAAATTTTTTCCGAGTCGATCTGAGACAATTTTTTTTCGAGCCTCAAAAAAAGGCAGTGTACAACCTTCCTTTTTTACCAAAAATCGACTGCAGCAAAATTTCTCGGGAAAACACTTTTTCTTATTAATTTTGGTGCGTAGAATCCCTGGCCTAAAATCAGTAAACAATAATTAAAGCCTAAAATTTATAAGTATATAGTTTCGGGTACTAAAAACTTCAAAGGTCTTGAAGGCATTCCAAGCTTCAATCCGATAAATTAACATTTAGGGCCTGAAATTCTTAAACTAAAACTTCAACTTGGCATGTAAAAACCCAAACTAAAGGATTAAAAGCCATTTGACATTTTGCATTTCTGCTTCCAAACGCTGAATTGAAAACTTGTAAAATATAGTGTTAATCTCAAAAGACTGTATGTTTATAAGACGTTCACATTGCTTTTGAGGTTAAAAAACCAATGAACTCGAAATGTACGGCTTGCAATTTCTAAGATATGGTTTCGAACTTAAACGTAAAAATTACAAGTTTGGAAATTTGTGAAAATGCATTGTCCTACTCGGATTCAGATAATGCAAAACAACCCCTCTTCATTTGTGCCATGTCAATTATTACACGCTTCCTAGAAAGTAGAAAATATTGAACAGTAGTAAAGAACTAGAAGTGTCATTTGTTACATCGTCAAGTGAGTTAACGCCCAATGACAATTTGCATATCTTACCTACTGTTAAAATTATGTGTAGGAAAGCAACGTCGACTGAAAAAACCAAGCCCATATATTCTCCTATCTGTAATGGAAAAAAAACCTTATTAATTACAAGGATAATTTAATTTTCCTCGTAAAAATAGAATTGATGATTGCCTTTGATTACAAAAACAAGTTCCACGACGAAAGGTACTCAAACATCATTATAAATTCATGCGTGAGTCACACTTCCACAAAAAAAACGATGTGGCTCAAGAACACCCCATCTGATATTATATTGTAATTTCATTGAACCGGTTTCGTAATACTCATTTTTTTGTTATTTACCGTGGCAAATCGGTACGATATTTAATTATTCGCGTAAGTAGTGCACGAAATCTCACATTGGTCCATAATGTCGAGAAGTTAAATCGTGTGGTTCCCATTCGTAATGGAATTATTAAGTATCCGGAAGGATAATGGCACTATGGGTACATTAAATTATTAAATATACGGCTGTAAGTACTTAATTACTGGCTGCAGCGACTGTAACTAATGTCACTATTGAGTAAGGAAGATTAACAAGAAAAAGTTATATTTACGTTTACACGTAAGTTATATAATTATACAGCTGCTCGCTGCTCTAGTAGTACAGACATTTGCATATGAGCTCACGAAGCGTATTGATGTTCTTGTGTGTAGCTTGAGTTTATTTACCGTTGTTTACGATGGCGCTATTGTATTCAGAAATTTGTCTTAATTCACAGAACACTGTAGTCTTATTTTGAAAGAAAAAACACCAATGCTGTAGCAAGCGAAGAGTTTTGTCAGTCGATAGTGGACGCACCACAGGATTGCGACAGTTCTTGTTCGCAGCTTTAATGGTTTTTCTTTGCACCTATTGAAATACACTTTGAGAAGTCGGCGAAGATGTAATTTGGTTAGTAGTAGACCATTAACTGTCTTCCTCTTGTGAAATTCCAGGATTTCATTCCTTATGTATAATAAGAAAGGAAGGATAAGTCCAGAGTTGTGGTTTATCTCGGAAAATTCGTACATCGGATCGGTGTCCGGAATAGTCGCCCCGAAATAGAATTTGTTCCTTTGATGTGGTCCTGTAGGAATCTTGATGAGGACAATAGACTGTCTATTATGAATCTTTTCTTGTAATTTTTATTCTGAATATACACGGTGTCCATTTTTCGAGTGCCACTATGGAGATCTCGCTTATCTTAAGAGATAGAAATCTAAATAATAATCTAAAAATAAATTTATAATATCTTCAATAGTTTTGAAAATACCTATGGCAAAAAATCGAAAATTTCTGATTTTCATTTTTAACTTTTTCATGGTAAACTAATTGTACTAGACACTTCTAACACATTATTCAGACACTTTTTAATGGAGATTTCGAATATGACACCCGTTTTTAATAACTTTCAAGATGACGGAGAAACACGTGGCAACTTTAGTTTTTTTTATGGGCGCCATTTTGGATTTTGACATTTTGAGATTAGGTCTTTTTTTCTCTTTACAACGATATATCACACATGGTGGTTCAGTATCACATTTTTTCTAAAAATACAATTTTCATTTTCTGCGAAGAGTGCTATGCAAAAACAAAACATTCTTTTGTTCTGAACAAAATGTTGACTTATTTCAAGCAGTGTCATTTACGTTTGTGCTAGTTTTATTGCTAAAATATTATTTATTCTTATGTATTTTGTTCTAATTTGAATTATAATTTTCTTGCAAAACGAAGGTTCAATTCTGTTCATATGAAAATCGAATTTTCTCAACACATCTAGTTGCCTGATGCCAACGCTGCGACCGGACATATGCATCAAACTGTCAAATTTTGGTTCACAATAAAAGCACGTTTTTCCAAAGCACTCTTCTCAAAAAATTAAAAATTGTATTTTAGGAAAAATGTGATAATGAACCACCATGTGTGATATATCGTCGTAAAGAGAAAAAAAGACGTAATCTTAAAATCTCAAAACTAAAAATGGTGCCCATAAGAAAAACTAAAGTTGCCACGTGTTTCTCTGTCATCTGAAAAGTTATTTAAAACGAGATGTCACATTCGAAATCTCCATTGAAAAGTGTTCGAATAATGTGTTAATTAGACATGTCTAGTACGACTAGTTTATCATGAAAAAATTAAAGACGAAAATGAAAAAGTTTCGTTTTTTTGCGATATTTTCGGAACTATTGATGATATTTTAAATTTCTTTTCAGATGGTTATTCAGCAGGGAAATTCGCAAGTTTGCCCCCATTTAACCAACTTTCTATCTCTTAAGGTAAGCGAGATCCCCATAGTGGCACTCGAAAAATGGACACCTTGTATAGTGAAAATCTTTTTATTTTTTACTGAAACACTAGTTGTATTGGAAAGTAGACACTGAATTTCAGGTTTGAATGATTGGCTTTGCATCACAAGCTATTTTTTCAGACCAAATCACCTGAAGAAGAATTTTTACCTTTATAACGCAAGCAGTCAAAAATCCAAGGGGGTAAAAAATTTGAAAAATATGTGATAAAATAGCTCTTTTCGTGACAGATTTAAAGGTTGACTGATTTATCTTAAACATGAGAAAATCCATAAAGACCTAGAGTTCTGGCGCTTTCACCTATTTTAAGCAAATCAGAATTTTTGATAATGAGAAATTTTGTATAACTTTGGGTTTATTATATATCCTCATCTGAAGAATAATGGAGAATAAAGCTAAGTTGCGAAGAAGACAAGTTTATATCGAAAATGCCCTTACGGCAAAGGAGAGAGAAATTCAAAATGAAATAATGAGGAAGTCTATAGAAGAAAAGGAAAAAAGACAAAAGTAGGTTATCAAAAATTGTGGATAGGAAACCCGCTATTTAAAAGTGAACTTCCAAAAAAGTAGTAGCGAATAAACAGGACGGATCCAGCAAGAAAACCCAAGCAGTGACAAGGACAAGAAAAACTAATAACATAAAGATAAAAGAAGAAAAAGTTTGTCTAGGAACATGGAATATAAGATAGAACATCAACTCAACAAAAAAGCGAAGTTGAGGAAATGAGGAAACAGATAAGGCATACAATAGAAGAAACAAGCAAAACTTTAACGAGAGAAGCAAAGAGGACAAACAAAAAGCAATGGTTTGACCAGGAATGCAATATGGCAATCGAAGCGCATTACTACTACAAAACGATGCTCAGGAAAATAGAAAAAATTACGCAGAACAAAGCAGTGGATAAGAAGGACGAAGCGAGAATACGACATACAAAGATTAGAAGAATTAGAGGAAAAATATACGTCGAAAGACATCAGAGGATTTTATAAAGAAGAATACAAGATACAAGTTCCAACAATAGAAGACGTTAAAGAAGTGGAAAATTTAAAAAATAATAAAGGTCCTGGACAGGATAAAATTTTCGCTTAAATGTTCAAATATGGACTTCTTTATCGTAAGTACACCATTTGAATTTTCCGTAATTGAATCTTTGTACCTTTTGTTTAGGTTTCGACTGATCTTTGTCATATTACAATTTCCATCGACGATTGTTGCATTCATCTATAATTACCCCTCTTATTTAAGAGGTATGTAGTATGTACATTTTAGTTTATGAACAAAGAGGGGTTACTTCTGATTTTCTTTTAGGGTTTTAATTTTAGGGTTCAATTTCTATTTTAATTGTTACCAGTTTAACGAACCAATTTAATTCAACTATAAGGGCCATCTTAGGTTTTGGAGACGGTAACTTTTAGCGTATTAGTATTTACTGTTTGCCCCTTCTGGGTCATATGCTATCACATTTAAGTAAGTTGATCTTTGCGATCTCGGTTAAGTTATGGTCAAGTGAAACTCGCGAATACTACTGGAGTTCCTTCCAGAACGAACTACCGCTGTGGAAGATTCCAAAGTTCCTCTTTTGTGTTTAACTCAGAGCTAGTTGGCCGTTTATGCGGCGGGTTTCAGGAAACGCAGCACCAACTCTACCTCCCCATTACAGTTGATACGTTGAAAAATCATCAAGTGAGTTAAACCTCCAAAGAATTTGTTAAAGATTGTTTTGTTGAGGATTCCGAAATGATGCTGTCTAAAGTCAAGTAAGATTGATATTAGTCACCTACCATCTGAAGAACATTAACAGAAACTCTGATACTGGAAGGAAAAGATCCATCAAAAAGTACCCTGACTTTAGTAGTAAGGTTTTCCTCTTTCGAAACAGCATGACGTGGGAGAACATATGAAATATTTGAAGAATGGCCCAATGGAAACTTTGACATGTGACATAAGCCAATATATTCTTTAATAAAATCGTGGTAATCTTCCTTCAGAGAAATATTAGTTTGAAATTTTCTCTCTAAAAGTCTAAACTATAGAACCGTTTGGTAGGGGATTGCTTAGTATCTCCAAGTTTATTAGGCGAATACTTGAGTACTTGAGAGGAATGGTGACGATAAATCTACCTTCAGAATTTCGTATAAATGTTGATACAAATTGTTCCTCACCTTTTTAGATGATGAAAAAGTTGAATTTGTTCATTCTTCTAGCTCCCAGAATCTAGAAAGATTAGGATACTCATCGCACTGGGAAAAAATGCAAAGAATAAAACTGTAAGAAATAGTAGGTGGAGGACCTGATATAATCCAACCAAATTTAGTTTATTTGGACCTAATCAAATTCTGGAAGAAGTTCCCAGCAATATGTGCACTATGTGTACTAAGTGTCCACTTATCAATGTGGAGTGGAGTGTGGTGTTTTCTACTACATTTTTGACATTTGCCACAGATAACAATCTTTACTTATATGTCCAGTACGTAAACAATTTAAGCAAAGTCGTACCTTTTTTGCAACTTTTGTTCTTTGATTAACATTTAAATTTAAGAACTGAGGATAATTTAAAATCTTCAGAGATTCATTGCTATACTGGCACTTAGCTTGTAGGTATAGACACAAATGACTTGGACTTGGAATTTGGGTAAAATATGAAAATGTGATTGTAACCGTCAGACGAAAGCGAAAAAAAAAATTGAAATTCCACCGGCTGTTAAACAAGCTTAATAAAAACAATGAAAACGATTCAAATGCCGTGTAACTGAAATAATGGGAACCATAACACTGACATAACTTTCACGCGATTACAGAGCTTTGTCTTTGAACGAATGAAAGCTAAACTATTTCAAGTGTAATGTTATAGAAAGTGCCTTTTATAAATCATAACATACAAGTGCATGGGTGTGATCAAAATGTATACGAAAAAAAAATCGAAAGGAAGTGCTTTCCCACCAGTAGGCCAAGTTCGTTTAGAAGAAAAATATTCGAATGTGTCGCTACATAAAATTTCTCCGGAGACTGCCTGGAGCGTTTAATATTTTTGATCATCCAACCATGACCTATCCACACTTGTTCTTTACTTAACAATTTATAATAACTTCAAGTGCGATTTTTAATTGGATCAAAGTATATGAACTGAAAACTGGTATTGGTAATGAAGATCGGACATTTCCTTGTAATCTTGCATGTTGTGGTAATCCATGCATATACATATTTATGTGACTTGAATAATAATAATATACATTTGCAAATAAAAGTGAGGTAACCGACACGTTTCGTGTCGAGTTCAAAAACACGCATACATAACTCGAGAGTCTCCTGCGGTCTCGTTTTGCAAAAGCAATAAGAAATTTTACTTCTATTAATTACAATACAATAATCAGAATCTTAGCGGTTTATTTTAATCGGATTATTACATCGCAGGAAACGAAGACTGTACCAACAACGGCGCCTGAGCAATATCCTGCCGTTACACGCAAAAAATTATTCACGATTTTTTCTAGCGTAAAACCTCAGTCTGTTCTAAATTTATTATTCTTAACTAGCCTACATTTCTTGTAAATCCGTCTCGTTACCAATCACCATATTAATCCATAAATGTAAAAATAGGAGCGGCCGTAACGGTAACGGACCCACGCTCATTCTTCCATAAAAACAATCGTCAGGCTAGCTTGAGGTTAGACACCCGCGCCTTCTTTTTAATTTTAAATGCGAAATGGTTTCTTACACTCAAGTTGGTGTTAACAAACGATACAAAATTAGCCAACTATTTAAAAAAAATGCTATTTTCTTGAGTAAACTGCAGAAAAGCTGTCTTTAATTTTTAAATCAGTTTCACTCACCCGTCATACACAGTTAAACATGGTATAAATATCACTTTCTGTAGTATTTGTGCATTATGCTGCTGTCTTGACAAGCTAAAGGACATTTTTAAATGGCTGGTACTAGTAACCTCCTATTTTACTTACTCAAGGGGTATCTTGGTAAAAGAACAAAAATATGATTAAAAGTCGCTAATTACCTACTCAGATGCAAGTCAATAGCGAACGTTTTTGACCCTCTGACGAATACTCCTGCAATAACTCCCCCCACTTTCCTTGTGAGAATTTTGAACCTCAAAACCCAAGTGTTTACTATTCAACATTGTATATTTCTATATCCCACTGTGTTTGCGTGCAATTTAACATAACCACGAATAACTGAATGTCTCAAATTGTGAGTTTTGCAAGAAATTTGAGTTTGGGTCTTAATATTAGGGGTTAATTTTGGCGTTTTACTTTGAAGAAACCCTTAAAATCCGACCGCTCGGTTCTTGAATCGTGACCATGGAGATCAGCCCGTTAGTGGTTCGTCACCGCTACTAGTGATTCATACAACCCTAATTGGGTGCCCGTTGAATCTTCAAGGAGGACTGTGCCAGTCATATTCGACTCAGGTCTAACGCACGAACTCAAAATACCACTGCAATACTAGGCAACAGAAGTCCGCGGGCAATGCCCTATAAGAATTATCGTTAGGGGTAGCAGGGCAAGTAAGATGGACAAATGAATCAATACTAAATAAAAAAAAAACAGATCTGGTTAAATACCTTCCATAATGTTTACAAATTTCTTGTTTTTCTAAATAAACAATGTTTACACAGAAAAAAATTAATAAGGTTTAATGCGAAAATCAACATCATCTTCATTTGGCACCCAAAAACAAATAGTCGTTTTATTTGGCACAGTCCAGTGACCAAACGTTCGGTTTCTGATTTCCTGGTTAATAGACAACAAATATTCCAACGTTATTTTAACACAAATATACTGATAAAGACACAAATCTTAATCCACGTCACTTACGATTTTCTTTTTATTTTTACCTGGATTAACTTTTTACCCATAACCTGTTGTCAAAATTGTAGTTCGTGGCCACGTTTTTTGCTTATCTACTTCCAATTTTTTGTAATACAAAATGAATAGAACAAATCTCCTCTTAAATTTTCTCTCTACGGTCTCCTCTGTAAAATGGATACTTCTTAGATTATCGTGGGATGTCTCAAAATTTCCGCGAAAATGGAAAACACAATGGAACTAAGGCATGCTAGATTTCATAAATTTTTTAAATGATGAATCACGAATTTCTCTATTTTGTTGTATATCAACCATATGCATATTTTATGTTCTATAGTAAATTGATTGCTTTTTTCAAATATCGTAAAAACGGACGTAAGCATTTGCACCTATCTTGATTGCGAGATAACCGCCGTTTCGTTTCGTATAAAATTACAATCGGTACTCTAATTGTTTCCCACCGACTACCAAACAATACCCGATACTCGGCTTAAGCTGGGGAAAATGAAAACGAAATTTGACATTTTCACTTTTTCGGGGATATCTGAGTAATTTTTAAAGATTTTTCGAAAATTTCAAATGCGTTTTTTAGTCACAAAAAGGGGCAACTTTGCCCCCATTTGATCTGCACTGCATCTCTCACCGTTACGGAGATCGCAATGGTGAGCCACGAATTTGAACCACCCTGTACACTTTGTAACGTCAACCGAACCGTCGTATGATCGAGTTTGAACGCGTTATTCTTATGATGAAGTAGACATGTGATTCGAGTTTGTCAATTTTCTGTTACAGCCTGAATTCGTCCGGGGAGCTCTTTTCCGGTGACAGCTTACTACTTTAAGGGTAAGATCCTTAAGAGATCCTTTAGTTACCCAAGAGATCCTTTAGTTACCAAATTGCACATCTGTATAACAAGATACCATCTGATTTCAAAACATTAAGCCAAGTTAATTTTTAAAAAAGGCTGTGAATGCATTTCTTCCATAAAAATTAATTTTTATGCACTTAATTGCTCCCTTCAGTTGAATCTTTGCTTGTTTTCGTGTCCCATTAATTCCAATAATATACCTATATGATTATGCGTGTATGAAACGTGTACCTATATGTATATAAATAATTATGTACCTTAGTGTTCACTGGAGATATTCTTTCTTTAATTTTTTCCATGTTTATATTTTATCTGTGGCCATATCAATATTAATTTCTATATGTTATATCGGGTTAGGTGGAAGAGCAGCACATGGCATACATGTCATTGCTGAACCTCGCCCATTCCTAGTGAATAAAGGCATTTATTATTATTATTATTTTATCAGTTTTATATTGTTACTTGTACTTTCAATAGGGATAGGAATTTTTGGTCGAGTTCAAATTCTACGGTTAATACCGCTGCAGCTTAGCACCAAATGAATGCAAAAATCTCGTAGAATGCTCACCCGTTTTTATTTCTCATTGATTAATGAACGCCTACAAAATGGCTTCTTATTAACCAAATAGGATTCGTTGATTCGTTTGCTTAGTTCCTCCCTACGAATGAAATAAGAGCTAAATCAAACCCCACGTACTTTTCAAACATGCCAATTCCACATCTCATCTCCTGACAACCGGAACTCATTATAAAAACAATGCTCTACAGAAACTAAAGGATAATTCCCCAAATGTTTACAGATTTATGCTACTAGCCACATTGGAAAATCTAAATTTCCACACCCTGTAAACTTTCCATGAATGTCTAACCTACCCCTGAAATTAAACGAAAATAAAAAAAATAGAGGCCAGTTTGGATTTAAATTTTTTCTCGAATTTTCGTTGGCATTGTGATATACCTTGATTTTCCGATAAGAAATCATTTATGGTGGAATTTCAGTTATACATTTTTACACTGTTAGAAATGAAGTCTGCAACATTCAAGTCTAAATGGCTCTTTTGTCTTTTTAATTGCTTCAGGGTATTACGGCACCGCGACAGCGCAAGTGTATCTAAAATTCAATGGGTTTTACATTTACAAGGGTTTTTTTGTTTCATTCGCACTTTCCGACTTAATCAGAAAATTTCAGGATTCCAATTGACCAATAAAAAACATGGCGAACTTAGTTTCCTACACGTCATATAAAAAAGGTGGTAATTACTTAGAAAGAGGTAGAGGGAATCATTTCAACGAGTCCCACATAAGTATCATAAGAGGATAAGCTTTTATTCGTGAAGCAGAAAGCGCCAATAACACTGGTATTTTCTCTACCTGGTCCAGAAGCAGTTCACGAGCTTGCTTTTCCTCTTGCTCCAAAGACTTTTGTTTTATGAGGATCGAGTGACAAAGACGTTTCATCCAGGTTCCCAATAAACTCTGACTTGTCACGGAGATTTACGGTCAGAGTTTTGTCCAATATAGTAAAATAATCATTGATAACAAAACGAGCACTAACATGGAAAAATAATGTTGTTTTAGGAATCTTATATTGTTTGTCTCACATGCTTAGAAGCGAATTATCTAGGCGGTGTAATAAAAAAAATTAAAAAAATTAAGTAAACCCCATTTATTTTAACGTGGATGCAACGAAAAAGGATACTATAAGGTTGTCAAAAGCAAATTCAAATTTTGTGTTTACTTTATAAAATGATGGTAATTGTGCCCCAATATTTAATTCAACTACGAGTAATAAAGCCCAATTGTTTGTTCATTTTATTAATAAAGAGCATACTCACGTAGGCAAATAGTGCAACGAAATCCAAACACGATCATGTTAAAATGGGTAAACACCCTTGATTAAACTAGAGCATTTTGCAACGCTTCCACTACGCTTCTGGTTGCAGGGGTAGGTACTTACCATTAATTAACAAATTTTACACGCGAACCCACTAATTAACAAACAAAATACACGAATCGTCACACGAAGCAACATTTCAATCGAAAGGGCGAGGATCAACTGTCTGCATTTCCTAAACAAGGAAAATGGAAATTTCGCCACTAACATTCATAAATTCGCTCCAAATTTTCACCGCGGATCACCTTTGAACTTTGAATTAGAAAAATATGTAATATTTAAATAATTAATTAACAAAGTGGGCCATCAAAAGTCTTTTTCTCTCAGAAATGCGGAAGAATTAGAAATTTTATTTTTTTCTCGACGTATATAGGCTGTGTTTACATATAATATTAATAATAAACTTTCAAATCTTCGATTATTTAAAACGTCAACAAAAGCAAATGTTTCGATATAGTGGACGTCCTAGATTTCGTAATGTTAATATGCAAAAGTACGGCGGATGCCGCTGATAAAACTTACAAGGTATATAATACGTGAGGTTTCTTATACATTTCCGTTTTTTTGTTACTTTCTACCGAGTGTAGATGATTTCAATTCAAATTATCCAAATCGGACGCTCCTTCGGTTGGCTGTGGGAAATGTACCTCACTTTCCATTTTTGCTACATAAATCAAAAGCGACCTTCACAGGTGGTTTCAAGCATCAGCGTGAATGCAACTGGAATAAGTTATTAGGTGAAGGGTTTCCATTACGTTACAATTCGTAGGTCGATTGTAATATCGAAAATTTATTAAGGATGGAATGATTCCTCGCGTTATTCTCGAATGTTTTACACACGTAAGGTTAAAGTTTAAGCTCGTGACTGTGAATGGTTTTTTTTTGTTTCTTCCTCTGAATCGTGAATTGTAGCTTAAAGATTGTAAGATTTTGAAGTAATTACAACTAGAAAATCTAAAGCGATCCGGGAGCACGAAGATCCAACAAAAATGTTATTTTAACGAAAGCTTATCAAAACAATTCAATCATCGAAATAATAATGTTCCGTTGTAACGAACGGTATATGTCAAACTCCAGGTGTTGCGAGTCACGAATCCCGTCCACAGGACGAATAAGTACGTAATAAATCTTATGCCTTATCGGAATCAACCGAATTTTGTTCACGTAACACACAAACCCGCTTTAAATAATTCGCCACAATGCGGTGACATAATATTTTATGCAGTCTTGCTGGCGATCACGCGGAGACTTCAACGATAAATCAAGCGGGTAACCCCAATAGCATTGAGGTCGCTATAAGCGAAGCATAGATATTAGTAACACCCGCGTAAAAATTTATGAAAATATTGAAAAACTACTTTCTCCTTCGCATTAGTTACATCACACTTGGCTTTTTGCGAAGTTTTGACAAAAATGGCGATTTTCGTCATCGCGCCCAAATCGTAAAGCATCACAATGTAATGAATTATCCGAGTAACGATTTCAACATTTTGAAAAATTACAATTTTCCTGAATTTGGTAATTAACCGGAAGCTTTATTACCTACGCGAAAGTGCTTTTTAATTGCAATTGTTCGTTACTTAATTATTACACACGAGCCATGTACGAGTTTGGTCAATGCCCTTTAGCATTGTTATTTTAACTGTAAATAATTTAATAAACATTTTTGTATTTGTTGTATTACGCAGTTGGCCAGTATTTACTGTTATACATTAAACGAGGTACAGTTAAAGACTTCCTACAAGTTTGAACAGTATATGCAAATAGTGTTTTCTCGAGCATGTTTTGCAATTGGTAAATAGTAATGTCCGCTTCATATTGTTACGTAAGCCTTGATTACGGTCTTAAGGCAAGAAAATTATACCTTGAACCCTCGGCCTTCCTTAATTAACCTTAACTCAGGACAATTGTAAAGGTACCTAATAAGGAAAGCGGAAAATATTGGTGTAAATTTGGGTTGGGTATTGAGGGTCACAGTGAAGCTTAAGTACCTGGAAAAGAGCATCTAGGGGGAAAACTCAATGAATTGGAAGCGAAAAGAAGCGTTTTTCTAAATAGATGGTTACAGAGTTATAGGAAACGTGTCCTGAGAAGACATATTTCTTTCATTTGTATAATCGGGATACCAGCGTTATTAGTAGGGTAAATTGGATGTCTATACGTTATATAATATGTAATAACTAATAACTATCCAAAAAATGAGTTTTGTAATTTAAGTCAAAAGATTACTTTTGGAGAATTTATAAATCCATCAGGTTTTGAAAACCTCGAACAAAACCCGGAAGTTAAAATGTACCTACTGCAATCTGCAATGCTACTAAAGGAGGAATAAGTGCGGTGCGTTTGAAGAGCAGCAATGTACGTATTCACAATGGGGTTATAACGTCCTCTGGTTGCACATTAATTCCCTTTTTGGTGCAATTAATGACATATTAATTGATTCTACTGTCAAACTCGCGGAATTTGCGTTCAATTTAATAGTTCGCACTCGAATTTTCCAAGCTGGAGTTTTCTAGTAAGCTTCTACCCTTCCGCACAAATTTAGCAGCCAAAAACTACGTGGGTATTCCTTGGTAGTTCCCGACCCGAATTATTACTATTTTATTTTCAAATGTACGGTTAAACTTACCGTACTTCGAGAGTTTTATTGCACATGAGCTGCAAAGGAATTGGGTCGCCGAGATTGTTTTCTATCAAGATAGTTAGAAATGCGTTGGGAATAATGGAGAAATGCGCAATGGACGCAGATACCTATCGGATATCTTGCCCCATCCCAAAATCGAAATTTGAATGATTTCAATAGCCTCCCAGCTTTTTATTGGTGAAGAAACAAGAGGAGAAAGATGCCCGCGTTTTTCATGGGCAGCGTTTGACAAAAAAGAAAATTGACAAAAAATTAAAGGACAGAATCAAGGAATTATAGATTATAGAGATATAAAATTGAGGGTAAGAATAGAAAGGGAGGAAGGTCTTAGAGCGGAATACCCACTTAGCCGAACCTTAATGATGGGAGGAATGGAAATAGAGGAAGGAAAGAATATAAGAGGTAAAAGAAATGGCAATGCAAATAAACAATGGGGCAAAAGCGCAGATATAAAGAGAATGAAGGAAAAAGGGGCTTGGTGGCGATGACACACGTGTGAAGAATTGGAGAGAGGGGGTTCATGAATAATTTTAGAACAAGAAAGTACCTGTTCAATGAGAGAGCTGCTCATGTATGGAACGGAGAAGTACAAAGAAGATATTCTAAATGGAGGACACCACATTTACAGAGGAAGAAACTAAAATGGAAAGGATAAGGATAGTGTCATGATGCAGGGGGGTACGATTTGAGGAAAGGGTCGATAGGGAAAGCGAATTTGTGAAATAATTGTTGGCAACGAGGATGAAATGCAAAAGGAATGTGGGAAGAACAAAGAGGAAAATATTACGAAAGTAATGGATGCAGACGGGCTGAGGCCGAAATGAGGGGAGAACATAAGGAAATGAAGGTAAAAGGGATCTTGAATCTGGATGTACCAATACAACAACAGAGGGTGAAGATAGAGAGCGCACGAGGAAGTGGTACTTATAAAGATCTATTCGTCGTAAACCAGATGTTATAGCATGACGAATAAAATATTATTATTATTAATAAAGGAGTGGTTACGAAAGTATTTGTGGGCAAGAACAAAAAATATTAAAACAATAGCGAGATTCAGATGCGGAAATGAAGAGAGAGAGAGAGACAAGAAGAAAGAAAATGCGTAGAGAAAGGAGAAAACATACTGTACGCCGTACAGTGTACGGAGTCTGCTGGATGAGCACTGAGGAGGTGAGAAGTGGATGACGTGGATTTTAAAGAAAAGAAGGGGATTTTAGTTTTACTTTGTTAAAACTACGCATTTGCATATCCAAACTCAAAGATTACGCTATTCTCGTCTAAGCCCCGGTTGTACAATGTCGGTTTAAATTTCAGATTCGTTTAACTGTCGGATATCAGAAACACGATTGGTCAACTTGTGAAATATTAGCCAATCAAATACTTTAACCCACAATTTACCTATAAACTGAAATTTAAACTGGCATTGTACAACTGGGCCTTCGTCCCGTCTTTATTTCGAATATTCGGGATTTATCTTTGAAGTTGGACTTAAACCCGAAAATCTTGACTTGAAAAACTCGGAATTTCGGTTGCGACTTAAGAAATTGTGAGTTTGTTCACAACATCCTCGTTCAAGCTCAATCTCCATTTCAAATGTTCGGATTTAAACTCAAAATCCCGTCTTTACTTCGAATTATTCTGGCATGACCTCCGAATTTTGGACTTAATCCGGAATATTTTGACTTGAAACACCTCTATGAAACGCCTCTATTTCGAACATTCGGGTTGTAACCCCGAAATTCCTCAATCCCGCAAATTTTTACCTGAAATCTCGTATTTTCCGACTTTTAGCTTGAGAAATTTTGAGTTTATCAGAGAATTATCGAGTTTGTCACAAAATTGTTTTTTATCGACTTAAATAGCGAAAGTTCTGGTATAATCCCGAAAATTCCGCCCCTAACTCGAAGATCAAGATCTCTGTAACCTCACAGTTTAGCTGTCTGCGGTCTTCTACCACCCTGAGTGGGACAACTCTACCAATGACCCACCGACAACCCCTATCAAGGGTTTTTATTGTTGTTTACATCGAAAAGATTAATTTCTCGTTAATGTGTAATAAATCATTATGAATAAAATGGAAGATGATCTTTCGTCGCTTGTTTTGTAACATATCCTGCTGTGTAAACAACGTCATGTAAAAGTTAAGTGCCAATAATAATGGCGGAACACCCTATATATGATTTTATTTAGTAGCCCATTCAACGAAGGAAAAATAGAAGAAATAAATCGTGCTATGGTTGTAGGTGTCTTAAAAAACATACAAAAAATACTCTTGGAGGGGAGTAGATTATAACGGGTGAAGGGGGTTGCAAATACCCCATTTTGATTATAATTTTTTTTCCCCCCTTAAATATCTTTTTATGTATTGATCGCAGCGAAAAGAATGTATATGACCTTTTGTTTGGAGAATTTTCTGCCACCATTTACGAGTTATTTACTAACAACTAAAAAAAGGGATCTCAGCCCCCTCACCAGTTAACACCACCCCCCTTCACTGACAACTACCAATATTCGCTTTTCCCCTATTTGGGAGTTTTTAATCTTCGTTGAGTGGGTTATACGAAATAAGCACAAAGTATATTTTACTTGAATTTGTCTCAGTGTCTAGTTCCTTTTAGAATTGTTTGTAATTGCGTATTATTTATTGCTTGTTTCAATTTTATCGTTTTTGTAAATTGTTTTACTTAGATGTGTGTAGTTAATCATAAAATGTAGTCTTACCTGACGAAATTTAATTAAAACACGTGTTCTTATCGCTTTTAGAAGATGCAGGTGGTTACGATAAGCATAGTCTGTGCTCTCTTGACCTAACCGAATGCATTTAAATTCTAACTAAAAAGGTGTTTAGATGATCGAATTTTGGAGCTGGGATGCGCAATTAAGTAAGCCTAATTAACGATTGGCATTTAAACGAGTTGCTCTCAAAAGAAGCGCGCTTGAATTTTGACACCGATCCCGTATTTTTAAGACTTCTGGAACGACGTAATTAATTAAAGAATTTTTATTTTTGGGCTTTATCGGAAAGCAAGCCTTCGAGCTGGGGAAAACCGTCGAGTCGGCGTTCCGAATCCTGAACAGAAGCAGGTTTCCGTACCTGCTGGTGGCCCTCGAAGCACTTGCGTTCCGCCGTTCCCTACCGCCGCGCCGCCACCGTCTACATATATTTTATATTATAAATAGATGAGTGCGGGGTATTACGTTCAAACAAGCTTTGTAAGCTTTTCCATTTCGAAGGAATTTTGTTTCGATTTCGCTTCGGAATACATTTTTGTCATTGTCAATCATTAATTGTGTGTTTATTCCAATCCTTTATGCGACTCAAATAGTGTCTTCATGTCAGATTTTTCTATTCATCCCCAAGATTTATTTCAGGTGTTAATCAAGATTTGTGTAAAATAAATTCTTTGGAATTTTCGGAAGTTGATCGTGGCAACCGAGTCTCTCAAATTGAGAAGTTATAAGTCAATATTTGGATTTTCCTTTATAGCAGGCTAGGTGGTACCATTGCACACAGAACTCGTTTTGAATAAAATAATTGTGAATTTTGTAGATTTTTTGCGTTTCCGGACTAAATACTGAAACTTGATAAGGGGATAAATAAACATATTAGCGTAGTTGAAAAACCGATCTGGAATTGTCAACTGTACTGCCTTCTGAAATTCAAAAGTAATCTGATCTAAGAACACTATAAATATCGCTATATGAAGCTATAATAGAAGTTGAAACTGGAAGTCCTTAAGGTTAGCAATTAACTATTAATTGGGGAAGACTAATTAACGAAGAATTGTTTAAAATTTAAAAATAAAGTTGTAAATTCCTTACTAATTGCATAGAAAAGTTTGATAGCAATAAATTACATTTATGTTTCAATGACATAATAACCATTTAACTTTTTGTGGTCTTGATTACGTACTTAATGAGCCGGTACAAACTTTGGTACCAACTTATTCAAAATTGCAAGTCCGTAACCTTTTTTTCAAACCATTTGCGGTGTAATATTGAACTCTTTCGCTTCCGTACTGTACTTCAGCGGTGTCTCTTTGCTGCTTATAAGGTGTCCAACGTAATTAATCGAGTTTTAATTACAGTAATGAGGATAATTATCCATTTTCATGTCAAATGTCGTTAGAAAACCGGACGGATTCGATCAGCAAGATGACGATGCTCACGCTATAAGTATCTTTTTCATTTTCGCATTTTACTACAGAATAAGAAACGACCGTGGAACAATCCTACTTCTTAATTTAGAACGCGTGCCATGTATTTAACTAGATAGTCAAGTCATTAATTACAGTTTGTCTAAGGACAAATCCGGTGCACTTGAATTTATGCAAATTAATTGATGGGGTTAAACTTACCCGAATCGAATCACGCTCGCTCCGCGTACAGTATAGGTATGCTGCACCTGAAACGAGAAATAGGTCATTTTTTTCAGAAAAAACCAGATCGAGGCGTTTGAAACTGTAATTTTATATTATAGAGAAGTAAGAAATCAAGATAACTGTCCTACTTCAAGCCTATTTGTAATTCTATAATCGGTAATGCATTTTTTAACGTGCGTTTTTGTTCCACTTCAGATGACCTACCCGCGATTTTTCTTCTTGATCTACGCCAACAATACAGGAAAATGGCACTGGAAGATAAATGTTCCAAATACCAACAGTGGCACGCCTATTGTTAGTAATATACCATCAGCCAGATGTTCGAGGTTAAAACGTAGATGGTGATGGCAAAACGTTTACAAGGGCGGCAAAGAATTTTTGCATCCTGTTACTATCAATCTTGGTACAATCTCTTTTCATATACGTATGGCCATTAAGCTCGGCACTTATTGAGCCTTGAACGGATTGCGAACAACTTCAATGACATTGGCCGTTCGTAGGTGCTAAGATGATTAATTGAGTTTTTGCTGGTACCTCGATACTCTTGTCTGGTTAATTCGTGGACCCACGTCTCAATACATTGACAGGTAAGTACTGAAGTATATGTCAAATAAACATCCTATTTCAGAATCAAACAAGAGTTTCGTCTGAGAGCTACGTTTTCAATAACGAGAGGGTCTCCGAAACTGCAATTTTGGACTGAAAAGTGAAAATTGTCAATATTACATGAATTATGCTTCTGTTGTTCAAACCAAATAAAATGCCACGAATATAATCAAACGCATGCTTTAAATTAACTGCTCGAATAGCTTTTTCTACAAAAAAAATTAAGTAGAAAGAGGTACATGAAAAGTGTTTTAAATTAATTAGATTAATGTAGCCTTGTACGAAATCGTTAGTTATGATCCTCTGTCATAAAAAATAGGTGTAGGTTCAATATAGGGAAGTGTGAATGTTGAGTTCCCGTCTGTGGCCCACACATAGAAATCGCGGTTGTTTATTTTCGAGACTCGTTTGGAATTCTGCCCTCAATGACATCAGGTGAGGTTGGCAAAAACGCTACCCAATCGTAATTTTCACCAAAATTCGACATGAATAGCGAAATTTGGTACAAAAATTGGACAACATTCGATCTAGATCGATTTGATTCGTTCGGAAAGGTTGAAACGAAGTTTACCCTCAGTGGCACCGAGAAACTTTCCCAATGTCTACGATTTTAACAAAAGTTCCACTTAAATGGCGAACATTGTTAAACAAAAATAGGTGGAAAGTGTTTCGATATAGCACTCGTTCAGGAGTAGTCTCAAAATCGTGAAGTAAGTTCGGCATAAACGCATCTCACTCGGCCAATCCCTGCGATTTTAACTAAAATTCCACTTGACTGGCTTCGAAGTCGCATTTAACTCGTGGTTAAATTAAACAAATTAGGCAAGCAGTGCTTCCAAACCCAGGATAGCGTATTGTTTTACCATTACTGTCGAGCAAATAACGACTGGGTGCAATCAGTTTTTCCTAGAAGGGGGTTGACCACATTCCTTCTTTGAATTAAAATAGAGAGATTTAATTTCCCAATGTTCAGCGAAAGCGAGCGTTGCAGTAAACTTTGCATGATTACATTGTGCTTAGTGTCATTAGAAGCGCGCTTAATCAGTATAGATTTTGAGATTTGTCTCTGATTTGTAGGACATCTGGGGAAAAAAGATGATTTAATTTTGGAACGTTATCCCCGGAGTTCCAGTCCAATATTTTTTGGGAATTCTATATACGGTAACAGCATGATTTAGGGGGATCTTTTCCGTTTTGGCTTCGTGTTATTTTGGGAAATCTATACCGTTTCCGTGTACCGTATTCTGTTACCAAGGATTCGAAAGCGGTTCCTAATATTTCCAAAATAAACTAAAATCTCTAAATTCCTGCGTTTGAAATGTAACCTTAGTTCCTTTTAGATTTCTAAGGTAGAATCCAAAACAATTCGTACTTTTTCGATCGGACTACTCAATCAAAAGTTATGGACTAGAAACCAATTTCGAAAGAAAATTCAAAGGGCTGTAACTCTGATCTAGTAGCCCAATCTTGGATCTGTTTGAAATTATGGATTCTACAGGCCACATTCTATAAGGAAATTTTTTTCCGGGTCGATCTGAAACAATTTTTTCTTCGGGGCTCAAAAAAAGGCAGTGTATAACCTTCCTTTTTTACCAAAAATTGACTGCACCAAAATTTCTCGGGAAAACACTTTTTGTTATTAATTTCGGTGCGTAGAATCCAAAACAATTCGTACTTTTTCGATCGGACTTCTCAATCAAAGGTTTTGGACTAGAAACCAATTTCGAAAGAAAATTAAAAGGGCTGTAACTTTTGAACTAGTGGCCCAATCTTGGAACTGTTTTAAATTATGGATTCTACAGGCCACATTCTATAAGAAATTTTTTTCCGGGTCGATCCGAGACAATTTTTTCTTCGGGGCTCAAAAAAAGGCAGTGTATAACCTTCCTTTTTTACCAAAAATCGACTGCACCAAAATTTCTCGGGAAAACACTTTTTCTTATTAATTTTGGTGCGTAGAATCCAAAACAATTCGTACTTTTTCGATCGGACTTCTCAATCAAAAGTTTTGGACTAGAAACCAATTTCGAAAGAAAATTCAAAGGGCTGTAACTTTTGAACTAGTAGCCCAATCTTGGAATTGTTTGAAATTATAGATTCTACAGGCCACATTCTATAAGAAAATTTTTTTTCCGGGTCGATCTGACACAATTTTTTTTTCGGGGCTCAAAAAAAGGCAGTATATAACCTTCCTTTTTTACCAAAAATCAACAGCTCCAAAATTTCTCTGGAAAACACTTTTTCTTATTAATTTTGGTGCGTAGAATCCAAAACAATTCGTACTTTTTCGATCGGACTTCTCAATCAAAAGTTATGGACTAGAAACCAATTTCGAAAGAAATTTCAAAGGGCTGTAACTTTTGAACTAGTAGCCCAATCTTGGAACTGTTTGAAATTATGGATTCTACAGGCCACGTTCTATAAGAAAAATTTTTTCCCAGGACGATCTGACACAATTTTTTTTTCGGGGCAAAAAAGCAGTGTATAACCTTCCTTTTTTACCAAAAATCGACTACACCAAAATTTCTCGGGAAAACACTTTTTCTTATTAATTTTGGTGCGTAGAATCCAAAACAATTCGTACTTTTTCGATCAGACTTCTCAATCAAAAGTTATAGACTAGAAACCAATTTCGAAAGAAAATTCAAAGGGCTGTAACTTTTGAACTAGTAGCCCAATCTTGGAACTGTTTGAAATTATGGATTCTACAGGAGATAAAACCGTTTAAATTTGTCGGTTAGGGAAGTACAGGTGCTTTGCCCATTAACTAATATATATGGGTAAAAAAGGAAAAGGTTTATTACAAATCTCGATCTGGAAATTAAAACGAAAACAAGTATGTATGTTTTACCTTGCCTCTTAATTAAATTGTGTAATTGAAAAACGTCCCACTTCATGTTTTAATAAATTTTTCACCTCGTACAATTAACTATGTATTATTTCGTTTATTTATTCTTATAATTAAGCACACAAGGTAATTGCAACAGTGTTAGAATTTGTAATGTCGCCTAATGAATTTTAAAATAGCGACGCACGTCCATGATCGTGAACTTCGCCATTGTCGTAATTGTACATGTAAGTACAATGCTGCCTTTTTATATTCCGCTGTCATTCTAATCGCCGAAGCACGTCGATTTCTAAATCATACGCATCAGCATTGAGGTCAATTCCATTGTGCGTACACCTTTCTCTGCACATCGACCATTTCTTGGTCAATGGTGTTATTAACTTCAATTATCTAATAGCAAAACGACCAGTGATGTGGTCCCTAACTCCCTTTTGAAAACTGTTTTACTAAGCTCACGAGGTGCAATCCACGTTTTCTAGCAGCCCATTGAACTACCGTCAAAATAAAGACTTATAATAAACAGAAAGCGTTTAAATGTATACGTAAAGCTCTCCGAATTCTGGCCAAAGCACCTACTCAACTGTCAGTGTCTGCTTTTTAATGTAAGCAACTAACCCCATGGACAATGGCAGTATCAGCGAAACGTCTTATTTACCTTGTACCGTATATGTTTATGTAAAAAATAAAATGCAGTACGAATAGCAAGTAATTTTTTATGGTAAGACATGTAGGAGGTTGCTCGGCATCCACATTTACTAGGCGTAAGCGTCTCCATAAATGCAAATAATTCGTCTAACCTAGTTAGGTGCGACTTACCGCGTATGATTCATAATAACAGCATGCCGCAGATATTAAAAATTACTCCGCCAGTTACCATCGTTTTTGCTTAATTGTTGAGATAATTAATGATCATGCTTTCTATCACGACCGCGTATGTACTTAATCCGATAAAAAATTCCCATGATTCTCTACAAAATTTGATGCGTGTACATACTTCTTTAGTAATGTTAATACTTTCTACACTAAGATAATGCGATTTGATGTTAAATTTCGCTAGTTGGGAACGAAGGCGGTAATTATATTTAATTATCATGGCAATGCCTTTCTGGAAGGTAATTATTACAGTCAAATTCTGAAGAATCATTTACATTTCTCTTTAATGTGGTTAACCTGTTAACTTTCGTTTATGTAAAAGGCACAAGTACAGATCCTCATCCAAGTGTTGATTATTCATCTTCGTTAGGTATAGAAGCAGGACGAATCTCAAGGAACAAGTACAGGGCGAGGTATTTTAGAAACGCCACCATCGAATAGTAAAATATGGAAGGCTAAGGAATTCATTCTAGGCGAACTCGGAAAACTTGCCAACAGAACAACCTCAAGCTCTGTCTCTCTCCACATTAAATGCAGCCACATCATAAACTTGCCCCGGAAGAAATTTATGTTAATACCCCAATGGAATAGTTCAACAGTGGTATTTCTCTAAAGGTAAAAGCGGAAATTTATCTGTGAATTTTTTGTGGTAAGTTACCAGTTCGCAGAGCGAAATTACCGCGTGAGATAGGTAATTACGTTCATTCGAGACCGTATTTTTGCCATTATTTAGATGCGAAGATACGAAATGACAAAATTCTTATCGCAACGACCGGATTTGAATGAGATAAATTGAACAAAACATTATTTCCAGATGTCTTTTTAAATAAACAGTAAAATAAAGTAAAAATACTAAGTGATTATTACAAAACTAATCAACAAATAATTCTTAAACAAGATCACATTGGCTTCAAATTCAAATGCCATGATCAAAATTTTGTTCAATGTCAAATTAACGACCCTATGTATGCTTAAAGAAAATTGAAATTCACATATACAGAGTGACCCAACATTATTATAGGTGCGGATTTGATTTTTTCAAAAATTGAGCAAGCTTTCTAAATGGTGTGGGTTTTTAGCATTCTGTAGGTTCTTTAGATTCTGCAAATTCTGTAAATTTGGAAATCTAGCACATCTTGCAAATATTATAGATCCAGTAGCTAATGCAGCTTGTAAGTTCTAAATTCTGAAGGTATCTAGTCCCTGTCAATTTTATGGATGCTGTGTAAAATTGTAAATTCAGAAATATGCCATCGATTTCATTACATATAGATCCTGAAGAAATTTATAGGATGGATCGCGGCTAGGGAATGCAATCCCGCAGGAAAATCTCAATCCCGGTATTTGCGGGAACGTTAGATGTTAATCCCGCGGGATCCCGGTATTTGCGGGATCTCGGTATTTTTAAATAAATTGGCAAATAAGCAATTTTGTGCAGTTAACTCCTGTATTAAACTAAATCGCTAATTATCACAATATTCAACAAAAAAGTACCTTCAGCCTAACTTAGAACTCAAAAAAATCACCTGTAAAGCACAAAAAGGTGAACTTCTAAAGTGTCTCAAAAATCATAGTACATTTTTAACGAAAAAGTTTAACAATTATTTAAAAAATAACTTCTCCGCTATGCGTTTCATTACCAATGTAAACAGTGTCGTCCTCTTGGTCGACAAGTTCCTCAGTCCCGCAAATCCCGCGGGATCCCGCTCCATTTATGTGCGGGATTAATCCCGCAAAAAGGCTGCGGGATCCCGGTATTTCGGGATCCCGCGATCTCGGTATTGCATTCCCTAATCGCGGCAATCTGTTACGTTCGTTTTCATAACAATTTAAATTCCGTTTAAATAATTCCCATTTGATTTCTACGCCATTTAGGTATTTCCTTTGTAAACCCGTGTAGTTAAGATGTTTATTACCTACTGTAGGTCTTTGTTTCGCAAGCAGAGGTCCTGCAAATGTTTTCCTAATTTTATCTTGATATAACGTTTGATTACATACTGGTTTTCGATCCAATCGAATTGTAATTGCTACATTTGTTTGATAGTCACTTAACAATTATAGCTCCGTTGTGTTCTGCGGAAGCGTGTTTTGATTTTGATAATTTTCCAGACTACGAGTTAATCCCTTTGTGCTAAAAATTGATTTAAATTTAATATTGACCCTTCAGATCTAGATCTAAATAAGGCCTATCCGGTTTACTATTATCTACTACATTCCCCTTTTTTTTTATTTTTGCTAGTGTACAAACAAGAACCCCGTTATTCACCCCGACAGACCTCTAATTTGCCTTATCTTACCGTGTGCTTATAAAGGTAAATCTCTATTATGATACTTGGCAGGAAGTCATCATTTATTTTTTTAAAACTGTTTTCTTTAATTTATCCCATCAAGAACGCTGTTTTTCATTGTTCTCCATCCGACATCTAAATATTTTGATTTGTTATTACAAAAGCGAACATTCTAGAAATCCCGATAGACATCTAGGAGCAATGAAAGGCGGATGTGACGCATTCTTTCGGGGAAATATGACGTGTTTGTTATAGAACAGTCGGAAGCTTTCGGGAGCACTCGAAGAACATTCTAGAAAGCATGTTGTTTGGTATATAAGCAAATCGAATTGTGTTTCGAGTGAGTTCCAACATCAATGCGCTCATGTTGTGTTATAAATTGCGAGTGATAAATAATAATTACTGTTATGAACTAATTCATTTCAAGACTGTTATAAATTTATTGTTAGTTAATTGTTAATCAATAAATCACGTAATAAAATTTACGTTACACTACATTTACAAGCTGCTTATCAAGAAAGAAGAGAGAGTAGATCCCAAATTTGGGACAAAGTTGGTATGAAGGTTCGAATGGTTCGAATCATATCAGATCAGATTTTTCAGGCCCACTTCACCAACTCAATTCCGAGTCATTACAGAAAAGACACAATCAGTAGGCAATTTCGAGAAAAATCTTTCCAATTGCTCAGGCTAACTATCATGCTATGACACAACATTTTCAATTTTCGATTTATAACTCGAAATATGCCGATATCCAAATACTGGAATTCAAATTCTGACTTGCAACTTGGGCCATTTAAGAACGAGAACATGTTACCTAAATGCGATTTTTAAAAGTGTAGCGATAGATGGAAATTTTCGAGGTTAAGTTTCTGGTAAAATCAGAAATTTCGGAATACAGCCCCTTGTGGATGCAATTGATATTGGCAACAAAAAATGACGCAAGAGGGTACAAGGGCTTCTTGCCCTAAACTTGAGGAATTAAAGGTATATCTGCTACTAAAGCTCTTTTTTGTAACTTTTAGGTAATGTTTGAAGCTCTTGGTAGGTACTCGTATAACGCAAAGTTCAATTTGATATGAGTTTGATTTGAGTGAATTGAATTAAATGTAATTAGATACCAAAAACCCTTTAAGCCATTTACAATTCAGCTTGAATTGGAGTCATGTCCAACTCTAAATTCAGGTCGGGATAAAAATGCAGCACGTACGTAATCAATTTCTTAATTAAAATCAAGCATCACGATAAAATACGGTTTTTCTTGTTGAGCTGTGCTAGATTATTTCAAACATCCTCGTTTAATTGGCCAAGGCAAATACTACAGCAGCAACCACGTTTACTAGTTTTTATTCAAATGGCAGTATACAACATTCCTAGCAAGGATATTTCGTACTTTCTTAGGTGGCATTAGAAATTTTCCACCGTTAATTAAACGGCACCTTTAAATACTTGCATGTGTCGGCATAAATTTACATGTAAACTAATGAATGCATTTGAGCATATGGGGAAAAAAAAGGGTCTAATTATTGTTTTCGCCGCCGGTAAATACAGAACACGTGAATATTGTGCGATGGCCACACCTGCGTTAATGCCGCTTATTTCCATTTACGTTTGTCCCACTGACATTACGTAACTGTACATAATACCAGACGCATTTACGGCTGTTGGTATACGTAGACGAGCACATATGCAAATGCAAATAAATGCAAGTGATCGCTCTGCATTTTATGCATGCAAGTTCACTATTCAATGACCAACTTTTGCTTGCGAAAACTGACACTTTATTAGTTTTGAGGACGACGAAATTGGAAAATGAGTCAAAGCCTTTACTGATCTGTTGAAGTTCCAGGTGGACAAATAGAGAATCAGGGTTTCGAAAGATACCTACAGATAAAGACAAGCGTGGGAGACCATCGAGATCGTGGAATGAGAACCCTGAATAATTGTAAAATAGACTTGGCCTTGCGAAAAGAATTGAGCAGGCAACACAAGTTATAAATTGATTTTTTAACATTAATTGTGGGTTTATACAATCATCTAGAAATAGCCAATAGAAACAAAGGTTTATTGTGCGTCACTAACCAACGAAACCATACATTTGTTTCTATTGACTATCCAATGATAGTGAACCAATGATAATGATTGTAGAAACCCCTCATAAAGTTATGAACAATTGAGCTCAATATGTATTACTTACTTCCAAAACTTACACGTAGAGATGAATATTTACAAAGAACATTTTAATTGAAAAATTAGCACAATAACTTTCATAGGATACTTCAGGACGATTTAATAATGGAAATCCAAATATCTTAGTATGAGTATAAATAAGTTACAAGAATTTGCTCCTTTCTTGGTTATATAGGGTGTTCGCAAATGTACCAGATTTCATGCTGATTTCACTAACTGAACTATTTTACCATTTATATGCACTAACCAACCACACTAAAGGCAAAGGTTCAATTATCACAGTGGACTGTCACGGGATCGGCAAGATTCCCAAAACTACCCTGGTTAATGACGATGTCAATAGAATTGTGAATGTGTAACGGTAACTCTAAATCTTCGAATTTTATATAGATTTTGGGAATTAAAGCAGTTGAGATATCACATATAGAAAATTTACAGGGTGTCGGCTGATTTTTTAATAAATTGCGTGGATAGTGGAATTTCAAGAATAAATCTGTAAGTACTTGGTGCAAGTGAAGACTGTCCTTTCTGCGTCTTTTAATTTCTGTAGAGCATTGTTTCAATAATAGGTCCGAGATGTCTCTGTAACTAGAGCTAAAATGGGTATCTTAATTGGCCTTATCTACTCCAAACCACTGAATAAGCATTTCAGTATCGTGAAAAATGCAACATTATACGTTGGTCATACGTGGGATGTGATTTATAAGAAGCCATTTTGTGGGAATGAGCAAGGATAGAAGGGATCCTTACGGGGAGATTTTTGGAATTAATTCGCTGCGTAGGGATTAACCGTAGATTTGCGAGTAAAAATTTAATTTCGAGATTGCAGATGAGACCGCGATATAGCATAATTCCGTTTTTAGTTACGGGAGTCTTAACCTCAAGCTCACTGGTAAAAATATAGTTTCTTTGCGCGCAAGATAACCGTTTCGGTGATAAAATTCGTTTATGTGCCAACGTGCCACGTTTGGTGAAATTTGGGAAAGTAATGTACGTATGTTTCGGGAAAGAGCGAATAAATTCAGGAGCTCATCCGAAAAGGAAATATTACGTTTTAAACGAGTCCAGTTATAAACATTTTGTCGTTGTGTATGTGCACTATAAGTCTAAATAATAACTCATTTTTAAAGCAAAAGAGCCTTACAGGCTTTTAACAAAGCGGCCACCAGTATGGTGGGATAAAGACTGTAATCAAGTTATTGTTTTGAGAAAGGAAGCTATCAAACGGTACAAGGCTCATCGAATCTCGAAAATTATATTAAATATCAGCCAATGATGGCCTATTCAAAACGGTCTTGAAATATAAAAATAAAAAAGTAATCGTAAACGATTTACAAAAAGGCCATTTCCACTTGCATTCATTTCCCATTTGTAAGGTGCAACTTCTATTAAAATTTCGGTAAAATCCGACCACAAATTAGAAAGTTAAAGTTGCATAATATGTGCAATCTATTTTTGACTTACTACTTCTATTTCAGTTTATAAGAAGAATCCTACACTAACATTTTAGAAGAATTGGTTCACAAATAAAGAATGTGGGTTTTGGGCATGCGCAACAATTATTGTTTTGTGTGTTTTTAGTCGGATCGAATTATGCATAAGCCAAACAAATTTATTTGATTCGGCTTTAGTTTTTACCTTTATTCGAGGTGCCTCCACACATTTCATTTAAATATCTTCTTAAATAAAGAAAACGGATTGCGCATGTGCAAAACAAATGTTTTGATTCGACATTAGTTTCCCGTTCATTTAAATATCTTAACAAAGGAAAATTGGATTGCACAAATACAAAAGTTATCGTGGACAACGCACAACTGCACACGGGCAGACAGTAATACAACATTATAAACGATCTCTAGGATCGTTAATAAACGGCAAAAGTGTAAAATTATGATATATGAAAAACATAGATTTTTCACCATAACTTCTTTCTCAAGCGGCACAAAAAAATCCTTCCTCAGTGCAAGCCTCGACACCATAACGAACCGTGCGAAAAAAGTAGAACATATAGCTCTTAAGATAAAGAACTAGTTACGACCGGACGGACGGACAGATGAACGAACAGACGGACGGGCAGTCGAATGGACAGACAAAGTGGCCACACTAGCGCATTTTTTTATAATTTTTGTGGAAATGCACTAAAAATTAGATTGCCCATGCGCAAAACGAATTTCTTGATTTGGCATTAGTTTTACTTTTACTCGAGGTGCCTACATACAAAATTTCATTTAAATATCCCCAGTCAGGTAGCTAGGAATATAAAAATTTGTACCGTAATCATCGGATTTATGTCAGAACTTTCACAAATACTGCAATTGGACTGCATTTGGTAGGTGACGGTATACCACAAGGGTCAATACCGAGTCCCACTTTATTTAACTTGTACACCTTGGATTGGTTTGGTACACTATCGCGCGAAGCCGATGTTATCCAATACGCTGACGACTTTGTATTATATGCATACTTCTGATCAAAAACTGACAGTCAAGTTAAACTTTGGTTAAACCATGCTAATATTACAACCATGGCTGTTAAATAACAGATTTGAGCGCTTTTTGTGTTTATTTTTCATTATAATATGGTTTTTCACCTATAACTTTTGACGTACCGAAACGATCTTAACATATATCGGTAATTCTTTTACATTTTGACCTGTAGAATCCAAATCGCCCAGAAAATTGAAAATCGTACCAGCACTAAATCGTCGGTGGTATTTTTTTATCGTAGGAGGGAGTACAATGTTTGACGGTCTATTTTAAAACCGTAGACATTGCTTTTTGGTTAAGAATTAAGTAGTTTTTTTGGGATTGTATTTCAATCTTTAACGTTTCTATTTTTTTTCTTTGCGCTTGTTTTTCACTCCGTGATTTCACCTTTCATCGCACGGTTCACATTTAAAATTGTTATCACCGCTGATCCCCTTCTATGTATGCTTTCTCCTTGTCGTACAGTTCAAAGTTGGGAATCTTTTAAGTTTAGTATTTGGTTACCTGAGATTGAAGGGGATCAGCGGTGATAACAATTTTAAATGTGAACAGTGCGATGAAAGGTGAAATCACGGAGTGAAAAACAAACGCAAAGAAAAAAAGTAGAAACGTTAAAGACTGAAATACAATCCCAAAAAAACTACTTAATTCTTAGCAGAAAAGCAATGTATACGGTTTTTAAAAAAACCGTCATACATTTATGGTGCAATTAAGCTAGCCGATATAGAATTCCCTGTGGTCAAAGAGGTCACATCTAATGCTAGATGACAAACTGTCGTGGTCAAAACACTTCAGCAGTCTCGTGCCCAAACGTGAAAGATCACTGAACGGCTTATGACTCGAGTAAGTTGGGATGTCTATACTTCAGTCTCAGACTTTTCGTCCAAAGAAAAACCAAAAAAGATCGACATTATGTAAAACAAAGCCCTGAGACTAGCCGTCGGAGCCATGCGTTCTACACACCAATAATTGCGTTACTGCATAAGAACCCCCGCTCCTCCCGCCCTACAAGTTTTTGGCTGTCAAATACGTAGCTAAAATCCAGCAATAAACGCTAATTTCTAGATAAACAAACTCACTGGACCGTTTTGGCAAACGAAAAGTTCGCCACCCTTATCCAAGGCCTACTTTTAGGGAATACTTAAGGCCTAGAAAGATGCTTTCCACAGTATACTGGGCAGCCGCACCATCACCGTACCTTAGGGTGTTTTAAACTAAACGATTCTATATCCATATTTACAGCATAGGCAATCTGACCCAATGTTTATTTGGGTCCCCCACAATTTCTAAAAGTGCTTCAAAAAACATAACACGCAACCCGGTGCTAAGACTTTTAGTACTTAACTTCGATAATGTACACGTGCGAATGCTCTCAGAAAACAATTTCCCCACTCCTTCACGTTTCGAGACCGACGCGACGCCACTTTATGGCGCGAATCTTGTTCTACCAATCAAATTCGTTGTTGGAATTTTTTTCCTTCATGCAGGATAAATTCGCGCAGTAATCTATGAAAAAACGAATCCTTTCCCTTTGAGCATGATTGATTTGGATTGGACCAACACTATTAATCAAGTATATAAAATGACGACATTTTCCTGGTTATCTAGTAGCCAAAAATCAGCAATTCAGTGTCCGAAAAAGTTTCATTGCTTTTTCCATCTTACCGAGAATTTTGAGACATCTGACTGCTCTCCATTTCGAGCTAGAGTAACCTAAGAAATATCCATTCCACAGAGGAAACCGATTCAATTTTGTATGCGAAGGAAATCACCGAATTCAGGAAGCATTGTTTTCAGAAAGGTATTGTTCAATTTTCAATTTCTCATTGTATAAATTAAATTGTTTTGTATTGAGCTGTTTAATAATCTAAATCATAAGAGAAAACAATTTTCATATACGTGAAATAGTAATTAGAGTTTCGCGTGATTATTAAACGAGACCAATTTGTTTAGATTGACTTATGAAAACATACAGCAATTATGTGCAATGTATTTATTTAAGGGCCTATTAACAGGGATGTAATT
The DNA here is from genome assembly GCF_008802855.1 of Photinus pyralis. Classification (NCBI taxonomy): domain Eukaryota; kingdom Metazoa; phylum Arthropoda; class Insecta; order Coleoptera; family Lampyridae; genus Photinus; species Photinus pyralis. The sequence goes on from NW_022170663.1 coordinate 13,564,371, forward strand.
AAATGTTGTTTTTATGCAGGCAAATTTCCTATGTAAATGGATCCGAATGTGTTAATTTAAAATAGGAGCTTCGAATAGGGAAATTTAAGAGTAGTAGTAGAATCAGTATTATTACGGTAAGTTAAGGCCACGATGAAAGTAATTCAAAAATTTATTTGGAAGTCCAGATATTTCGAGTGCCTATCGCGACTCTTCCTCAGTGGGACCACTGTGTAAAACATGTAATTTAAGCAATTGTAATAAAATTAGAGAGTACTTACAATGTGAAATGAAAGAAAGTCCAGATTCCTTTGAATTTTCATTTTCTTCACTTCACATCGTAAGTACTCTCTAATTTTATTACAATTGCTTAAATTACATGTTTTACACAGTGGTCCCACTGAGAAAGAATCGCGATAGGCACTCGAAATATCTGGACTTCCAAATAATTATTTTCATCGTGGCCTAATTTACCCTAATAAACACCACCGCTTTAACCCTCGAAGGCCGATTACTTCCCGCCAAATAGTAGTAGATTTCTTCATTATTTTAAAAAATTAGAACTAGTAAATAGTTTTCGAGTTCGCACTTAGAAAGTCAAAATTTTATTGCCAGGTTCAACCCCCTTATACGCAAAAAGCCTGCTACCAATGTGATTTCCGTCATCATCAAATAGTCAACCATCACCCGCAGGAGGATGCTTTGAAAGGTTTAGGTAAAAAAAATTTTGAAAAAAGACTCCAGACCGCATGATTTAAGGTACTGTCCTCCCTCAACCTTTCTATTCACCAGACACAATTTTTTTAACTTGCCTAATTCAAAATTAGAGCGGAAAGTACACCGTATCGACGCAATAGATGGCATTAAGACAAAGTTGTCACAACCATTAAAGAACGTCAGGAAGAAAGCCGACAGGGGAAAGTAGGGTGCGTTTTTGAATAGAAAAAATAAGGGTTTTAAAATGATTTGGGATCTCTTAATTCGTCAAAATCGATAATGAATCCAGAAGTATTCACCATCGCAGGTGGAACTAATGCATTAATGATAAAAAATGCATTTGCAGAACTAAATTACGATCACTAACAAGTTGATGTCGATTTTAAAGTTCGTACGTACTACGGCACGTAGTTAAAAAAATAAAATTCCCCAAATACAGATTAAATCTCCGGGGTCTTTTAAAAATTGTAATTCACTGGCGTTACATTGTCCTTTACAATCCGAATTACGTGATTTAAATTCGGAATCGTGTAAGTTTGCCCCTTTTTTTTCGTAAATGCAGCGAAAATCGTCACGTAATGCACCTCGAGAAGACAACGCGATTTTTGAAGCGATCCCGTAATTCGGTACGTAAACAGGATCATAGTGCGGATTTAAACTTAATTGATTCTTGCAATGTCGCTTTTAAATTGTATGGTAATTAATTCCGAGCGCGCGCGCTTAATTCCGGACATGATCAAAGCTTAAGCACGTGTTTTATTGTATAAGAGGACGATACAATTTGTATGCCTACCCCTTTATTGACCTCTCTTTAATCTCATAATAAAATGATCTGTTTGGTGGTCAAATGCTTGGGCACTTCGCGAAGGCAAGATTTACATTTTCCTTTCGGAGGAAAATTGCGTCTTGTGTGTCTCTGGGCTCCTATCGAGCATGCGAGAATGATGATAGGGTTTAAATTTTCATAAGAAATAAGTTAGGCGAATTTTACACAAAAGGGAAAGTAGATTTTCCGTACGAGTGCCCTCCGTACGCCAGATCTACGCCGATAACATTGTAACGACGTGCGCTGCCGGTTTCATTGCAGTTTCCACTTGTGTACGGAATCTAATTTATTACGAAATTGGCCAACTGGAAACAAAAATTACGTGTTACGTACTGTTATTGCACCTTTAAATGGCCAATATGCATTTAATTATATTGTAACCAATTGGTAAGGTAATCTAATGATTATTTCTTCACTTTCACAAATTTGAAATGTATTGTAATGCTAATCTCGAAAGTTTTTTTTGTAAGTAGTCATCACTCTCACTATTCCAGTGGATGACAAATTATCACTATTCCTTTTACACAAGTGTATTCACGTAGTTTTCACTGACTTTATGAAAATTGCACATTCTTCAATACTTCTCCTCGATATGTGGATTACTCTTAGTTACTTTTTATCACACTAAAGAAATTTAAATTCTTATTGCCGTGGTGAAAATTTAAGGATATTTTTAAACCATAAATCGAATAATTATTTTCAAACTCTTATCACGAACTGACTAAAAATCTCTCCCTTACCAAAACTTAATGAAAAATGTTTTCCATTTGATAACATTCTTCCTTCCTCACATCGTCCGGTGTAACTTCATAGGAATCGAGTTCGCAAAACTCTTTGCCTCTTGGCTAACCATGGGAGGTACTTCGACCATCGTTTGCGTAAACATTCCACTAAGAACTGGCTGTGCTTTCGGGACTTTTTAAGTATTGATCGGTTTTCCATTTCTGTTGCAATGGTTGGACCCCCTACACATGGAATGTTGAGCAGGTGATTTGGAGTAACGGCACCGTTGTCTTCCGGTGAATTTGACATATAAGTGAGCAGCCGGGAGTTGAGAATACCGACTGAGAAGAATGTTCTTAGGGTGTTCTCCTTTGGGGTTGCTCATTCAAGATTTTTTTGACGAGCCCTACCATCCGTTCCTAGCTTACTCCCATATGAAGTGAACGGGGGCAAATAATCATTCTTTTAGTTGTCAAAAAATTAGAGATGTCGGACTGATTAAACTTATTGGAATTGTCCTGAATAGTTTCACTGGGCCAACATAAAATTTTCCAGCAACGAATTAAACTTTAATACTTTCCCCTGTGTTTATTCTGAGGAAAATGTGGAGTTGAATTGACGTAGCATTCAGGATTAAGTGGGCTGTATCCCTGGCTGTATCATTCGTTCGATTTTCAGTGTTGAGACTTGTTCCAATTCCTGGATCCAATTCTTCCAATATGGTATAACTGCTTCCTGTATTTCGTCGTACCAATCTATCATCGTCTGGAATCTGCAAACTAACTGTAGGATGAACAATCCTTTCATCTTGATGGCTGCAAGAAAACCAAGGGGATCAAAAAGTCATAACAAACCTTGTCATTTTCCTTCTGGTTGTCCTTCCTATTTCTTCCATAAATTACTTTGGAATCCGGTTGAAGTTTAAACTAAACTTGAGGCAATCTCTCACAGGATGCCATAGAATTCCTAATGTCTTTTGACACGAAATTCCACTCTTGTTGACAATATTTTTATTTTTCACTTCACATAAATTTTCAGGTATTGCCTGCAATGGGGAATTCCATTTAACTAAAGGGAAGCCTCCGTCTTCCAAAACTCTGCACATATCTTGTATTTTGATGGCGTCTTTTTGGAACTCTCTTCCTTTTTTGCCACTGCCTGTGCCCAAACCGCATTCCTCGCTGGCTTCGGAACCGTTTCCGGTCGCACTCTCAGCAGATTTTGGGACAAGATAACCCTTATCAATGTAATCTTTGATTCTGGAGATCTATCCGCAATGTGGTAACTGAAGGGTCATCCTTCCACAGGAGTTTAGTTCCCCATCGATTGCCTTTCTTGACTGTAGTTGAAGAATTTTCATAGCAATCTCATCTTCTTTACTTTGGAGTTATTGGAGCAGGTTTCGCTCCAAAAGATTCAAGAGAAATAATTCTTCCATGATGTGCTCTAAATTAGATATAATTTTTCGACTCAGGGACATGTAGTGAAACTGCTTAGCAATATCAATTGCCATACCATCCAATTGCTGCAGAGTGCAGGGGTTATCCCAGGATCCAGTTGCAATATTTCACGCGTAGTGAACCGTGTTGATGCCTTCATACCAAGGACCATTTCCGGATGGACGTTATTCACTGACATTACTTTCATTCCTCTGAGATGAGGGTACTTCTTACGGAAAGCTTCCGCATCAAAAATGCGAGGACGTAGATTTAATTTTCTTGATAGTTGATCGCTCTCCATTTGGCCCAAATCAGTGAGCTTCTTCTATCATGCTGAATGATGCAACGCTGTCGAGGAGATGAACAGCTTCATTTCCTTTTGGTTCTTTGACGAGGCTTTTGATTATCGGCAAATTATCTGACGAACCCGTTGTAGTGATTGAATCTTCTTCATCAAGTGCAGATCGATCATGTTTCTTTTGAACATTTACAGGTGAATATGAACATTCGCCTTCACTTGATTCAACTTTGAAAACTGTGGAATTTTTCAGATGAAGAAGCATATACTCTTGCCATATTCATCCTTCTTACATTTCCGGCTTTGGTCAGGACACCTACTAGACCAATGGCCTGGTTGAAGACAAAGAAAACACAACTTGCTTTGTTGAGCGATGTTTCTTCTATTTTCAACCTTGCGAAACTTTATGCTTCTTGATCTCCTTCGATCATTATTTCTTCTTGATTTTGCGTAATATTTTCCCTTTCAAGATTATACACAATCTTGAGAGATTCTTCTTCTAAGAACAATTTGCTCAGATTTCGTAGCAGATCTTCCAGTCTACTTTCTAAACATTTCCAGGTGCGTAAAGTTAGCACCACCAAGTTTTCCAATCGAGCTGAAATGTTGCACACGTTTAGTGCTATAATCGTGCTATTTCGTGCTTTAATACCAAAATTCATGCTGCATAACAAAACAAGATATCTAAAAAAAACTGTTGGTGGTGCTAACTTTACACTAGCACCACCAAGCTTTTTAATCTGTCTGTAATTTTGTCATAATTTAGTGCCCAATTCGTGATATTTCGTGCTGTAATACAAGAATTCGTGCTACATGTTGTAAAAAGTTATTGTAAATCAACTGTGGTGGTGCTAAATTTACACTAGCACAACCAAATTGTCCGTTTAAGATAAAACGTAAAAAAAATTTAGTGCTCAATTCGTGCTATTTCGTGCTGAAATTCGAGCATTCGTGCTACATATTTTAAGCAGTTATTAGAAAAAAACCGTGGTGGTGCTAACTTTACACTAGCACCACCACGCTGTCCAAATGTAATAAAACTTTGAAAACATTTAGTGCTAAATTCGTGCTATTTCGTGCTGCAGAACTAACATTCGTGCTTGAAATTTTAAAAAAATATAGCACCAAAAGTGTGATTGAGCTAACTTTACACTAGCAGTAGCACCCTTATGCCTCCCGATCAAGATAAAAGGGTAAAATATACTTTACCTATATGTTTAAAAAATACCTCCAAGTTTCCTTCACGCCAACTCACATTATGCCTTTAAGCTTGAGTGTTCTCAGGGCGCTTCTCCTTTGAAATTACTTGGACGCGTCTTTCAATTCTTTTATTGACGTCTTTGTAGCCTTCTCTACCAACCTTCTAGAAGATTCCTTGTATCCCTTTCAGTATCCTCAGGGTCTTCTTGACGCTTTTTCCTTTGAGACTTCTTGGGTGCGCCTTTTGTAGAATTCCTTCGCACCCCCTTCTTGCCCCTTGCCTTTCATGGGCTTTTCCTTCGAACCTGTTTCGCGTATCGACATCTTCATGATCTTGGGGATCTACCTAGGAAACATTTGAATTTTCGCGATCTCAATATTTAGTAAAATTAATATTTTCAAAAAAGAAGAAACCTGTAAAGTTGAGGTCACTCCTGATAGCCATAAAAGATGAATCTATTTTGTACTTTAAACCAAGCAAAATTGCGTAGTTGATCGATCTTGATTTCAGTTTCTTCGAATATGCGCATCCGTTTATATATACTGTTATTACTGGGTGCGTCCGGTGCTACCTCTAATTCCAGTCCCCCAACCTTTCTGGATTTCGCAAACTTTACGGCGACAGAAGCGCAGATTAGGAACAAGTGTCCGTCCAGTTCCGTCTTTGACAAGTTGAAGGTAAAACCGAAACGCGATCACGCACTTAGTGAATTTGTTAACTTAGGCCGGGTACGAAGAGTTTCAACTGGACACGATTCTAAATGAATCGAAATCGTACCGAAAAAATACTTATTGAAAAATGGATCAAAAAAAGCAGTATATCAAGAACGGGCGTATTTACTTCAAAGTATTTACACAAAAACAACTTTGAAAGGAGGTACTGTTTTAATTGATTGTGCGTGCAACGTAACACATATAGTTAACAGCTTATTATCTGACATCCCTAGTGGCACAGAAAGTAGATGGTGCAACAATCAATTTTGTTTAAGAGAAAACATCAACAGAAATATAGGTATCTTCCCTATTTTAGAAACTGTTTTAGAAGACGGTATTGCGAATCTTGAGTTTGCAATCAAGGAAGGACTTAAAGTGCCTGAGAAAGATTGTTTTCAATGTGTTTCTTCTGCAATGACACAGTTTGCTCAGACAAACGTCAACTCTAAATCTAAAAGTGATGCGCTAAGTAATATTTCATCGTATCAAAGGAAAATTGTACAAGAGGTCAAACCAGGACCTCACATTTTTATAGAATTAGATATGTCCTTAGGTAATCTCAACAATCTATGTGAATTAAAAAAAATACCTTCAACAATAACACTAAATAATACAGTGTATACTTTACGAGGTGTTGTTCATTACATTCCTCCTGTAAAAGGAACGATGGGTCACTATGTGTCTTATTGTCGTCGAATAGATGGAATATGGGAGATTTTTGACGATCTCAAGTCAAAAGTTTTAAGAACAACAACAGAGGAAGTAGTAAACCCTCATCTTCTTTATTACACGGTATAAGTGTGTTTATGTTATAGGAATTAAAAGATTTGTTTTTTTTTTGTTTACATACATTTATATATTATATTTGTTAGAATATGTATTGATTTTTTAGAAATTACATACGAGTAAAACAACAAAATAACTTTACAAATAGTAGTATACATCTTCACCTTTCAAAGCAGAAGTATTCTAGCAGACATTGAACTTTTATAGAAATTTCTATCAAAACTAGTTATGGTATAACCTTCTGTGATGTGTAGCACAAATGCTTGAGGTTGAGTTTTAGCACAAAATAGCAAAAATTAGAAATTAAATGGTTAATTAACTGTTTAAAATATATAGCACGCATTCTTGTATTGCAGCACAAAATGGCACGAATTGGACACCAAATTTTTTTTAGTTTTTATCCCAATCGGACAGCTTGGTTGTGCTAGTGTTAATTGAGCACCACCACAGTTTTTTACAATAACTTTTTACAACGTGTAGCACAAATTCTTGTATTACAGCACGAAAGAGCACTAAATAAGCACTAAATTATGACAAAATTACAAATAGATTATAAAACATGGTGGTGCTAGTGTAAAGTTAGCACCACCACGGTTTTTTTCTAATAACTGCTTAAAATATGTAGCACGAATGCTGGAATTTCAGCACGAAATAGCACGAATTGAGCACTAAATTTTTTTAAAGTTTTATCTTAAACGGACAATTTGGTTGTGCTAGTGTAAATTTAGCACCACCACAGTTGATTTACAATAACTTTTTACAACATGTAGCACGAATTCTTGTATTACAGCACGAAATATCACGAATTGGGCACTAAATTATGACAAAATTACAGACAGATTAAAAAGCATGGTGGTGCTAGTGTAAAGTTAGCACCACCAACAGTTTTTTTTAGATATCTTGTTTTGTTATGCAGCATGAATTTTGGTATTAAAGCACGAAATAGCATGATTATAGCCCTAAACGTGTGCAACATTTCAGCTCGATTGGAAAACTTGGTGGTGCTAACTTTACGCACCTAACATTTCCTTGTTTCTCTTCCAGTGCTGTCGCTACCAGCTGAAGTGGCTATATTTAACTTTTTTTTGTAGTAGATGACACTTGCCATTGGAATTGGAAATTGAGAATTTCACTTGTTAAACTCGAAATTTAACTTCTTCTGTAAGCGTCGGAACATGCTACTTGTTGCTGGCCTGATTTTTTCTTAGTGGTCCCATATATTTCCCATAAGTCATTCAAATTTAAAACACCACGAGCAATAATTTCCTCTAGCTTGCCTCACGGTACGCAAAACAATATATTATAATATACACCTAAAGACTGGTCACGTACCTACTCCCACAACAAATCCCTATTGCATTCGTGAAATCCATAACTCAATGTTCACATTGCGTTTATGAAAATATTACAATTTACCGTACAATACAAGCAATCAAACCTAAGCATCCACTTATAGTAACTCATTGCTTTCTTTCCCTAACGATAACTACCTTAGTGAATTTATAGCGCTAATGTAAACGCAGCACGATTTTTGCAGGTTAGTACGATTATAAATTAACAAGGTATTCACTACAACAAAAAACGAGATACGTTAAAATTTAAAACGTCATTTTGACCTAATTAGTGTTCCACATACAACGTGCATGCCAAATTAAGTTATAATTGTATTCAAATACAATTAAATTAGGAACTTAATTTGGAATGCTGCTTTCTGGACTTTTTTTATGCCGAATAAGCTGGAATTATGAATTTTGTTCCTAATCTTTCTTTTGCGTAATTTTCTATTGGTTTTCGGTACAGATATGAAAATAACTAATTCACATTGTATATTTTTACTGAAGTTTTAATAAGGGGAGCCGAGTACGTATTTAAAGTAGTATTCAAATAACGTCCGGAGAAGTTCCAAAATTTGCGACTGTCCTTTTATATAATTTTTCCAGTAACCATAGGACATATAGGGTGTACTCAACCGATTTACGAGGGCTCGTTTTTATATTCCCGGACGAAGCATGAAAACAAGAACAAAATTTTATTTTTTAATATACATAGTTCGCCTGCTTTTGAATACAGATTTAACAATGTTTCAATAACATCTTTATCCCAGTATAAAAATAGTCATTGGGTTTTTCCACAAAATGGCCCTCAACAGATGCTATAAGTTCGTCGTTGTCCCTAAATTTTGTCCCCCTTCGTGTTTTCTTGAGATTTGGGAACAAAAGGAGTAGGGTAGTAACGCCAGGTATCCTTGCATTTGAGTATTATTATTATTCTGCTTTCAGCCAAGTTGGTGTTGTGCCTTTAAATGCCCTAGATCTTTATTAAACCCTAACTCATACAACTGTTTTTCTTCTACGACGCTCGAGTAAATCGTAGACTCCCCTGCTATTCATTTCACCTCGTTTGGAAGCCATTTGTTTTATTTTTGAATGAAATTCCCATCGACTTCAGTTATCCTTTGACTACAGGTATTGTTTATGTTCAACCCTTTCAATTTCTTTACCCTTTTAGCTATATCAAGAACATATATGCAAGAGGGTCCTTTTGCAGGAGATGGTGTGATGACCTCTTTGGTTTTACGAGAGGAAAACAACTATACCAAATTAATTAGTTTGTACCTGACCACTCTACTTCACAAATATGCCGATAGATAGATAGATATCCAATTAAAATACCAACTTTGGCTTTTTTTACTGTGACATTTTGTCTCCCAGACATCCAGAACCCAGTGATCAAACAATGCTCTACAGAAATTAAAAGGCGCAACTTTCAATTCCACCAAAACCTTACAGATTGGTTCTTGAAATTCCACTAGCCACGCAATTTATTGGAAAATCGCCCCTCTAAACACCATGTAAATGTTCTATTATAAGATGTAATGCTAACCTGCTCTAACCCTTAAAATTCAAAAAAGTTCAACTTTACCCTCTAAAATATTTTTCACTCGCAGGTACCAATCGTTTCTGGACCTGAAGGTACCTTGCTTATTAAAATAAATAAATAAAAAAGGATTCCATGTTTTTTTCTGCTTTGTCTTCTACTGTTACCAGCTCATTAAAATTCCTAGTTTTCCTCGGTCGTAGTAATTGTTGCTTGCTTGGCTTAGTGAATGTAATGGGAAAAACAGAGCCTGTATTTTTCACCTTTCTTGATGACTTGTAGAGATTGTCGAATCTCCCGATTTGGGTGATAATTAAATTACGTTGTGTATGTACCTCTTTTTAAATGTAAATTGCAAAGCTTAAAAGATGCCATTGTCTTAATGAGAACCATATAAATTTTAATTATGAATTAGTCAAAACAACAAACACATTACGTATGTTTGTGCTCGTTTTTCACAGTCAAAATTGCGCAATTGTTTTCAGTCTGAAGCGACGTACCTATTGGCAAATCGACTTTTCGCGATTGATTCATACTTTCTACAGTGAAGGGACCTCACTCCATACTGACAATATCCCTAAAACCCTTGTCAAAGAAAATTAAATCCAAGATGCAACTTTTGTAGTGCGTTATATTTTATAGGAAATTGAGATGTTTCGGTAGTCTTTATTGTTTTTTATGAGGCCCATTGTGCAAGATTTACAATTAACGCACTTGCACGACCTTTAACAATTGGAGTAATAAAGTAATTGGAGGTGATAGACGTAAAATCACGATAGTAACGGGTTATAAAGTTTTTACGTTGCCTAAACGATTCAGATTTATAGCGTTTCAGCTTCAAGAAGCTTTCCAAAGCCTTTTGCATTATACACCCTAAGGGTTGTCGTAAACTAAATTTAATAATATTACTAGCGAACGTACTGCCGAATTCAGGATTTCGCATTTTTTTGTCCGAAATAATCCGATTTAACACTTTGATGCATCCTTCTGGTACCTACAGCAAAATGTCAGTGACGTAGTGACCAGTAGTGAATACCGTGTCACAAGAGCTACTCACCTAAACTAAGTTCACCATTATCACGATCTGCAACAAGAAAAAACTTTAGTTCACAAAACACTTCAGTTAACAACTTTCTCTTCGCCACAAATTAGTGCGTCCAGTTTTCCTTAATAAGCGCGTACCTTGAACCTAATCGACAACATTACGTAACAACGAACTGTTAAAGTAGGCCGACTGTCCGGAACGTTATCATCACGAATTCTCTGATAATACTGGCGAAGTACCGAGGTCACGAGTACTGCCAATTTGCATTTGCCTTTCGCAAGACAATGGGCATAAATTAAAAGTGAGAATTTTTGAGAATTTTGTGAGGTTGATGATTTTTGGGTAAACGCGAACGTGTGAACATTACGTAATTTCACTTGAGGATCAGTTTCTTTAATTTTTCTTTGGCTAAATCCGACATACACAATTTTTTAATGAATAAAAGAAGCATAGATTCGTCCTTGTTGTTCAAACTGCCGCGGTGCAATTGTTTGTATTCGATTTTGGGTTCTATTTGCAAGACTTTCTGGATCGGGAAACAGAAGGACTTGGGGGAAGCAAATTTTTATTTAAATAGCCGCTTTTTAATTTGTTTATTTATTAAATTGTTAAGAATTTACGTATTGTAAGATAAGGAACATCATTAGCGTAATTTGTAATAAGTTTATCTCATGCTTTTTCTCCTTTCGTAGATAAGAGTTGCTTATCACTAACACTTAATTTCATTTGAAACAAATGTTTGTCGCAGGTGGGCGTCTAGATTTGAGAATTGTGCATATTTTAATAATAGAGTTATAAAATGGGATGGAAGAGATTGAAATCTATTATACAGAAGAGAAAGTGTTTTAACGTGGCCGGTTACCCTTTTGAACTAAATGTGAAGTAATGTTTGATCAAGCGCTTGCATGTATGGTTTCTTGTCACTGGCACTGTCGCCACGTTTCATTACAGCAAATATTGAATAAATTTGTGCTGTGTTTAAATGAACAGTTTTATATCAGTTTCGTATTAGAGCCCCCCAAGTTACGACCTGTATAGTATATTTTATGGGTTTAATGCAAATTGGCTATTGTGAGGAACTTGATTTTTGAGCTAGCTGGATAGGTGTTTTATGGGTGTCATAGTGACCGCATGCCATTGCTACAGCATTATTTATTTGGCGCCCGACGTGGAGAAATGTGAAATTTTGGTCAAATTTGCTCATTTAAATTCAAATTGGGAAAGTTTTTGTAGTGGGTTAAATTATCTCTGGTACCCAGACGTTTATTTAATCAGGATTTCTTACAGGATGAGTTACAGGGGTAGGTAGAGTTTAAAAAAATGATTTGGATAAAGAAAAACGTCGTTTAAAAAAGAAGAAACAAGTAATAATGCCGATGCAGGCACCGGAAGGGCATTTCGCCGCGCTCATCGAGACAATGGAAGCAATAAGGACATCGGTGGCGTAATTGAATGAAACATTGGACACGAAGATGGCTGTGCAGAATGCGGAACTAAATGAAATCAAAGAAGTAGATGGATACCGGAGGGAGACGGACCAGAAAATGGACCAGGTTGAGAGTCACATTCAAATCCAAGCAAAGGAACGCGATACGGAAGATTAGAAGGAGGTTCAAGAGACTATAATGTAAAGATAGTCATTTAGAAGACAGTCACAAGGAACCCGATGAGCTGAAAGAAGAGAACGAAAAAGTAAAAGAATCGAATGGTGTCAAAGAAGAAACAAATGATGTAGAGGACAAAACGCGAACATGGGTCTGCAGAAAAAAAATGAGAGCACAGCCAGAAAACAGGGTGAGGATACAGAAACCACTAAGGATACAAAAAATTCTGATGAAAGAATATATGAAACTAATAAGATCGATACCGTAGAAGATACGAGTCAAGAAAAACAGAAAAGTGCGGACGTTTGGCGCGTTCCGTCGTTGATTGGCGATTTTTTAGAAAATTCTCAAAGAAGGAGTTTATTTTATGGTGAAAGTGGTGTTTCCGTAAATGGATGAAGAGTGTGTACATCTTATTATACTAAATTACGGGCAGCAAGCTTTACTTGTTTTGTTAAAAATGCAGTTCGTCATTATTTCGTAATAGTTCTGTGCAGAAGCAAATTATCCAAAGTTGTGTGAGAACTATAACGCGTGTTGCCCGATTACGGAAAGAGTTTCGTCGAAATGAAAAAGGAAGCAGTCGCAGTACAGCGAGACTTTTCGTTGAGGTTCTCTTTTAAAAGTTAAAAGTTTCTACCGTCCGAACAGCTACCGAAAATTTGTTCATCTTATTCATCAAGCCAGCTTTGTTTTTCATATAATTCTGTGTTACAAAGCAAAGTAAAGTACAGACACTGTCAGTGTTTCTATGTTTCTATGTTACGGGTACCAAATGTTCCAGTTCCAGTTTTTTTACGGTTACGATCTTGATGAAACTGCTCATTCAGGGAAACTTTCTTAATTAAAAAAATGAACAAGAAGTGTATAAATCAGATTTTTTTACGATCCGGATAAAATTGCTCATCTCTAGGGCAGCATTTTTTAATTCGAACAAAAGCAGTTAGGAGGAGTTCTAAAATCTATCGACAAGCTTTTTGACTTTTACGTTCAATTTTCGTGGTAGACTGATGCCAGCAGTCAGTCACTAACCCTATAACGATTTGGGATGTACTTAATCCGATTTACGGGTAGTGTCGGGGCGAAACTTCGATTCGCCGAAGCGAAGGACCTCTCAAAACCATTAAGGGCACACGTCTGGTTGCCTGGGGCTCAAGTAGAATCGAAGAAGATTCGAAATCCAAAACTCTGGAGTTACAATCAGCAATATCGCCAATTGGCGTGTGACAAACGGAAAGGAGGACTTCAAGGAACAAACTCTGATTGTCCAAACTCCACGTGAACTTCACGAGGATGACGCTCAACCTCCTCTCCAGCGAAGTTGATGCGCGAGGAGCTAACAAGCATGGAGTGCGAAGACTCAACAGCAGTTACGAGGCTCTCAGGGCCACAACCAACTCTTCCAGCCACTGTACTTCAGTAGGTAAACCCGGTTTTACTATTTTATTAATGGTAAAAGTGGCACAAATTAAGCTGCATGACAGTAGAACGGCATCTGCCACCTCTTGTGCATACAAGAGCAAAGGTTATATTGGTACAAGAACTTTGGACCACATACCACCCTTATGATCAACCTTATCCAAAACTAAGCATAGAAGTTACCAAACTAGTGGAACATTGTCAGCAGTTTTGCTTCAGTCACACTTTTTGGGATCAAAGACCCTCGCTCAAAATCATCAATTGCTCTAGAATCACTTCTCAGGGGGAACAGAGGAGATTGTCGGTGTACAGAATTGGACTGGGACTATCAGCCCGTTATGCAGGGGTGAGGAAGAAGAAACACCCAAATTCCAAAATTACAGAAGAGGAAGTTTGCCCTATCAAAATCCTGGACTTTGTTAAGGTACAGGTATTCTTGGAGGGTGGATAATACCGGGAAGTACAATAGACCAAAAGGTATCTGTTACTCTAACAAAAAAAACCTCATGCTCTCCTCACGTAGGTTCAAGCAAAACTCACGAAAGAGCACTTGATCGAAAATTGCACGACAGAACCATTACACGATTTTTCTGGAAACCCCAACGGGGAATTAGCATCGTCCATCTTAAAACTAAGAAAGATGAAGACAAAACTTCCGTCAGAGAGGGTCACAGACCACTGTCGGTGTACAGAATTGGACTGGGACTATCAGCCCGTTATGCAGGGGTTGTGGTGAGCAAGAAGAAACACCGAAATGCGAAAATTTCAAAAGAGAAAGTTTGCTCTATCAAAATCCGGGACTTTGTTAAAGATACAGGGTGGATAATACCGGGAAGTACAATAGAGCAAAAGACTAGGGGGAAACAAGTACCAGTTTTGGTGTACACCAAAAATTCAAATTCAAATTAATTCACGTTAATTCAAATTAATTCAGGTTAATTCAAATTAATTCAGGTTAATTCAAATTAATTCACATTAATTCGCGTTAATTCAAATTAATTCACGTTAATTCAAATTAATTCAGATGGGTGTACACCATAAATTCAAAGTTGTTTCCCGAGGGGGAAACAAGTACCATTTTTGGTGTACACCAAAAATTCAAATTCAAATTAATTCACGTTAATTCAAATTAATTCACGTTAGTTCAAATTAATTCGCGTTAATTCAAATCAATTCAGGTTAATTCAAATTAATTCATTAATTCGCGTTAATTCAAATTAATTCACGTTAATTCAAATTAATTCAAATTAATTCAGATGGGTGTACACCATACATTCAAAGTTGTTTCCCGAGGGGGAAACAAGTACCATTTTTGGTGTACACCAAAAATTCAAATTCAAATTAATTCACGTTAATTCAAATTAATTCAGGTTAATTCAAATTAATTCACATTAATTCGCGTAAATTCAAATTAATTCACGTTAATTCAAATTAATTCAGATGGGTGTACACCATAAATTCAAAGTTGTTTCCCCCTAGGCAAAAGATCATAGTGCAGTAATCGACTGGGACCACCCCTAATACAATAATAATAACAAGGCAGGTAACTATCGAGTAATTGGTGATTTTTGATGCCTATGTACAAACTCTGATTTTGGGGACGGATCAAATAGATCCATTAACCTTATTGATTTTTATTTCTCCGATTGGAGGGTAGTATTTAGAAACAATTTTCTGATTGGAAGAACATAGAAAATGTGGCATTTATTAATTGTTGCCGTATTTTACACATTCTAGAATAGGCTCCTTTCAAAGCCTATTATTTGTGGGGGCCCAACAATTAAATTCGCATTTATTCGTGTATTTATTGTCTTTCTGGTGCAGGGGGTTAGATAATTGCAGATACGTAATAATTTTCATAGGATTCAAAACACAGAATAGTACCAGTAAAGCAGTTGACAAAAAATTTGCATGAAATATTCAACTAGAGGCCGTATAACATTTAGTGAAAGGGTTAGAACAAAAGTTTGACGAACCTTTTGTGGAATTACGTTGCAACCCCACGATTTGGTCCTTAGTGGTTGAAGGTTTAGTGATAGAAAATTTGTTGCTTGCGGTCCAATGAAAACTTTTAGTTCATTTGGCATCTGCAACAATCTCGTCAATTTACCCTTACATACTTACAAAGCTCTAGTGGTGAAATCCGGTATTGACAATAGCCCAGTCTATCTACCTTCAAATGTTCAACGACCCCAGGTAGAATTTCACTAATTACTTTTTATTGTGCAAGTCTTTCTTTGAATGAACGCAAAAGAATGGGACGAACTGTACAACTAAGTATAAAATAAGTAGGTATAGTTCCTTTACGTTCATTCATGGTTCAAGACAGACAAAGAACAGTAATTAGTGAAATTCTACTTCAGGTCATTTACCATTTGAAGGTAGATAGAGAAAATGGGTTACTGTCTAAACCTAAAGAGTATTTCCCCCGCAACAAATTTATGGGGGATATCGATAATCTCTGTTTATTGCATTGTATTTTAATTATTGTAGCAGTGAGATTAGAACTAGAGGTTCCAAAAGAACCGGAAATAGTAACAGTACAAATGTATAACTTACAATGAAAAGAATTAAAGCTAATCAGAACAAAGAAGCTGTGGGGGGTTGGACGTCACTTGTCTTTCTTTTTATTCTTAATTTTCTATTCCTGTCTGCCCGTTCGTCGGTGTGCACCGATAGTTTTGTTTAGAATCATCCAATCGCTTTGAAAATTCCCAGTCCCAATAGCACATTGAACAAGTGGCATCGGTTAAAACTTGAACTGTAGTTATAAATTACCTTGTTTGCTCCACAACCTTATTAACTTGTTTAATTTTTCACTTTCACCATTATTATCTCACACTTCACATCGCCCACAATTACTGAAGGTTAAGTTTTCAATGGTATGTAAAAGAATTGTACTTAATTGCTACGTTTAATTAGAGACTTTCTTTAACAAGCAAAAGATTCCCATTTTCCTTTTGAAC
Source organism: Photinus pyralis (assembly GCF_008802855.1). NCBI lineage: Eukaryota > Metazoa > Arthropoda > Insecta > Coleoptera > Lampyridae > Photinus > Photinus pyralis. Next base: position 13,580,964 of record NW_022170663.1, read on the forward strand.
GTGTACCTAAATAATAGGTGCCAGATGATTGATAATACCACCATCGTTATTCTGCGCCTGCATTACTTCACAATCAAGGTTAATGGTATTAGACTCCCCGCATAAAAGGTATGAAACAAAGGTTTTTATGTAATTTAATGATATTAAATATTAAATTTATATGGGAACCTTAATAAGGCATCCTGTACAGCTTAATTACATTTGTAATTGCATTTGCGAGTAATAATTGCATCGGTAATTGCTAACAGTAGTTTTGTCGCTCTTTTATTTATTTTTCGAAGCGCTCTGCTTATGTGTTATTGTATATTTTATAATATTATAACTGACGTAATTGTTGCACATATGTTGCCAGTTGATTTTATCAATGGTTTTCAATTGGGTAAACGCTAATAAGTTCACTAGTCATTTTCTGGATGTCTCGCGTTCTTCTCCTGTTTTGCAGGCTTTTGCAAAAAATCGAAAAACCGGTCGAGGGGACAAACTTTTATGCGAAAATGAGCCTTACAATTTTTACCCCGTGGCAGGGGTTAATACTGTTTTTGATTTTTTCTGTATTACAGAGTTCTACACTTCTCAGTACTGCCCCTATTTGGCCGTAGAGTGCTTCGGTGTAAGTGTACACATTTGCAAAAGTGAGCTTTGACACCACCATGGATTCGGAAGCGATAGGGTACAAAAACAGAGGGGTAGTAAGAGATGCAAAATAAGATAACTTTTCTTTGCCCGTAATTCTAAAGTGGTGGCGCTGAGTTAACGGACTCTAACTTGAGTCTTTAGAAATGAATTCCTAGATCATCAACGGTTATTTACATTTCGCATGTCTTTATTAATAAAAAGTTGACGTAGTTTCGTACGAAAATGATCAACTTCCTGAATTTAAATAGAAGTAGAAATTTATGTAATAGGCATTACTCTTTCTAAGATAATTGCGAGAGTATCACTCACAGCAATTAAACGTAACAATTTAAGAGCGGACCGGTTTCACAAAATCACCGAAAAAAAACACAGGTATAAATCAATAAAGGATTGCATGACGAGCGTATACCTTTACTCACGTAATAGAGTACTTATGAAAAATGATAATTATAACAATTTTTAAATGCCACATTTTCTTTAACCTAAAACACGTAGACATTAACCCAATTCTTTGTTTGCTTTTAGACAGAGATTGGAGCTGCTGAGTAACGGATGTTAATTTGTTAACAAACAAAGTAAATTTAGCCTTTTAGCCGGAAAACTAGTTTAGCGAAGGTTAGTAAACCTGATGATGAATCATTATAGTATTAAAATCACCAGGAACACCTACTAATTAACGGTGCTCTGAATTGTGGGGTGATGAATCCACCACAAGCACAAGGAAGTATTGGGTGTTTTTCTACATGCAATAGTTGACCTGGATGACCGCACATTTAATAAAATCCCTTCCGCGATTTCCCAACCTCAAACAGCGTGAGATTACAATTGATCACCTTACGGTGAATCGGTTTGATTTATGCATCGTTTTAGCATAGGTACTTAACAATAGTTTAAGAGGCGCTCGATGCTGCAAGGTAGCAATAATAATAGATTTTGTTTTCATTTAAGAATGCGGTTTTCATGTATTTGCATATTACACAATATCTATGCCGACAGGATTCTTCGCTTTATGTAATGTAATAATATACTGCGTAATCTAAGGAATGATATTAACGGTCTTTAGATTTTAATGGGTATCAAACGGCGTCACTCGAACGTCAAAAATGTCTCGCGGATTATAATTAAGCCGTTTTATTGGAAATGCCTGAAGGGTGTACTTAATGTCAATAAATTACGTAACCACGTTTCACATTTACGCCAATGCGAGGCGGTACACCCCTACTTTCTTTGGTGCTGGATCGAAGCATGGGATGTGTTAAATTGTTGCCAGTAATCACCATTCCGTTGCCATAATTTTGTAATAAGTGTCGATTCTGATTTTTTCAATTTAGCTAATCCGTTATCATAAAACAAAGATTAGTCCTAGTTAGATATTAAGGTTTTGATGGTGTCTCTCGTCAATTGTTCTGATGATCTACGAGGTCTACTTTCAGAGATTGTTGACTGAAGAGAACCCAAGAATAGGCAAAGAACCTTGGTCCGCAGTCGAGAAGGGGCCTGTATTAAAGGTAACGCGAAACCACGGATGATTCCAGGGGAGGTGTGGAAAGTTTTGGGAGAGGTAATGTGTAAGGTATGCGGTTAGATGTCAAGGAACTAACCTTTTGGGAACGCTTGTACACCGACGACAGTGCTTTGGTGGGGGAAAGTCGGAAGAAGGTTCATGAAATTCTGAAGCGTTGGAGCAAGGGGTTCTTAAAATTAGTAGAATTTACAAGACTGAGTACCTGTGGTTTGGTGGGGACTTCAAATACTTTAGATCCACTTGATGGACGCATTAGTGGTGTGGTCTAGGGCTCTAGACATAGTCATGGTTCAAGGTAGAAGAAAATGAAAAGGCTATATAGATATCGATTCGAGAAAGAAAGACTTAAGATCTTAGAACGGCGGCGGGGGGGAGAATGAATTAAGAAAGCGAGGGACAGCGACTCCTGAATATTAGAGATAGCTGAAGATATTTTCCGACTTTTAGTCTAATTTGGTTTTGATACCATTGTAAATTCCGTTGCTACCAAATTAGAAATTGAACACAAACCATTTGCGGTTCTGCTAATGAAATAATATTCAATCGAGAGTGAAATTAACTTTTTCTAAGATTGCCTTGAAAATCCACAAGAGTAAAATCGCTTTCCCATGACTCCCTTCCAAAATGATAACGTTTCATCAAAGCAAGTCGACCTGAAACGTATGTATTTTGTTCATTTGTTGAGAAATGTCGGCGAAAAAATCGCTCACGTACTTTTTGCATAAGGTTTGGTCCATTATAGTCGGGTAGATTTTCGCTTTTCCCAAAATATTTTTAAATCCTTAGAGGGATTCAGCCGAAGTTATTTTGGTCTGGAACAGAGGATCCCTTCTAAAGGCCCACAGAACGCACTTCTTAGGGTATATCACAGGAAGAGAGACTTGTTCGGATAGACCGCAATTGGAGAAACATCATCCAACTCAAACTGACAAAGCCACCTGAGAATATTCATTTCCTCAAGGATGTTTTTAAAGAAATGTTAAGTACCTTCTTTCTTATAGAAGTTCTTCTAAGAATCTTCCTGTAAATTTTCCCTTCTTTCTTGATTATATTTAAAAACCTTCTTAGAATCCTCCTTAGAATTCGTAATTTTCTGGTCACTTGTTTATTGAAATCCTCCTAAATATAATTTGGTAAGATTCTTCGTGGTTTATTCCTCTTTAATGTCTCCTGTGTTGCTGGATTTTTTTATTTTAGCATCGCACGACTGTCCCTTGGAATATTATGATAAGTGCTTATCTATGTTTTGTTCTTTATCCCAAACCCGGACCTCCTTGAAATATGTGTGGGATTGTTAGCCTCCCATTACAGTGACTAGATCGCACAGCACGTTAGAAGGTTTGGTTATTAACATCTTTTCCGAGGCTAAGGATCGAAATAATTACGACTTCCTTCCAATTTTGTTAAGTATATATACAGCCGTTTTTTTATAGAGGTTTGGGAAACCTTTTATAGGCTGCCCCGCTCGGCTCTATAGCAGGTGGTGTGTGGAACTCCATTGAGGTATACCCACTCCCTTCTCTCTACTTAAAGCTAGGTGACGTCGAGGGCCCGCCGAAGCATCCTCTCTCGAGAGGTAGCCCGGCCCTTGCTCTCCCTTCTGGAGACCACTTCCGTACACCAGCATCTGCACGGCGTCCCTAAAAGTATTTAGACCTCCATTAATAATTTAAATCTGAAAATTTGTGTACCAACATCGAAAGAAAATTATTATCATAATCGTTTCACTTCCGGTTTAACTTTCTGATTTTCAATAGAACCCCCTATATTTTTTGCATTTCGAAATCTACATGAAAATCTACGTCGTTTTATACCCTATACCCAGCATCAAAGGTTTTTGAACAAGCAGAACGCACAAGCAAACACAAAAACCAACTGATATTGCTTCTGGAACTTCACTTCTTTACTTGCACTTAAATTTCGTATTAGGCGACACTGAATTTGTTTGAATTACAGTTGTAAAATTAGGTCTTTGTCTATGAAAAAGCTCACTGTAACTGGTACTATAAAAACAGCACTCCGAAACTCATCCGTAAACTTTTATCGCGACAACTTAAATCTCTAACTTTCATCCATAAAATTGTCTGCTCAAAAAGCTTCGATAACGGCAAAACTGACACACAAAACGATAACCGGCTACGTGTTAATGTTCGGCAAAAAAAAAAACAATGATTAACATCCACCACCAAAAAAGCTACGATTCACGTCTTCCTCTCCTATATAAGACAATTTCCCTTGCGTTTTTCAACTGCGTCTTCGAATAAATTAAACACAAAATATGGGTATATCGGCGAAACGCGCTTAACTACAAACTTAACTAGTTCACTTAGCTGAGCTTCTTGTCGCAACGCCCGGAGATAAAACCTTTAAAAAAGAATAAAGCTAATCTTTCACGTAATTGTTTTACATTGAAATAAACAAAATACAAGGAATTATTTAAGCAAATCTAAGAACACTAAATAATTATTAAACAAAATCACATTCAAATGCCATAATTCGAATTGTGTTCAATCTCAAATTAATGACCACATCTACTTGACCACTTCGCATGCAAGTCCTCATTTCGTACGACTTCAAACTTTCGCCAATCGATGTTCACGAGTTCAAGGATCAGTTCCATTGAATATGAGCCGGATTAAAAGTCGAAAACGCATTTTCTCCGTCCTTTATGGCCGGTATCGATTCCGATGGCGCCGAATTTTGTTCTCCTGTTCTATTAAACGCGACCAATCCCCAAATATACTGCGACCGTCCCCAATCGAGTTCTACGACTTCAAGTATCAGTGCGATTGAATATGATCGGGATTAAAGGTCGAAAATGCATTTTCTGCGCCCTTTAAGGCCGGTCTCGTTTCCGGTGGCGCCGAATTTTTTTCTCTTGTTCTATTAAACGCGACCAATCCTCAAATATACTACTGCGATCGTGGAAGTCGCGAATTTTTTCCAAGCGTTTAGTTGCGCGATTTTCATGTATCACGAGGGCTGAAATTTTAACTCCTCCTAAAAGTCTCATGTACTCGGGATAATGAACGTTTAAAGAATAAGTCCCGGTCCCCGAAATTGTGCGTTTCTCGCTCATTCCCCATTCACCCAACACAAGAAAAAGCAACTTGATACGCCCTCCCCCTGCATTCCCGCGGTAAGGTGCCCTAACGTTATCTCTGCGTCGAGGGGGAGGGTGGGGGTGCACTCTCGATACCAGGTGCGTTCGAAATGTGGCGATGCCTTCTATTCGTTTCGCTATCTCCGCCGGCAATTTCTTAATTTTCCTCTGCAACATTTTTCATACATTGTTATCTATTCTACGTTACTATATTTTTAACAAATCTAAAAAATCGTCTTCAGGTTTCGAATTTTATCTAAATTTCCTCTGGTATAGACGTCCCGAAGGTTGAAATTCCTTGAAACCCCTTGATCATGGGATGTTTCACCGAACTGCGAACCCCCCACAAAAATCTCCCTCACTCAATCCGTGCGCCTTTTGAAAAATTTTTGGCTCCGCACTACCCCCCTAGAAAGGCATTTTATGAAGAAAAATTTCGTGAAAGTGTCCCCCAAAACATCTCCACTTCTTGTTCCCTCTACGACCCCCGTAGCATCGCGAGCATTTCCATTTTCACTTTTTCCTTATAACCCTTAAGGAGCTCATTTGGAACATTACCACGAATTTCTCCGAACTGCACGATCCGTGTAGACCTCTGACGGGGTTAATTGCGCGCAAATTATTTCGAATCTCCTCTCCTTCGCTGGCTACGAGAAGCACGCACCCCTAACCAACACCTCAAAATTTTCGCATTTTCTACACCTCCTATGCATGGGGCGGGGGTGATAAAAATTTCTCTGTGGTTGCACGGGGGGAAACCGCTCGAATGATTTCCTGCAGCTTTACATAGCTGCATCAGAGTACAGTGCTTATCTTTTTGCAAGTTAAATAAATCGATTTTCGGGTAAAAAAATTGACTTATTCCCCTGTTATATTATACAGTGCTATTTATTAAGAAGTGGACATGGGGATTTATGTATATTGTTTATCCTTATGTCTACTTTTAAATGACAAAATCTCTTCTGAATGGCGCCTAATTTTATGCATCAAGAACAACTTTTTAAAACAAACATTTGGCTGCCATATTAATTAGTTCGAATATTGTTACTTTGATAGAAAATAAATCTCTTACGCTCCTTAAACTGTAACCGGCATATTGAACCAATTGACAATATCAACGTCTTCTTCAGTTAAATACATTGCACACGAACGCACGAAGCCAAAGCAACGATATTCAGTCGTTTTGGTTGCATAAAATTAGGTGCCCTTCAGAAGAGATTTTGTTTTATTAAAGTATAGGTAACCCACGACCATAAATCCCTATGTCTACTTCTTAAAAAGTAGCACTATATACAGCGACCAGCGCATCCCAAAAGTAGGTGAGCCCTGCGTGCAATTTCAGACGAGTTCTTTATTCTCTATCACATGTCAACACATGAACGAGAAAGACATGGAAATAATTTAAAATAATTGGATTGGTTTACAAACTAATGACGCAGGGTTCACCTTTCGTGAATTCAACTGTATATAAAAATACCATTTTACTGTCTGAATTGATGACAAAGAGTCCAAAGTTGTGATTCTACGTGGAATGGAAGACGGAGGAGAATCGTATCCGTACTGATGGGGGCTGATTCTTTGTTAATCAAAGTTTATTGCAGGCGAGCCAGATTTTCCCATCAACGTTCTTCATGCTAACTGTACTCTTTTCGACTTTTTTTAATTTTGTGCTAATGTTGTGTGGTGATCAAGTGGAACAACGCCCAATATGGTCTTCATGCAACGGATCAATTAAATGAACCAGGCTGATCATTTTGCCTATCTAAATTTGTATCAAGGAATGATTACAATGTAATTCTAGATTTAGTCATTACAAATGACTTTAGCTTGGTTACAGACACAGCGGGGGATTTCTTACTTCCAATTGATCATTATCGCCCCCTAACCCACCTTTAAATTTCTAATTAGGACCTGAATTGCATATCCACGAAAACATGATGAACTATAAGAATGTAGCTCAACTGCCTAGCTTTTTGTATAACTCGTTAATCGGTAGCACCTGCAAAGAAATAAGGAACTGCTTTTGATGTGCCACTGCTTTTTTTTATTTTGGAAAATGGTAACATAAAAAAAATGTTTCCTTTGAACCTACGTCTGCGGCGCAGGAGTCTACGCTAGCACAGTTAATTAGCAATCGGCTATAATTAGCGGATAAAAAATGTTGATGGGAACTTAATGAGAGAACCGTTGGAAGAATTGACATAGAGCAACTTTGCGAATAATTTTCTTCGGTCGATTAGAAATAGAATTAATGTCTGCCGTGCACGAGTATGTAACGTTTCAGGGGTTTTTGCACAAAACTGCCCAACATAAAAGTAATTGCAATTTGCAATTACACGCATCAATGTACAATCACCACAAGTATTTTGGGCACACATCCAATTTTTTGTCGTTTACCAGACCAAATTCGCGCCGGTGCTATAAAGAAACCCACTAACCGTTCCTTTTTTGAAGTAGAAAAAATAACACAATTAACGTAACTCGCTAATAACTTCAACTTTCAAAAATACAATAACTAGATTGAGTCCATGCCAATTACGTAATTTGTTTATTTCCGCAAAGTTATGTAAGCCTTTGTACTGAAATGATATTTACAAAACCCATGGCGCAACCTACTTTTGATCGATGATTTAAACGAAATTTTATTGTCATTCCGTTATTAATTAGGCGGTCGATACCTCGTTATTATTCAACCCGATCGATGTCACCGGCCCCCTACTTTTTTTTCTCGTTTCAATAAACGCCACGACTCTTTGATTATAATTATTATATTCTTGTCCATATAGCGATCTAACTGAACTTTCTTGATTTGCACCATTTGTCTGCTCAAGTACCGTAAACGATAAATGATTTATTTCGTGTCGTTTTTCAAATTGTGCAAAAAGAGGTTTAAATATTCATTACTCTCTATACGTACGGATATAATTACGTTCTTTTCTAAGTTAATACGGCGTTAGGAAATCTTCAATGCAAAACTGTAAATATTTCTGCACACTCACCTCGACAAGGCCGAACAGTATCGCAAGCTGGCGGGCACCTGGAACAAAAAAATACGTCGATGTAATATTTGCAATTTAGGCTGAGGAAATTAACGCGCCCCACTAAATTCAAGATGCTTGCTTAACGATAATTGACTATGTTTTAAACCGTTGGAAACCAAAAGGAAACAAAGCTTCATGTCCTGAGCCTTGGAAATTTATTGAACTTATGTTTTTAGCACCTGTGTTTGAATAAAACAAAGATTTTCTATAGTTTTGTTTCCAATAATTAAAGGCTGGAAGTCGGATCGAAGTTCCCATGGTGGTGGGGAAGATTGCTGTGTTTTGGAGGGTCCTGTCAGATTGACACAGATTTTAATAGGAAAGTGGTCACATTCCATGGCAGGTCAGGATAAATGTCTTGGGTTGAAAAAGTGAGAAGGTTCCACTGCCAGCATTAAAATGGGTTCGTTCGTTAGTATTTAGGAAGTTTATTGGATTGGCCTCTGCTGTCGGTAAAATTTGCTCCCCAGAGTATGTGGTAGCTGTTGAAATCTCCTAGTAGAAAAGGCTAGGGTAGAGTCTTCTTCTTCAAAGGTTTGATCTTTTGGCATGTACACTTACAAATTGTGATTTTCTTGGGGTTGAATACTGTGGTCGCTGAGGCTTCCAGGTTGGAATGGAGTGGGGCTTCTCTCAAATGAATTTTATCGCAACTCCTCCTTCGGACTCAGAGGAGTAGATGGGGGAAATTTATTGGTCTTTGTCAAGGTGTAAGGTTCCATGGTTTCCAATTGTTTGTGGGATTCGCTGTTTGGTTGGCTAAAAATGTGGGTGGTTGTATCAGATGGATCCGAGTGTCTTGAGGAACCCGAGTGATAGATATAAAGTTGTGGGTGATGGGTTTTTGTGTTTGTGTATTCATTTTCATGTATTAGCTTCGTAAATTAATTATTAGTAATATTATTTAGTTAAGTTAGTGTACATTATAGGATTTATTATAGAAATTAATGGTTATCACTGACCTTTACTGATTAGCGGTAGAACACGTCTGTATTCGTACGTAGACAAACTTGGAATGCGAAATTTGTTTCGTCTACTCCATAGACGTTTCTTTTCATTTCGTTTTGGTCACTATATACAATTTTTCTATCTTAAGAAATTAGTCATTTCGTAAATTCAACCCCTAAATAAGTTTACCCCGGACCAATTGTATTTTGGAAGTTGAGGGAAATTCTTTCCTACAAATTTAGTCATAGAATAATTCATTACAAGTAAATTACTTCCGGAACACTTGCTCCCGAAAATTCTCCATAAGGAAAACTCGTCCCAGATAAGCTCGCATAGTATTCGAGCTGATATATCCGCTCACTGAATTATTACTTCGGGATTTTCGCATCCCGAAAATTTGTATAGGGGACTAGGGTTGATTATTGAATAACAGTGGACACGATTGCTTTGATTCCGTTTCTTCTTTGTGCACCTACGTATATAAAATTAGAGAGAGAAGCAAACCTGGATCGCAATAGTGTGTGAGCTTTCCGTTCAGTTTTTACGAAGTTTTAATTTATTATCCCTCTCTTGTTCTGGGCCCTCAACAGGCTTGCGCCCAATTACAGAGTGACCCGCATAATGCTTTTTAGAGGTGCCTCTACAGAAGGTCTTAAGTTGTTCTATACTACTCCGGTATTTACCTTACGAATTAGGAAAACTGCAAGAAAACCTAATTCGAAGTAGCCGGCAGAATGCTCGAAACTGGTCTAAGGTAATTTCCATCTCTGCCACAGATGAAAAATTCACCTCAACCCAGGTTCGAACACCCGACCTCCGGATTTATACCTCAACGCTGTACCATTGAGCCATAATGCCGCGAGATTTTAAGAGAAAGAGAGAGGCCTTCCTTGCACACTTTTGTGAATCGCAGAAAAAACATAAATCGCTAGTGGATCTGAATTGTAGTAGTGACAATTTTTAAACCCGTGTACAAAACGCGGATAAAACGTCGAAAATAAAGTGCGTAATGCGGCACTCATATATTCCGATAAAGACAATTCGTTCTAATACAGCACGTGCGCATACAATGATTAGTAGGTGAAATTTGACTTTTTTTAAATTCTTGTGCATCAACAACAACTCGGCTACTAGAATTTGATGAAAGTTTTAAATGCGATCGAGGTAAATACAAGCTTCACTATCCTGAAGGATTCCATACCACGAGAGGCAATTTTGGTACGAGAGCAAGTCTCAAAAAGGTTCAACTGCATCACCCCGAATGCGATCCAGTTTTCAATTTTTCTGGAAGGGAGCTTTTTTTCAAAGGTGGGACGTGCTATTTAAAGAAAACACCGATTCCAGCGATAACTGTAAGTTACTTTACTTTTTTTTCAATTGCATGAAGTATTGGTGGGTTATCTTTAAGAGTTAGCGGCGGATACTTTTTTGATGTAATCAAAATACCATTAAAGGGACGGATCTGTGGAGATTAGGGCAAGCTGCCCCGTGACCATTTAAAAGCCCACTCGTGGAATCTATATGTCCGACTTAAATATAAAAACCACTCCAGCAGTAACAGAGGAGTCGCTACCTCTAACCCCCACTGATCAAGGCTTGTTTAACAGCGAGGGGCCCTATTGGCCTTTGACGAAGACAGTGGCATCGTCCCTTCTTCTAAAGGAACACCCGAGGACTCCCAAGCCTCGAGTAACAAAGCAGGAGCAGTTCTGTCCTCAGATGGGAACCTAGATAACTCCCTAAAAAACCGTCCCAGCCCCTCATTCCAAAGAAGAAGGCGGAGATGCTTCTACACATTCAGAGAAAACCTTCCAGGACGCCTTACACGGCATTAAAATAGAGATCTTCTCGGCAGACCCTAATTTGGATACCATCCCCGATGATAACTCCGGGAAAAAAATGATCTTCCTAAGCTTCACGTGTTCATGGCTCACTTTCCGGGAGAGGGAGAAGAGTCAGACAGAGCACATATAACCAAAATGCATGCATTAACATGAAGGCCTGGCAAGGTGGTCTACAACACCACCGCAGTAATAGTTTTCTCAGTCGACAGTACGTCGGCCATTTATCTAGATAAGAATTCGCGCATGGGGCGCTCATGGAAGTTCTGTCCACTTGCAGACAGGTGACTACAATGGAAGTCGTGGAAAGCTCAACCAAAGGCAAGGGAAGGGTGGATGCAAGGGAGACAAAAGATAGCCCCATGTCCCATAATGGCCGACATTAAAATCATACAGGGGAACCTACACAGGGCGAAAGCGCTCATCAGCGCACCCTTATACAGGAACTAGGAGTAACTCTCGAATCAAGGATTATCCTAATTCTGCAGGAAGCCTGATTTATGAAAGGGGAGGGGGAAGCGGTTTCCGTAAAGCAGAAACTAACAGCCTTTCCTCTTCCAGAGTTCGTAACAAAAGACCTGGTCGCTGTGGTGGTCGAGGCTCCAATAAGCACCAGTGTTACCAAAATTTTCCGGAGGAGAACGATGCAGCAGTGCCTCTGCCACCAAAAGGTACGGAACCTGAGCAGATACTGCAAGAAGGGGCTGCATCCTCTTATATGATGTAACGCCAACTCCCATCACCTCCACTAAGACAGCACGGACACCCATCGTAGAGGTGGCAATGAGCCAACATTTATAACCAGCGACGGGAAAGAAGTCCTGGATATTACCTTTTCCTCCTCCTTTTTAGCAGGAAGAATAGTGGTATGGAAGGTCTCTCTCACAGATTTTATAAAGGTTGAGAAGCAAACCGCACATTTATTCACATTCATACCGTAATAGAGACTTAGTGTGAAGGGATCAAGTTGATCTAGAACGACTTGTCACACTGCTCACTGATGGCCTTAAGGAGGAGAATTATCCGCTAAAAACAAATACAAACACCCCCTGGTCAAGTAATGAACTAGGAAAGCTGAGGAACTGAGTGCTAGAGTGAATATAGAACGTCCCTCACTGAGTATAGTAAGGCGATTCGGAATCCAAAAAGAGTGTCTTAGGAAAGATTGTGTAATTAGGCATATCTTGAAGCAGAAGCAGAAGGAAAAGCAGTCTTATACTCAAATAAACAGGCTGCAACGAATAGCCTGTCTGGAGCAATGAGTACTACACCCACAGCTGCCACTTAGGAGTTGTACAGCAACTAAACATCCCTAAGCACATATACAGGATTTCAATGTGCGTAGGCGTCCAAGGAGGAAAATATTTTAATTTTATTAGTGAGCTAGCCGCGGGTAAGATTAATTGTAGTAGGAACATTTTTACCAGTTCCGTGTACGATCAATTTTATTTAGTACGAACGAGGATCTCTAACCCTTGTAATGTAAGTAACAATTACATTAGTTGATCTCATTTAAGACACGTAAGAATAGCTCCGATCCCAGTAAAATATGCCCCTCAAAATTTACCCTTAAACCTAAGATAGATCGTGAACGTATCCCGAATTATTGCTTCCGGATACATTCACTCAAACAGTAATTGTCCTTTAAAATTCACCCCCGAAGTATTCAAAAGGTCCGAAGAAATCTGGTGAAACCGAAAAATTTGAAGAATAGAAAATTTTGAACAATCTAAAAATCTGAAAAAATTCAAATGTTTGATGAATTCTACGAAAAAAAGGAAATTTGATGAGTCTGGAAACTGAAGAAGGATAATTAAAAGAATTGGAAGAAAGACATGGAAAGATACTAAGTACACTATGCCAAAAAAACTCACGTAAATCCCTTAGTGCCATCGTTCTAACTGATATTTGTTTATTTATTTATTATCTATCTCTTGTTCTAGGCCCTCAACAGGCTTGCGCCCATTTACAATTACAATCCTTTATAAGAGGTACTTCTGCAGAAGGTCTTAAGTAAGGAAAACTGCAGGAAAACCTAATTCGGAGTAGCCGGTAGAATGCTCGAAACTGATGGTCTAAAGTAATTCCCATCTCTGCCACAGATGAAAAATTCACCTCAACCCAGGTTCGAACACTCGACCTCCGGATTTATAGCCCAACGCTCTACCATTTAACCACAAAGCCGGTATATGAGTGGTATGCAGAAAAAATTAATGAAGGTAATACCAAATGAAGGATTTTCCGAAACTGTGGGAGAATTTGGCCTATTCTACTATAATCCATTATAAAACTCATTTTTTTTAATTACTACTACCACTGTTATCAGTACGAAATGGTCCATTATATGCACAATAAATCGAAAATACCAATTGCATATAATTTTTACGATTTCTTGCGATATTCGAAGATGTACCGAGCCTTAAAAGTGGATCGTTGCCTAAGACATAAAGACTCTCCCATTTTTCTATACATCTGTTAACTGTTTTCACAAAGAATGGAAAATTAACACCTCGTTAACGTTAAACTGTTGATGATGTGCGAATTATTTTTTGTTGCGGTTTCTACTTACACATACTTTTACCTTAACGGTTAAGAACCGCAACATGACTTTCTCGAATAATATTTGCAAAACAGACCAAATGGCGTTCGTTTTCAAAATTGGGTTGCTACCATGAACCTCGAAGGCCCTAGCACCAAATGTGGACTTGTTAGACAGACAGAAATTGAAATCGTACTCACAACCAAGCAATAAATCTAAGAAACCCGATTAAACTCCACAATAAATAAAACGCCACACATCTGCACAATTAACATTGACAAGAAAATTACCGATAGCACTCAAAAGAAGAAGAAATATCTGGCACAAAACGAATGTTGTCGCATTAAATCCCGACAAGAATGACAAACATTTCCACTGGTAATTTTCAAACGTGCAATGTCCCATAATGCCTGTTTTAATGGTAACATCTTACTGAGAACAGAATGATTTTGTATTACATAACGCGTCTCCTAAGACCTAAATCGTTGCAAGGCAATTTCTATTGACCTGAAAGCATACAAAAAGACGAGAAAACTCGTTCGATTACCAGGAAGGTAACTGGATGTCACTTCGCCAGTGTCAGATATGGTCTGCTTTTACACAAATGAGCAAAAGCAGACAAAGGAGGTTATGCGAGAATTACCTTAGAGTTTATTAACCTCGCGTTGCCATTAAGATGAACACGCCATGCACTTTACTGATCTAAGACCGATGCAAGCAAATTTGTATGGACAATAATTCTATGGAATAATTTGTTTCAGCGTTCAGAGGAATTATTCATGCAAATTCATGTTCGACCATGCAGTACATAATTTAGTTTTACTTCTCGACTGTATATGGCTGAATAAACTTCTCGTAAAGTGTAAAATTTTCTACTATCTACCAATGCGTTAAGTCAGAAAGATTTGCGACTTCGGACGGTAATTAAAATACGTTGTTAATTGACGGACTGATTTTTTAAATTCTTCGCAACCTAATCTAAAAGATTGTTAAATTGCGGAAATTTAAATATCACTTAGTGAAGTAGGGCACTGGCTCCAATCCTTGTAATGGGATTCTTTTGCTTTTTTTTTCATTTTTTAAATTTTCAAATTACCTACTTTTGCACTATCTACCTTACCCGAAGTAGCATGCATGAATTTCCTTTCAAAAGTCGTATGGAAAAACTGTTCGAGAGTTATACTTAAAGAACATAAAGAGGAAATTTAGTAAAATTTAGGGGTACGCCTTCCTGAAGTAGAAATTTTGAAAACCAAATTACAAAATCGAAAAGAGCACATTCAATATCCTATCTAAAGATATGCCATACTGATTGATACGCTCTCAAGAAAAAAATTAATAAAGAAATGCTATTTTGGCGACCGTTTGTTTTTTGAAGCAGATTTTCTTTGTACAAACCCTTGTCGTTAGTCCAGCTTTAGAGGTAGTCCAGAATCCTGTAGCTTTGGTAGAATATCAATCAGTTACGGCGGTGATACGAATAGTGCTACATTCTGCTTATCATGAGCTTACCTAAAACTTTTTCTTATCATCAACCCTTAGCAAGAAGACCCCAGCTTTTCAATTTCCACGAACAATTTCTCAAAGCACCAAGATAGTGTAAAGTAAATTGAGACCTCTTTTTTTGAGGAAGAGAATTAGGGGTTGTGCGGTACGGAACCAACAAGACCGAAACCTCTAATCCTTCGTTAAATTCGAATCTTCAGTATCTCACACTCCATAAAATTCAATTAAATTATTCGCAAGGTCAATGTGAAGCAATTAATATTATTAATTGTCTACTATATCGGAGTTTTAGTACATATTTTTTTTTGTAATTGAGCCATTTGTATCCTAACGCACGCATTGAGAAATGGCATAGCTTATTCTTAATAATTTATTAAAAATAAGCTTAGAAATCGTCCTTTTGAGAACATTTTTCAGCTCTCAGAACCACATGTAGCCTCTTTAGAGCATTCTTGCATGTTTAGGCATCTCCTTACCAATATTTTTGAGTCTTCTCATGGACCTCAAGAGATATCCATGTAATTTTCTAGACACGTTCATCGTAGAGCCCCCCTCAAGGTCCACCTAGGAAATTTTGCCAGAACCTTTTGAACTTTCTTTTTAAGTAGCAATTTTAAAATCGTCCTAACATCAGTGATACTTTTGAAGGTCTTCCCAGACATCGGTCCAGGAAATATATTGGCAAATTCCTTAGAAATATTCTGTGGTACCTGCAATGTCTTAGACAGCAGTTGCTGCAGTAATAGGGACCAAAATCACAGAAAAGCTCTCCGTTTCAATCTTGGTTTCAATAGAAACTCGAACTCGACCCGGATGAATACCAAAAATCCCGTTTGCCAACTCGAAATTCCAACCGGATGTGAGTTATTCAAGATGGCGTCCCAAATAGCGCCAAATTTATGTGTTTTTCTGCTTTCTGTCATATGTATGCGATCCAGGTGTCTATTCCTATGTTTTCAGGGGCGTAGACCACGATTAAACACTTAAAAACAAATTTGGTGCATTAAAAGGTCATATTTGAACGAAAATTCACCAAAATTCAAAAAGGTCAGCATTATTTTCTGACGTGGCGAGGAAGCTTCTCCAATTTTTAAGCAAGGCCACTCCGCCGTTCTTGATTACTCTTGTAAGCAGTGTGGGTGCAGAAAATTGACCCGACGAACTCCTTGCACAAAGTTATGTGCATGAATGGGAGAGGGGAGGACGATGAATAAAGAAAGCAATAATATTAATTTACTCTACTAAATAAATATCATAAATAGGTGTTCAAAATTGCAGAGAACCTTGTAACTGAAAAGGGAATTGGCCACGGCCGGTCAGGGGAAACGGGTCTTCTGGTGAAACAACTACCGAGGTTTGATAAAGCTCATACAATCTTGCCCAGGCCTGTACAAGTAACACATATGGCATAATCTAAAAAGAAACGAGTTAACAAAGAGGAATTCTATGAAACCTAAAGAGTATACTGCCACGTCCCAAAGCGACTATGTCAGATCATAGAATAATTTCAGTTAACTACAAAGGAGCCGTCCAATGTTAAAGGATATTCCCCTTTACAAACATCTCCTTGGAGAAAAACTTAGGGAGCACCCTTTCGAGGGACGCCTCTCGAATCCTACCGACTGGCAGGACATAGTAGATCTTCTTACTAACTCCATTGTGGAGTTATTTCTACAGGCATGTCCTCTAAGGACTGCCAAGAAGCTCTATAACTATCCCTGGTCGTGCAGGGCGATCGGAAAGCAGAAAACTGTTCAATAAGGCAGGGAAGAGCAAAGAAGCCTATAAGGTAAACCTAAGAAGGATGTTAGGAGGCGTCAAAGAGCTCCTCTGTATCCCGCCTGAATAAAATTCTAACAAAAAGTTCATGTTATAACCCAGCTAGCTTCAGTGTAGAGCAGAGCTGGGTAAAGCCCTCTTGAAAAGGGCTTGAAGCACTAAGCACCGAGCACTTTGTTATGATAAAAGTGCTTGCAAGCCCTAAGCACTTTTATGTGATGAAAGAGCTTGGAATTACCAAGCACTTTCTAAAGTAATTGAAAATACAAAGCACCAAGCCCTTGGAAAGCGCTTGAATCCATTAAAGTGCTTGAATCACAGTAATTGACAATATAAATTAATATAAATGTAAACAATATAAAGCACCTTTCATATTACTGGAAACCAGGGTTTGTAGTCTATAACTTTTGATTGAGACGTCTGATCGAAAAAGTACGAGTTGATTTGGATTCTACGCACTCAACTGCCTTTTTTTGAGCCCCGAAAAAAAATTGTCTCAGATCTTATAGAATGTGGCCTGTAGAATCCATAATTTCAAATAGTTCCAAGATTGGGCTACTAGTTCAAAAGTTACAGCCCTTCGAATTTTTTTTCGAAATTGGTTTCTAGTCTATAACTTTTGATTGAGAAGTCTGATCGAAAAAGTACGAATTGATTTGGATTCTACGCACCCAAATTATTAAGAAAAAGTGTTTTCTCGAGAAATTTTGGTGTAGTCGATTTTTGGTAAAAAAGGAAGGCTATACACTGCCTTTTTTTGAGCCCCGAAAAAAAAATTGTCTCAGATCGACCCGGAAAAAAATTTTCTTATAGAATATGGCCTGTAGAATCCATAATTTCAAACAGTTCCAAGATTGGGCTACTAGTTCAAAAGTTACAGCCCTTTGAATTTTTTTCAAAATTGGTTTCTAGCCTGCTGGACACTTTAAAAAACACGCTAGAAATAGTACTTCCGCATCCTAATTATACTGGAGGAATTAGTGGTTTTATCGCTAAAGTTTTGCTTGTCCAAATTTTCGATTAGGTAAACAAAAAAAACAGTACTCTCCCCGTACCCATGGGTTCCCTAATGTAGAGTAATAACTGCATGTGCTATAAAAGTAGGTACTACAAGAAAAATATCCAGAATGTTGCTCGGAAATTCCTTGACCTTGTTACATGTAAGTACGTACCTACCGAGACGTATCTTCTGAAATAATTAAAATGAGTGATAGTATGTTACGTGAAGAAATGCACAGATAAAATTTGTAAACTTTTAGTATGTAGGTAATAATTCTTAATTACAAATATAAAAAGACAATAAAAGATAACAATTCCTTATAATCAAAGTAATACAGATATATGGGTTAAGACTTAATTAAAAAAATAACTTGCAAACCAAAATTTAAACTTCTACTATTCTTGGTATTTACTATTTTGGCGGTTTGATGTTATTTTCTTGCCTTTTATAAAAATGTTTAATTTAGTGGCAAGTGCGTGGTAATTGATTAGGTACTTTTTTTTCCGTTCAGGTAATGTATTTTATGTATTATATACGCGGCAGTAAATTATCTGATTATACCTATCGTAATAACTATAACAAAACTTAACGTATGCCGGTATGCCCTGAATATGATAGGGCAGCGTTAAAAAATGGCAGAACTTACCTCTTCCTTTTTTTGTTCGCGAAATCGTACGACCCCTTTCACAGGAAACCACACAATACGAAAAACAAGAAGTCAAAAGTGGGATGTGCAGACTGCAGACTAATCACTAATGAAGCACAGAACACGTAGGTGACGTCAGAGTAGGAGTGAAGGAATGAGTAAGACTAAGGGTTTTCTAAATTCGTCACCTAATTCACGATAAGAGCTTCGTTATGAAAGTGCTTGAAGCTCTTTGTAAGTGCTTGAAGCCCTTAAAAAGTGCTTGAAGTTCTTTGAAAGTGCTTTAAGCTCTTTGAAAATGCTTGAAGCTCTTTATAAGTGCTTGAAGCTCTTCATAAGTGCTTGAAGCTCTTTATAAGTGCTTGGAACCCTTGATAAGTGCTTGAAGCTCTTTAGAAGTGCTCGAAATTGTATGAAAGTGCTTCAAGCAGTTCAATAGGGCTTGAAGCTCCAAACACTTTTAAAAAGTGCTTGGTAATTGAAGCACTTTTTCCTGAATTGAAGAAAAGTAATTGAAGCACAGAGCTCTAAGCACTGAAAGTAATTGAAGTCCTTTAGCAATCACTTTTTTTCAAAACACTACCCAGCTCTGGTGTAGAGGATATGGTTCCTACATAAACAGCCTCTTAGAGACAGTCGAGACGCTGAAAAACATTAGAATTTGTTCGTATGACAGAATTACCATATTGTTTTAATAGATTTGGTTAGTTTATATTTGTTACTAGACGTATACAATTTGAGATGAATTAGTAATTTGGGTTTTCGGTTCAAGAAAAACTGGCTGGGGCGTTTTTCGTATCGACCACCGATTAGTATCGATCGCTTTATACATTTGAAAGCGGAAAAGGCATCTCTCGTATTTTCCATAGACCGCCTCTTTTGGTATCGATTTCCGATTAACTTCGAATTACTTTTTTGTATCATCCGGTGACTAGCATCAACCACCTTATACACTCGAAAGGGGAAGGGACGTCTCTCGCGTCTTCCATAGAGATAGTCCATGGAAGATGCGAGAAACGTCCATTCCCCTTTCGAATGTATTCACCGATCTATACTAATCGGGGGTCGATGCGGAAAACGCCCTTGCCAAATCTAAAACAAAACTTCGGGCGCCTTTTCCATATCAGCCGGTGACTAGCATCGGCCGCCTTATACACTCGAAAGGGGGAAGGACAGTTTTCGCATCTTCCCTAGACTACTTTTATTACATTAACTGTTAATATTCACTTTATACCCAGCATATTTCAATTTAGTAAACGAAGAAGTTAACATAACCTCTCACAAAAATTACCTGCCACTTCTGAAGATCTTTCAGTTTGGCCAACTTAAAACTGACGAAAGTGAGACTGTTTTCAAAGCAAATAAGGATACGTAAAATATAATTTGGTAATTCCAAAATCGAGAGGGTTGAGGTTTGTATGTGCAGTTGGGGGTTGTTTGTAGAATATTTAATTAAAACATTCAAATTAATGTACTATACAACAATTACACCCTTTTCAATGGAAATAAGTACAATATAGAAAACCGAATTTCCTGTACAGTAAGGGGGTTGCTAGTAGGCTCTTTAAAAAAAATCGATCAAGGAAACAGAAGTGTTTGGTGTAGCTCTACACCCCTTTCAATGGAAATGAGGATCACGTAACACCGAATTTCCTTAAAAATTGGGTAATCTCAAAATCGCGGGGTGGCGGTGGATCATTTCATGACTTTATTACATTGTCTAACATTTGTGGAGATATCACCGGAATTACTCGGGCAGTCTTCGTTTTATATTCTTATTTTTAGTTACCTACAGAAGCCTGATCCCTCCCTTTTACAAAACTCCTGAAGAAAAATTCAACTTTGTTAAGCCGGGAGTACTAACGGGCCAAGGATAAGGACCTTCTTGATCAACCAAAGATTTGCAACCCAAATAGCTACTAGTTATTCTGATATAATGTGGAGGGGACCCATTTTGTTGAAACCACATCGTGTTTCATAAGGCTAATGGATAATCATTGAAATATTTGGTCTGTTTGTAATAATTGTAAGTAATTGCGAACACGTATACTCAACTTTGGCCCTAAACGATTCCACCCCATACATTTAAGGACCATCGATGCTGATGGCTTAATATGACTAGAAAATGGTGATTTTGTGTACCTATTCCGGTAATAAAAAATATGCCGGATTGCATTATGGAAAGTCAGTTTCTACACACAAAAAATAAAAATCTGAGGAAGGTTAGCATTTTAAGGGTTTAGGGGTATCAAAAATGCTAAACTGTATGTATAAGGTCACCCATTTAAAAAACCATCTCGACATACACACGACTTTTATGGAAGTGCAGGTGCAATAATTTCTTAGTTCAGCTGTTTCGTGACTGTTGTATGACTTCATTGTAAGAGGGGCCCCTGCATGTAAATCTACAACTGTTTTAGTAATAAGAAGGAACTTTGAGCTTTGTTTCTCATAATGTACATTTTTGGAAACAAGGCGTGGCAATTTTATTTGGATCTCGACTTATACATTTGCCGATTTTCCAAATGATATATATTTAAAGGTCACAAAAAACTTAAAGGTCAATGTCTTTCCTCGACAATTAGTACATTGTCATTGTTCTGCATTTCACCTATCTCACTACGTGTCCAGGAGACTGATGCCGCCCAAATTTTACCAACACAATTATATAACGATAAACGACTGTGTGTAACAATAGGGTCAATCTTAATTACCAACGCAACTCACGCCGCCGCCGTGTCTAAACATTATCACGTTTGTATTTAAAGCGTGCACTCCACAAACCTGAATTTTTGAAGTTCTTTGTTTCCAAAATTCTTCGGGCCAGTTCGTAATAAATGTTATATCATAGCGCTTTCTGGGGCGGAGAAAAACCACAATTATAACGTACAGAATGCCGTCAATTGAAGACACACTCGTTTAGTAATTATCGCAATTTTAATGATTCAAAAGCTTTCGAGAATTCCAGCTAATGGAATTTTTCTAGTTAGAGACAACCTGTTTTAATCGAACATTGAACTTGAAAAATTCGCGCTCCACTTTTTCGTTTTGAAAATGTGTATACGTAGATCGAAAGTAAGTATCTAATTTCTCAGGCTCACGCTTTTGTTTTTCTATTGTCGGTCTTTTATTGTTTTGTGAAAGTGACTAAGCGACAAATAATGGCCGAGCAGCGTCTTTTTCGCCATGCGAAACCATCAATGGATCCATTCAGGAGATCGTGATCGCAATCTACCGTTAAGGGCGCTCCCTAAATCTTATGCAATTTGCGCACGTGCTCCAATTTGAGCCACCTACTTTGTAGATTCTTCTGCTTTAAAAGGCAACTTTTTCAGTTATGGTTACCTTGGACAACAAATTGCAATAATTCAATCTAATGGGCGTCATAAACACATCAAGGTTGGCAACAACTTTCTTGTCAACCGTAATCAGAATGTGTAAGTTATTCAAGCGCACTCCACTTCCCTGTACTTTGTGGTCAGCCTAGTTAATAAATGTGATTCTTGCAAATAAATTGGAACTAGGCACTTTTTTGCACTTAGTGGATGTGCAGTTTTTCGCAAAATTACCAAGATTATGTGGGCAAACAATTGTAAATGATTCGCGACAACCACTAACCTCAAGTTAACCTTACCACTTTTAAGAAATTTCCACATGATGCGGTTACTTAATTTAGCATTACGTTGAATAATAATGAAATGATAGTTGCATCACTAAATTTATGAAAAATAAACCGTAATTGCTCACTAATTTGCTTCATGGTAAGTGGTGATTTTCTGCAAACGTGTTTTGAGAGAGCGGATTGAAAGCTAAGTATGTTCCTTTAACTTCTTGGTGATACACAAACGTTCGTGACTTTATATCCACACGTTTGTGTCTTACTGTGATGGAAGTGCTCATTGATGCCTCAAACAAACCTTTCCAAATGAGTTGCCCGTGATTTTTTTGGTACATTCTGTTCCCATTTCTCGAGTGATGTGGAAATTAATCTCGAGGACCTCAACGATGCCACTACTGATGGAGAGCAGTTTGTCAGTGGAAATGGAGGTGGGTATCACAGTAGTGCTTCAGTTTCTCCACATCACTAATATCTTTCTCAATTTGTGGTGCCATCGTATCAACATGGTGCTCGCTGGTGGGACACGAAATGTCCCAAAATGTCTCTCGCAAATATTGGACATGAACACCATGCCTCCAGTTCATCGCGAAAGAACGCTACTTGATATCCCCGTTTTCATTGACTCGTTAACATTAAATCTCACCATAATCCCGACCAGAAATTTTCTTAGGGACGAATCGAAAAGTCCATGTCTTGGAGGTGTAGCCTAGCACTGTTTACGTAAAGAAGTGACTTGCTGATGGAAAAATTTTGGTTAGTTAGCTACTCTTTTTGTGTAAGTATCTGGAACTTTTCACCAACAGCACTAGCAGCAATCAATAGCGAGAACCATAAAGATCCAATTAGAATACGAGCTATATACACCCAATACCTATTCCAACCCCTCATCCCTTCTGCTTAGCTGAATTTCTTCATTAGCGCGGTCATCCAAAAATACTGTACGCAGAGTTTTGAAGTTGACCCCATTTGATTCTACTTTATCCAGGACAGTTTTAAATTGGGTACTATCATTTGAAAAATGTCATCAACGTCTTGGATGAGTAGAATTGATGACCCGTCACTGGAAAGGAAAGTGGGCCGAGTTACCTTAGTGCCCATTATCTCATAGCATCCTTTTCAGAGAAGAATGACCTTAACTCACCCCTTTCACATTTACCAAATACATTCCATCCCAACAATGTCTCTTTTGAAATAAGCATCTTTTGCTATGATTTTTCGCGTAAAAGGAGAATTTTCCTCGATATCAGAGTCAAAAATTTCCCAAATTTCTTTTTTTGGAGGGCTGTACCTCGATAATTACTGAGCCTGGTTCACTGCCTTTTTTTAAGGATCGAAAAAAAAATTGTCTCGGATCGACCCGGAAAAAAATTTTCTCATAGAATGTGGCCTGTAGAATCCATAATTTCAAACAGTTCCAAGATTGGGCTACTAGTTCAAAAGTTACAGCCCTTTGAATTTTCTTTCGAAATTGGTTTCTAGTCTATAACTTTTGATTGAGAAGTCTGATCGAAAAAGTACGAATTGTTTTGGATTCTACGCACCAAAATTAATAAGAAAAAGTGTTTTCCCGAGAAATTTTGGTGCAGTCGATTTTTGGTAAAAAAGGAAGGTTATACACTGCCTTTTTTTGAGGCCCGAAAAAAAAATTGTCTCAGATCGACCCGGAAAAAAAATTTTCTCATAGAATGTGGCCTGTAGAATCCATAATTTCAAACAGTTCCAAGATTGGGCTACTAGTTCAAAAGTTACAGCCCTTTGAATTTTCTTTCGAAATTGGTTTCTAGTCTATAACTTTTGATTGAGAAGTCTGATCGAAAAAGTACGAATTGTTTTGGATTCTACGCACCAAAATTAATAAGAAAAAGTGTTTTCCCGAGAAATTTTGGTGCAGTCGATTTTTGCTAAAAAAGGAAGGTTGTACACTGCCTTTTTTTAAGAACCGAAAAAAAAATAGTCTAAGATGGACCCGGAAAAAAAATTTTCTCATAGAATGTGGCCTGTAGAATCCATAATTTCAAACAGTTCCAAGATTGGGCTTCTAGTTCAAAAGTTACAGCCCTTTGAATTTTCTTTCGAAATTGGTTTCTAGTCTATAACTTTTGATTGAGTAGTCTGATCGAAAAAGTACGAATTGTTTTGGATTCTACGCACCAAAATTAATAAGAAAAAGTGTTTTCCCGAGAAATTTTGGTGCAGTCGATTTTTGATAAAAAAGGAAGGTTGTACACTGCAAAAAGGAAGGTTGTACACTGCCTTTTTTTAAGGATCGAAAAAAAAAATTGTCTCAGATCGACCCGGGAAAATTTTTCTCATAGAATGTGGCCTGTAGAATCCATAATTTCGAACAGTTCCAAGATTGGGCTTCTAGTTCAAAAATTACAGCCCTTTGAATTTTCTTTTGAAATTGGTTTCTAATCTATAACTTTTGATTGAGAAGTCTGATCGAAAAAGTACGAATTGTTTTGGATTCTACGCACCAAAATTAATAAGAAAAAGTGTTTTCCCGAGAAATTTTGGTGCAATCGATTTTTGCTAAAAAAGGAAGGTTCACTGCAGGTTATTGAGCCTACAGAGCCGCTTCTAGTCACAAATTGTAGACATTTTAAGTACCCTCATACACTCATTCTCATACAAAATAATGTCACCCCTCACGATTTTAAGATTACCAGATTACCAGAAAATTCGAAATAACTTTCCGAAACGTGCCGTGAATTTTCTAGGATAATTAAAACCATTTTTTTATGAACATTGCAAGAATGCCTTAAAGGAGGCTTTCTATATGACGATACCTACAATTAATAATTAATCAAAAATGAGAACCTTTGGGGATGTTCTAAGTTGAGATGTCCGATTTCAAAATTCAAGCTATGAGTAACGTTGGCGTAGACACCTTTTTTTTACAATACGTTAACCTTTAAATACAATGCAGTCACGTTACAAGAATATCCACATTTTTTTATCAATCACAGTCTGTATATGAATGAAAGCTTTGTCTTGATTTAGCTTTTCTTATGGTGCAGTTTGAGGTTCATACAGGTTCATTATAAAATGTAGCATTTCCCTTCAGGAAGTGCACTTGCATATAGTGCTAATTGTCAAAGTCAATTTTGTTCTAACTGTAACGAAAGGTACAGTATTTGGTTTTAATTTTAATTCTTGCCTTTATTGTAAATTGGATTTGGTTGTTATTTGTAATTTTCCGTTTTCCCTCATCTCTCTTTCGTTCCCACAGAGGCTCTAGTATTTCTAAATGCCTCTTTAAAGCGACATTTTAAAGCTTTTGATATCCTGCTTCAAATAACTGAAAAGATTTCTAATAAAATGTTTCATGTTCTCCATTAAGATTTCTAGAACACTTTGCAGATTTTGTAGAAGTTTCTAACAAAGTCCAAGTCCCAAGAAGATCAGCGAGAGATTACATGATTATTAATGTATTCCTCTCTCTTCATTCGACACCATTCGTTTGTAACGCGTTTTTTTCCTGCATTTTTCTTAACTTATTTAAAATTCGATTTATACTATAATTTATATTCAATATTTTTACGCCATCTAGGTATTTCCTTTGTAAATCAGTTTAGTTAAGATGTAAGTTAGTTACGTGATAGATTTGTTATTACTTAAGTTCTTTATTTTCGCCTCTAGAGGCCATCCGAGTGTTATAGGTTTCGTTGACTTTACTTTATTTTCTTGTCGCTAGAGTTCACGCTTTGTACCTTGCTACACAATTCAATCCTTTCTTTAATTTGGTCTTGCGTACAATTCTATTCCTTCCGCGCAGAGAAGATACGCCATTATTTTTACTTGACTTACTGTCTACTGAATAAGGACTCTTGGTATTGGATATCACCATATTTCTCTAGAGCGATTCTCTCTATTTCTGATGTATTGTGGTTGCCCCATTGATGACACTTAGCGGATTTATATTTGCATGTAATTAGTGTGAGGTATGTACCTATTATGACTCAACTTTATTCTTAATACGAATTTTTTTAGGGCTTTAACTTCCGTCATGCTTCTCGTCATGCTTCTCTCATTGTTTGTCCTAACTTTCGCTTCTAGATTTTCGTTTCGTTAATATCTACCTACGTCAACATCCGTGGTGATATAATTCTTTTGGTTTGTTAACGTAATTTGAATTGTTGATTCCTATTCAGTATTAATTACCGTTTTAGTATACGATTTACGATTACGGTTTAGTGTCAGACGTTAGACATTGCTACCGCAATATTTTGTGCCGCGCTATTCACTATCCCTCTTGTTTGTTTGTTTGTTTCTTTAGAGCGATCTGTTACAGATAGGGCAATAGAGTGCCCTTCTGAGCTCAAAACGCCGTTACAACCAGAGTTCAAACGCAACTTTTAATTGCGGCGACCCCTTGATAATAACGTTTGATTACATGTTGGTTTTCGATACAATTAGCTAATTACTAGCTTTGCTTGATAGTCGTTTAACAATTATAGCTCCGTTGTTTTCTGCGGAAACTTGTTTTGAGTTTGATAATTGTCCTTATTACGAGTTGATCCCCTTTTCGCTAAAAAATAGGTTAAATTTCAATATTGGTATTTCAGATTTAGTGTCCTATTTGTAGTTTCTGAGATAATTTATTAAATCACTTTCAATTGTGACAACAATTATTATTGTTTATATTCTGGCAGATTAACATTAATCAAATATTCTATATGAAAATTGAAATTTTATTGAAAGGTTGATTGCGTTGAAATCTTATAATTAATTTCAGTTTTTTAGAATTTTAATAGTTATTTATATAACAAGAGCGCGAAGTTCAATTTCGCGCATTGAGACTGAAGGTATTTTGACGAGGCGAAGCCGAGTTAAAATATCAGTCAAATGCGCGAAATAACTTCGCGCTAGCGTTATATACAATATTTTTTCTACAACTGAACCGATTGTTAATTAAATTGCTGTTTAAGTTCAACTTTGTCCCGTGCGCGAAATACTTTTTTTCACTGTTGACGATTTCGCGCACGTTGTCAAGAGCAACCTTACTTATTAATTAACCGATTAAAAATCTAGTACTTCGCGTTTCGAAATCCGTCAGAAAATGACAGGTTTTTTTGACAGTTGTAGAAAAAATTGATTTTACCGTTGGGAAATCCCGTTTGTTCCCGTGCTCCGTTTACGTTTTCTCTGTTCCCGTGGGAACTTCGGGAAGTTCTTTCGTAGTACACCTGCAAAGAAAGCTACGTTCTAAATTTCGGAAAGTAGTTTACTAACTCAGAATCTTTCGCAGGCATACGTCTAACCAATCTTAAATTTAATCGTAACCAGACGAACGGTTTAAATAGGCATAAAGAGACAGACACACAGATACAATTCATTTTTATTTATATAGATGGAAGACACGACGGATGTTGTTTGTTGATTAGCGCTTTATTTTTAAACCGGAAATAGGAAGTGTAAGGGGCGTTTCGTTATATACTGCAGGCAGCTGGCTGTTTAACGACCTTGAAAAAGCGTGTACGTTTCTTTACGCTATCAGGTAGTTTCTCCGATTTGATTGATTTAAGACAGAGTCTTTTCGTATGTTTTTGAATTTTGTCATTGTCAATCAATTGATTGCGTGTTTATTCGAACCCATTGCGCGACCCGGATAGAGTCTTTATGTCAGAATTACCCTCCCATATCCAAGATTTATTTCGGTTGCTGGTAAAAATTATTATAGTAAGTTATTCGAAATTTTCAGAAGTTGATCGAGGCTCCCAAATTATTAATTTAAATTGATATTGGGATTTTTCTTTGCAGCAGATGCCTGATGTGTACGATGAGAAAATACAAAATTCTTAATTTAAAGATTATTTTATTTTGACCTAAAAAGATTTCTACGAATATTTAAAAAAATCCAGGAGTATTTCGTAAATATATTTGTAGTGACATTTCTAGTAAGAAGAAGTTTTCTAGTCGGTTTTTTAAGATTTGTGGAACCATTTTTTAGCCCTCATCCTGTAATCCGGTAGTATTCTTTGGTTATCTCTTGCATTCTTTTTCCATTACGATTAATGGCAAAATAAGTTAGTGTTATAATATACTTTGGACTACGTTTCAATCTAACAGCACAAATTAAATTAATTAAATGATCTGTTACAGTACTGAAGGCGATAATTAATGATTTATTACCTCTCTTGCTATCACAAAAACCGTGGCAAATCGATCACTGTTAATCGTCATGTAGACGTCATTACAATGGGGTATGCTTCAATAAGCTACAATTACATTACCCCATAAATCTTACTGACACATTTCAACCTATCAGATCCAACCTGCTGGTCGTCTCCATACCTTGAAAGCTTCACATAAATAATAAACCGAAAAAAATCGGTGCTCTTCGTCATTTCTATTTTAGCGTTACTGTGTACTAATTTCATTCACTGGTGATATCACGAGTGCATAATCGCGTTAGACAAAAACTGATGGTTTATTATTTGTTTTATTGCATAACGTTTCTATGTATCTGTGACATGTTAATGCTGTGGTTTTATAGAATTCCCCAAAGTTCTTGTGTAAGACGATATTTTTAAATCCGTCAGCTGATGGGACATATTTCTGACAGACTGGATGCGACCACAAACACCAATGCGGTTTTAAAAGGCGCCCAGGATGGCTTATTGTGTAGATCCTGACCATTTTTCACCAGGCTCAGAAATACAACCTGATTTGGTTGGAAGGAATACTTCTAGTTATGCAAATCCGAGTTACATTACAGTGTAATTTCTATTTTACACGGAACCCTCCAAAAGACCGTTCTCTCTTTAATCTCCAACTTGACACCTTAATTAAAGCTGTAATAATATCGGGAAAAAGTTGATTAACTTTTTCTTCTAGATCTCATTTTACAATTAATAATTTTTCACCATCGCCGCCTTTTGATTACCAACAGGGAATTTTCGAAGCATAGCATTTTCTCCTCCTTCGCGCTTATATAAATACGCAAATTAGTTTCTTGAGCACAAACCGTACTAAATAACCGTACTTTTTATGACCGGAAGTCGAATGTCGTCGACTTTTACGATAAAAATGCTAGAGATCTTGGCCACATCCGCGCCTGTCGAGTGAAAAACCGGGAATTTCTCGGCCGACGTATGAGAAATCAGTTACGGTATCCAATTTTCCAAATACCTGCACGCATGCCATTATATACAAGGTTATACCTACATGTTTTTCTCGGTGTAAGGTTCATGTCTATGTAATTACGTTTTCTATATATCTAGTTTTTTTTTACTTCAATAACGCAAATTACATTTTTACAGTTCATTAGATTGTTAAGTGCACGTACCTGTTATTATATGAAAATTAATAGAAAAATGAAAGTCTTCAATTCTATTTTTGTAATAATGTAATTGCAATTAGCGTTCACGGACGTTTTTATTTATTTTCATACTGCACTTGGCGGAAATAAATACTGTGCGTAATGCTATTACAATGTAGGAAATTACTCGATTCCCCTTATGTGATGTTTTTGTCAGTCCGTCTGTTCCCTGTCTAACTCGAGAACAAAAAGAGATAATATCAACCTTCGCAAATCTATTTTTTACGAGTTGACGGATCAGTGGTATAGAATATGAGCCGGATCAAATGTCGTGTTTCCGAATGCGAGTGTCAAAAAATTCCCCTAGTGAAAATCGTATGCGTTCTTCCTATCTCCGAACTTCCGAACTCCATATAGAAATGATGTAAGAACACAGTTTAACACTATGGAAATACTTACGTTGCCTTGTTTATATATATATACGTGTGTTTGTTACACGCTAAACAACAAAGAGATTCTTACACATTTCAAAATCAAATACATGGATATAGCACCAGGGGTGGTAATCTCGTGAGAAGTCAGTACCTCAGGTTGCAACGTAGCAGATACGGAGAAAATTATTATAGTCCCTGCTTTTTAAATAAACTGCCTACAGACATAACAAAGCTCCCATACACGATTTTTTAACACAATTTGAAAAAGTTTCTATTGAGAAAAAGTTTTTACTCAATAAATGAATTCTTAAGCTATCGTTGGCCTTCGGCCGATTTTCTGGAGTAAATTATACACGTCTAAGTGTTTGTTTGTCTGTTTATTTAACTTGTTTGTTTGTTTTTCTATCTGCACTGTTTTATACATATAGACATTAGGCCTTGACAATTGTAAACAAATTTCTTTTGTAAAAAAACAAGAACAATAAATACTATCTTCTTTACGAAAAAAGCTACAAACATTCCAACTATAAGATGGTGCACCTCTAAGCAGCAGCCGACTGCGACAAATTGCACGAATTTTGCTGGATAGGTACGCAATTTATCCTCCTAAGTGCACTCGTTACTTTACATTCAAAAGTTCCCAGGTATGCCAAATTGTAACGAGAGCATTTAGGCTTAGATTTACATTTTTAAATTTCCCGCAGAAATAAGAAAAGATTAATTCTTTTTCTATTGCAAAAAATTATCGCAGTATACCAGATGAATATTGGTTTTGGTTAACAATTGGGAAAAACAAAATGGTCGACTGTAGTATCAAGAACTGGTGGGTATTTTTATGCGTTATTTATCAATGCGTCTTTGTTTCTTTAAGTGCCTCCAATCGTTCGCCGCACAAGTCAGTCTGAGATAAGGCTCAGTGTAAATCCATTTTAAGAGGAATATAGTGATAAACCAGTAACTCAAGAAAACCCCAACTTGAATTTTTTGAATTATTAACAACCTTTAAAACCATTTGTGATTGGTGGTACAAAAGACACTAACCAATAGAAAATTTAGACTCAATAATTAAACAGGGGCTGATTCAGACTTGAAGAATTTATTAGATTAGATCTTTCAGCAATTAGTGAGAGATCGTGAGGTTTTAAGTAAAAGAGAATTTAGATGTTCAGAGTAAAAATTGGAGTGAGTTGTTTAGTTTAGTCGTTGAGTTATAAACCGAAGAGAAAACGTAAAATTCCTAAGTGTAAAGTTACAAATGCCAATAAATAAAGAAATTTGCTGACCGAAGAACCGAAGAAGCTTTCATTACCTGTTAAAAAACTGGATTCGTGGCATATTAACAAAATCGTGGAAGAAGAGTGGTGAAATTGTAACTAAAACTCGATATCTTCAACGACGTTTTTTTAAATAATCTTTTGGATGGATTTTCTAACAGTAACAAAGTTCATTAAAACCTTGGAAATAAATTTCCACTTACAAATAAAAATAACCACCGAAAGCGAGAAAAATTCCCATTGGAGTAATACCCATTACTAAAAGAATTCAGTATCGGCGGGTTTCCAAAGGTATTTTCCTGGAAGAAGACATCGGCATGAAAACTATTCTCTAGCAGTACCTAGAAGTCAAGAAAGTCAACCCATTCCATGAACAAGGAAATTTTATACCAAGGTTAGTTCTTATAATAATAGTAGTAGTAGAGAGCCAATTGAATTTGGTTTGGATTTAGAACTTAATGTTTATTCCACAATTTCAATCCAATTTAGTCAAAAGTTCATTCTCCTGCTAATTTTATCTGGTAAAAATGTGGCAAAAAAATTGTGTTAGTGTTTATATACAGTGAGCGGCTAATATATGGCACAAACTCATTTAAAAATCAGGTATTAGGTTAAAAAAAATGCTCGAAAACGCCTATCATAATTTTTTCTTGCACTCTTTGCACTAAAGAGAAATACAGGGCGAGCCAAAGAGTAGATTCTGATACCAATGTTGATTTTTTTAAATGAAACTGTTTTTTTTTTAATTCATTTTCTTTATTATGTGTAGAATTTTACACAGAAATCGAAAATGGATTAAAAAATATACTGTTCCATTTAAAATGACTGGAAAAAATTAAAGAGAAAATGCGTACTTTGGGGACGTCCCAAACGAAACATGTTGAGTCCTTAGTTTATTTTTCAAAAATGTTTTATTTAGTTCCCTCTAAGTAAGAAATATGCCCGGATTCGTTATTTTTATAACCAAAAGTTACCACAAACGAAATTTCATCGAGATCACGATTTTTGCGTCCCTATTACTATAGGTGGCCCATAGAGATATTAAAATTTAAAAAAAACATTTTACATAAAAACACGAAGTTCGTTTTTTTATTTAAATGAAGTTAAACGTTGTTTTCTATGAATCGATCCCCTTGCAATTTGTATATTAAATTGTAAAAGTAAAATTACGTGTTAACAGGTAGGAAAATATGGTCATATTTGCGCGTTGTATTAAAAGATTTACCTGGCCATTGCGATAAGAACATTTCTTATCGCGTTGCGTAAGTTGAAATTTAATTAATTTCATGATAAGCACATCATCATTCACGCTGTATTTTTCTCATAAGTTTAGAATTTCGTATCATTTTCTTTATATTATTGTGTACTCTATACCTATTCAGTGTTGTCCTTTAATTGGAAAATGTTTTTTTTTCTGTTGGACATTAAATATATTATTATTATTATCATTGCCGATAAGAAAACGCAAGTGTTCGTAACGAGGACGCGGTTTTCTGGGTGCGACAAGCCCAGGTAACTTTATTATAATCATTAATATGCAGTAGGCATACTAGACGTCTTCTGGTATAAAAACAGTCACGTCAATCATCGCAACTAGCCGCCCACTGCAATACTGGTCGCCAGTGAGTTGTACACAAATTGTGCTATTATATTTTCATCTCTATTTACCCATACAAAGAAAAAACATAAGTTCAGCAGTGGGCGGTTACCTGCGGCTGTTCTTGTACTAAACGACGTATAGCGTGGGAGTTTCAAGTTTTCCGTTCGGTGGAAAACAATTTTAAGTTGAAACTATGATATTAAAGGTTCTGTTTGAAAAAAGCCTATATGCCCATTTAAAAAATTGGGTATCGGTGTGATATTTTCACACAAAAATTAGATGTTCCACGCATGTCATTTTTAAAAGTGACGAAGTGTGCAATATTGTAAATTAAACTACGAACACGTACGAAATAATGACAGGTTATAATTACGTGTAAACGGTACCATACTCAATTTGCTCCGCCATATATTACTGGTAACTAGCGAAAGGCTATAATATCGTGTTTGATTTCGCTCTTTAATTGACATTTAAACAAATTAATACCGTAATAAAATGCAATCTCACCAAAATAAGAGAAAAAGTTGAAAAACTCCTAATTTTCCACTTTCTGTTTAAGCGTATAACTTTCACTTGATACACCAATACTGAAATTAATGAAAGCTGAAATAGCATCCATTGTAAGACATGTAAATAAAATGCGAGTAATTTTCGAGGAAAATGGCACGGAAATTTTTTGGTAACCTACAATTACGTAACTTGATTAATATCTTTTTAAATCCTCAAAAGCAAACGTATAATCAAAACGGTTTATAAATTATATGAAATTTTATTAGTTGAATGTACTATAATAGGCTGTCAAGCGGAGAAATATGTGTGCCGTAATTTTCTAATTCATTCGAATTTGGTTTTTTTAACCAAACACAATGGTACGAAGAATGTTTCTTGCTCAGAAATTCGTCCATTCCGTACAATGTTTTGCGTTCATTTAGTGTGAGACACGCAGGTTTTTGGATCCTTTTTTGTGCAATAAAATCTAGTTCGTCACCTCAAAAGTAGTTACATTATACGGTTAATGTGTAGATATTTACGGAAGCTTGAAGGATATTTAAAAATACTTAAATATGTAAATCGGAGAGTAAGTTACTATAAAAAGATCATCCACATTGAATACCAGTTTTTTGGTATCGATCAATAGAAGGTCTGCGGATTTCAAGACCTTGATCGTGTTATTTATTAAAATTACGTAATATGCCGTTCTTCACGAGAAAGGTACAGGTGCGCCCTGGTTCAAATTTCCTTATCACTGTTCATAGCTGTCATTAGCTATTTCAACGTATAATAGTGGTAGATGAAAGCTAAAGTTTCGACATTGGGGATTATGATCGTTGGCTGGGAATAATGTATAGGAGAGGCTGGGGATCTTCGAAACCATAGAAGATACGACGATGGTCAAATTAGAAAAAAGATTCGCAATTAAAGAGTTCATCATACTTTAAAGAAATCAAAAAGTTCCGATTAGTTCCCAAGATATGCCAAAAAACCGAAATTTGCCGATTTATGAACAGATACAAAAAAATAATCAAACACTGTCTAATTGCCATTTTTTAAGCTCGTGCGTTTCGTTTCGAAGAAATCATCATCAACTCTATTTTTTTATATGGCCCGTAAAAAAAGTACACACTATATTGAGTAGCATTTTTTATTACGAATACGACATACGACACAAAAAAAACTAATGTTGGCAACCGTTTCAACAGGATGGTGCACTCACGCACAACGCCCTGATCGTGCGAGAAATTTCCTGAAACTGGAAAATTTTGTCCGATAGGTATTCGCACTTTTCCCTAATTTGATCGTATAGTCCGTATCTTTTATAGTTTTAAAAATCCCCAAGATATACATCCTTATCTTAGATACAGTGTATTCTTGCTCCCCAAATTAAACGAAAAATAACCTTAACGAAAGGAAATTTATACTAAAGATACTGGTACACATTAAACTGTTATTAAAATTACTAGGAGAATGCATCATGGTACATATTCGGCAGTGACATCCTCTTCACTCCATCTTAAGGGAGTCAAAGCTACCCCAAAAACAAACAATATACGAAGCATCGCATACGATTTTCAGTAGGGGAATTTTCTGACACTCAACTCGTATTCGGAAACAAAACTCTTAGGCCGGCTCATATTCAATAGTAGTGATCTTTGAATTCGTAGAAATCGATCGGACAAAAATTCTCATAAAAACCTTCTAAGGGGACAAAAAAAGCACTAAAATTACAGGAGGGTACAATTAATAGTGAAATCTACTAGCACTCCCCCCTAAGAAGGTAAAGTTTGAGAGAATATATATTCTGACTAGGTATAACATCCAATCCCCATTGTAGGAGGGGTGGTATTAGGCCGTCTAATCCTGGTGATTTGTATGCTGAGAACGATTTCACAGCCCAGGTCCCCCTCGCCACATCCACCATCTGATTGTCTGACTGGCAACCGCCCAATCACCCAGTAGGAGATTTTCCAAGAAGATCAATTATTAACGAGCGACCCAGCTCGTTCGTGATTTTACTTTCTGTCAGTCCGTCCTTCGGCCAACATGATAACTCGCGAATTGTTTCGAATTTTCCGATTCTGTTCTCAGTAATACAAGAGCACAATCATTGGTTCACATTTGACAGTAGCATCTTCTTGCATTTTATCCAAAGGTGTGAAATTTGCTCCGAAATATCCTATCCTACGTTAAGGGCAAGGGGCGACTACTTTGCAGCTTATGTGCACCGGGCATTATCGTATTAAAATTATTAGCAAAGTACATGGTTCATATTTCGCTATAACAGTCACCTTTACTCCACCGCAAGGTTACTTCTAAAGCAAAAGAAAACAATTTTTAATGGAGTAAAAATAAAAAACCATCACGAAAATTAACAAGTTAAAAAGTAATCGTAAACGATTTACATAAAGCGCATTTCCACTTGCATTCATTTCCCATTTGTAAGATGCAACTTCTGTTAAAATCGTAAAAATCCGCCCACAAATATGAAAGATAGCGTTGCGCATGGGCAATCCATTGTTGACGTGCTACTTCAATTTCAGTTTATGCGAAGAATTTCATTTCAATTCTTTTCTAAATAAGAAAGTTGGAACTGCGCATGCGCAAACCTAAATTTTAAAACTAATGTTAGATTTTCCTTTGTTCCAAGCGCCTAAGTATCAAATTTCACTTAAATAGTTCCATAGATAAAAAAAATGGCACTGCGCATTCGCAAAATAAAATTTTGAAACTAGCGCTAGATTTTCCTTTATTCCAAGTGCCTATGTATCACATTTCATTTAAATTCTTCCATAAATAAAAAAGTTGGCACTGCGCATGCGCAAAGCCAAATTTTGAAATTGGCGTTTGATTTTCCTTTATTCGAAGTGCTTATGTATCAAATTTCGTTTAAATTCTTCCATAAATAAAAAAGTTGGCACTGCGCATGCGCAAAACCAAATTTTGAAATTGGCGTTTGATTTTCCTTTATTCCAAGTGCCTATGTATCAAATTTCATTCAAATACTTTTATAGGTAAAAAAGTTTGCAATTCGGCTTATAAATGGTCGAGATGCGAAAAGGGCACTGTGAATTTTGAATCGATTCGATTCAACTTTTGGCTAAATCTATGCCCATATTGAATTTCATGCAATTCAGTTCATAACTAACGGAGATGTAAAAGCGATCGAACATTTTTAAACAAAGTTATCGTTCACACGGACAGATAGATGGACAGACAGACAAAGGAACAGACGGAGAGACCAACCGGCAGGCGACAAATAGCAATGCAAAATTATAAACGATCTCTAGGATCGTTAATAAACGGCAAAAGTGTAAAATTATGGAACATGTAAAAACGGTTTTTTGTTTTTTTTACAATAACTTTTTTTGTAAGCGGTACAGAAAAAATTCCTTCCTTGGTACAAGACTGGACACCATAACGAACCAAATAGCGAAAAAAGTAGAACAATAGCTCTTAAGATAAAAAACTAGTAGCGTCTCAAAGTTAGCGGACGGACGGACGGACGGACAAAGTGGCCACAATAGCGCATTTTTTTTTTATTTTTGTGGAAATGCGCTAAAAACAAAGTACAACGACTCTGGTAAGCAAGAAACTCTTTTATAAAATGAAAAAATACGTTAAACCTTCACTAAAATTAAAGGAGAGCACGAGGGTAAAAAATTCATTCACTGAGCGCTCAAGGGTTGAAATTTATTCCAAAAGAAAAGATAAAGGAGAGTAGAGAACAATACGTCATGATTAAACTCTTTCTAAAACTAAAATGAGGGTACAATAATTCATATTTTGGCAATAACGTTTTAAGGCAATTCGCCCTAAGGGAGCGAAATATTCTCCAAAAGTAAAAAAACCTTCCAGAGAAGCAGAAATAAAAAAAAACAGGAAGGAACCTTTACTAAAATTAAAAGTTCATTCAAAAACAGCCCATTCTTTCATGTCACATTAATATGCTTTTCAGGGAAGAAAAATAAAAATTGCCGATTAAACTTTCTCCGAGGATAACTAAAAGGAGTGAAGAAAGCGGCCCAATTGCATTTTAAGGGAAGACAAAACTATAATGCTGCGATAAAGCCGTTACTTAAATTAAAGGGAAGGTATAAACAGCCATATTCAAAACAACTTTTTACATTTGGTTCTAAGGGGTGAAATCTAATGTGCACCTTTAGAGAGGAAAAACTAAAATACAGCTCTGCCATTACTAAAGGCGGTGGTAAAATACAAGTGTGGTGAAAAATTCGACGTTATCACATTTTAGCAAAGATGACGCGATAAAGTCACTTCGTGGTGTAAAGAGCAATATTGGGCGCTAACATTTTTAGGCTTCGGTATAAGGGGATGAAATCCGAAGTGATTAAAAGAGCAATATGATTTTCTTATCCTAGTGACGTGAACGTGATGGCACTTCTGAAGGAAAAAAGCTAAAATATCGCGATTAAGTCTTTACTAAAATTAAGATGAAGGCATAGAGATCCAAATTCAGCACTAAATCTTTTTAGAATTTTGACACAGTGGTTGAGGCGATCAAAGGTGTATCAGTATCGGTGCTTAGATGCTAAACAATTTTAAAATATTTGACTACTGGAGCACAGGTAAGCCCATATGGGTAGGGGTTGCCTCCCCATTCCTTTGATTGATTTTTTTTAATGTTTTAACTACAAACTTATATAATTAGCCACAAAGGTAAGTAATTAAGTCATAGAAAGTTGGGGGTATAATCAGGTTAGTTAGGTAGTTACCTGATCCTCCCCTTCTCAAAAAACAAAGATATAAAATCGGTTGCACGGTTAGACTACTTTGTCTGGGGTTTGGCCAGGGGTTTTCCTCACATTAGCATTATGTATAAATCTACACGGCGAATGCTGAAGTATAGTACCCTTTCCCCCTTCAGCATCACAACTCCATTCCTTCCGTTCCCGTTTCCAACTTTACCTATCCTTACATACCCGTTCTTTGGTTGAAGAGGCTCGGGTGTCCCTGTAGCCAGGGATATTGGAAGACTCCCTCATTTAATCCCTAATAGGCAGTTAATTTGCCCATTCTGCACATGGTCCAGTCCCTGGCCCAGTCATATGAACCGTAAATGCATTTGTGTAGGCAACCTAGGGGGTTGCAGGGGCAAATGAGCGTGGCGCCAAGTCGGATTTCGGGAAAAGTGAGTTACAACAAATCAAAGGCTCTTTCCTCTAAAATCGATTGAAAACTATTTGTCCCATATCAACAGGCAGACAAATGTTTGTATCAGATTGACCCCAACATATGAGTCTAGTTGGTGTTTTGTCTAAGTAGACCTTGGCAGTAATAGGTTCCTTTCTCGCCTGTAGGAGTATATTTTCCAAAAACTTCGAAAAAACTCCAATAATTCCAAAATCGTTTATTTTAAACTGATGGTCCCATATTAAACTGACCCCAAATATTGCGTAGATTAACAAAATTAGTAAAAACTTAAGTACAAATGTTCAGAAACCTATTTGCATTAATTTCCCATATAGTAATTGATTCAGCTCTTCGTTAGCCATAAATGAGACACTTCCCTACATATAATGCACCTTATTTTTATGGATCTTTCCAGTACGCGTGTTTGAGATTAATACACCCTCGTTACAAACTCGAAATTAGAAGAAACTCACGAGAAATTGACGTTTCAAAATGCTCTTGCGCTTCCGTTCTATGGTAAAATCGTAACGAAATTTGTTGGGGAAACTTAACGTAGGTCGTTCCCCTCGAAACTTGAGACCGAATGCCCTCTAAAACTTCCCATACTAGCCCCTTCCTTTTCTTACTTATTTAATAGCTACCAACAAAAGGGCGAGTTTTTAATGAAGGCGGACATACGTAATCGTTAATTCGCCCTACGAATCAAATAAAAGCTAGCGTGTTAAGTAATTCCCACAAGTTTCTAAAATTTGCCAAATTTGCAGATTCGACGCTGCTGCATGACATCATGATTAGAGTGCATTTTTTTTTTTTTTAATATATATTTATTGGGAGGTACCTCGACTACCAAGGTCATTGGCACCTATAATATTACAGACACACTATCACATTATATATTTTTAAATAGGTTTATTTGTTGTAGGTATTTACTGATGTTCTCGATGTGCGGTCCTTCCGGATTAAGCGCCTGTTGTAGTGTTCCTGGGAGGTTGTATGTCTGTCTAGCTACTTCATATTTCTTGCAATCGATTATTAGGTGTTGAACAGTTAATTCCGTGTTGCATTCGTCACATATAGGTGGTAATAATTTCTTCATTAAGTAGTTGTGCGTTATAGCCGTGTGTCCTAGCCGAAGTCTTGTGGTCGCTACCTGGCATTTTCTGTTGGATGTTTGTTGAGTGGTCCACTTCTTTATGTTTGGTTTTATTGTTTTTAGTTTTTGTGTTATGAGGGACTATGCGTTTTGCCATTTGTCTAGAATTTGCGTTTTTTGGATGTTTTGTAGGTCTGGTATAGTACATTCTGTTATGATTTGATGTGGATTTATGACAGCTTCCCTTGCCCGTTGATCCGCTTTTTCATTTCCGGTTATTCCTTTGTGCGATGGAACCCATATAATCGTTGTTATATAGTTGTCCAGTTGTCTCTCAGTTATTATTGTTTGTATGTCTTGGACGATGGGGTTGTCAGGATATAGTTTTTGTATGGATTGTATTGATGATAGCGAGTCGGTGATTATGGTTATACTTTCAATGTTTTGCATTTGGGATTGGACGAGTGCAGTTTTTATAGCTTTCAGTTCTCCAGTGTAAACCGATGCTTCGTTAATTTTGTATAATATCTCTTGATCCGGCAGAATAATTGCTACTCCTACCTCGTTTTTTAATTTGGTTGCGTCGGTGTAGACTTCTTGACCGGTGTATTTAGACAGTATTTCCAAAAACTGGGTTTTTATTATTTGGTTATTAAATTGTTGTTTTGGAAAGTTTAGTAAGGAGAGGTTTATTTCCGGTATGTCATATGTCCAAGGAGGGATTCGAGGTTTATCGTTTGTAGTGATTTCTGATGGTTTTTTGGTTATTGTTAACATGCTTTTTATTCGGATGTGGAATGGTTGGGATAAGGATGCATTGTTTAGGTACTTGTGATAATATCTGTTGCTGTAGATGTTATTATGAGAAAAATGTTCTTGGTCGTTGAACCTTTTGATGTAATATCGAGTAGAAAGTATCATTCTTCTAGTTTGAAGTGATGGTTCCGACGCTTCGCATAAAAGGCGATCTATAGGTGTCGTACGGAATGCTCCTAAAGCAATACGTATTCCTGAATGATGTACAGGGTCCAATTTTTTCAGTGTTGTCGGTTTCGCACATGCGTATATGATTGATCCATAATCAATAATAGGTCTAATCAGAGTCCGATATATTCTTAGCAGGCTTTCAGTGTCAGCTCCCCATTCACAATTGGATAATGTTTTTAATAGATTTAGTATGTTTGTTGTTTTATTTTTAATTTTATTTATGTGGGATTTAAAGGTAAGTTTCTGGTCAAGCGTGAGTCCTAATATATTTATTTCTGAGTGGTACTTTAATCTGGCATTGCCTAGGAATAAGTGTGGTTGTTCTACTTTTCTTAATTTAGTGAAGTTTATGATTTTTGTCTTTGGGGCCGAAAATTTAAAGCCGGTTATTTTTGCAGTTTGTACTAAGTTGTTGATGGATACTTGTAGATGCTTCTGAATAGTTGTTTGATCCTTTCCCCTGCTATATATAAACAGGTCATCGGCAAAGAGAAATGCTTTTGTAGGTTTTTTAAGTGGCGTAGTAATGTCATTTATTGCCATTAAAAATAGGGTTACACTGATGGGGGAACCTTGTGGGATGCCATTTTTAAGGGATTTCTTCCGTGATAATGTTGTTTGTATCTTTGTTTGAAATGTTCTGTTTCGAAGAAAATTTTGTATGAAATTGTATATATTTCCTTCTATTTTCCATTCGCGGAGTTTCTTTAAAGGTAAGTATCTCCATGTCATGTCAAAAGCTTTTTCTATATCGAGCGATATTCCTGTTAGTATTTCTTTATTTATGAAAGCATTATGTATTTCA
This sequence comes from Photinus pyralis, assembly GCF_008802855.1. NCBI lineage: Eukaryota > Metazoa > Arthropoda > Insecta > Coleoptera > Lampyridae > Photinus > Photinus pyralis. The sequence continues at coordinate 13,622,253 of NW_022170663.1, forward strand.
GATTCGAGGTTTAATAGTACGTCTATTGTACTTCGGTTCTTTCTAAATCCAGCTTGGATCGGGTTCAATAGCCCATGACGTTCTATGTACCAAGATAATCTATTGTTTATTATTTTTTCCATCAGTTTGCAAAGTGTATTGGAAAGGGAAATTGGTCGGTAACTTGTAGGGGCGATGGAATCTTTACCGGGTTCCAGAACAGGGATTATAATGGCATGCTGCCATTGTTTTGGAAATGTGTTATGTATCCAGATTGTATTGTAGATTTTTAATATAAATTTTATACAAGAGTCCGATATGTTTTTCAGGAATATATATGGGATTTCATCAGGTCCAGGCGTTGATGTATTTTTTGTCGATTGTAGTGCTTTGTCGAATTCTGATTTGGAGATTTTATTGTTGAGGATATGAGTTGACTGAGTGAGCATTGCTGGTGGTGTTGTTGCTTCAGTATCGGTTTTAAATTTTAGAAAATCTTCAGGTAGGTTGTTATCTGATGAATTATATTCAAAGAAATTTGCTAGTATTTCTACAATTTCGTTTGGATTTGTTGTTATTGTATTGTTGGGAGTTGTGATTGCATTATTGTAACTAAATAACCCCAACTAAAATGACTGAATATGAGCCCCATTCCAAATATCTCGTCGCCTAAGAGACCACCACAAACTATTCATCGTTTGGTTGGTTCTCATTTATTTTGATCCTGTTGCTGTAAAATATCCGAGCTCCAACCCCTTTTTAATTCATCTCACATCCAAAAATATGTGTATTAAATGTCTAGATACAGATTCGAAAAGCGTTAAAACTTCTGAAATTTTTTGGAGGTATCTGTGGGAATGTGAAACGTTTAAAAATTGGTTGAGGTGCGGAAGAAGATTTGCTATAGTCAACGGAACCTTTGTGAAGGTTTCTGCAGGTGAAAGAAAGAAATATAAGAAAGCAATACATTACTTTTGGAGATTTGAAATGTTAATTTTTACAACACACAAACAACGTAGTAGGCTTAAACCCCCCGTAGGCCTAACCGCTCCCTATAAATCGTATGGCAGCAAAATATATTGATACTCTATTGAAATTCGGGTTATTGAACTATCTGAATCTAATTATTTCTACTGACTGATCGAGAAAGTGCGACGTTACTATACATCAATGAAGTACCACGAGGAAAAAAGGCGAAAACGATATGGTATCGAACTGTTATTTAACAGTTCATCGCCAATTAGCAGTTCAACTCCTCCGAGGTCAATAATTGTTTTGAAGATGTGCAGCCCACACGTCAATTTGAATCTCCCGTGTCTTTGTACCGAAGAGGTTACTGTACCACGAGGTATGGCACTATTTACATAATGAACCCGCGCGCGAAAATTCCCCAAAAAAGGTTTCGGTAATAAGTGGCCCATTTATACGCTCTACGGTCAATAGCACACCATTTCAATTCACCAACTGTCATACCACATGCTCGCGTAATTGGCATGCACGCGTGCCGTCAAAAATACTCAAGACTTGATGGACGGTAGCTTGTTTCGTTTTATACAGATTAGATACGGCGGTCGAGAAATTAACCTCTCGCACTTAAACTTTCACTTGTAATGAAGACGACATAATTACTCTCACTAACAATGCTTTGTAATCATTCTTTAGCACTCATTAAGTACGTTCAGGAAGGAAACAATGCAGTGTAGGTGAAAATTCTAGCTGTGAATAAGTAATAAATGAAAGTTTATCGTGGAAGTTTAAACAACTTAATTAGCTCGCAAATCGAAGGCTTTCCACGAACCTTCAAGAAGTCTGGCAGATATGGTTTGGTTTCGATGAACTGTACAAAAAAGTTGGCCTGCATAAGGTGGCCAAGGCAAGCTGCACGTTAAATTCCTAAATTAATGGTTGGCTCGCCAGTTGTTTCCGAACAGACACCACTCTTCCACCTGCCTGCTGCTTGAAAGAGGCTACGAGTTTGTTTACAAGCACCTTCTTTCATGGCTCAGACTAGGATTTCCAGGTATTCAGTTAAAAGTTTACTAGACCGAGGGCCTCTAATCGACACATAAAAGAACTTACCATCCCATTTTCATACCGTATTTCTTGGACAATCGACTACCAAAATTAATTTCACACGAATTCTATGGTATCGAATATAGTCACTAAGTGATGCGATGAATGGTAAGGCATCCTGTCAATCAAATAATTTAATTGTTACCGTTTTTTTCCTTCGAGGTGGAATTTCCCTTTGTGGAAAATTCGACGTAAACGTTGTTGTGATCCTGTTCTCAACTGAAGGTTTTTAATGCTTTATGTAACTTAAGTTAAGTACTAATGTCCAATCATACGTTGGGATTAATCAATTTCAGGTAGTAACATGACTTGTGAAATTTCGCTGTTGATGACGTGCAAGATATGGGTTTTTATTCAATGCACAAACTGAAACACGCTTAACTTTAACAATGATTAACCACAAATGTGGTGGAGTTTTGCTGAAAATAAATAAGAATTACTGGTACACAGAATGGCACGTGTCTGCTTTTATAACTTCGTTAAAAATTCAATTCCACTTAAAATGGTGCGGAAAATCAGCTTAAAATATCATTTTTAACGCGTGTTGACTCTTCCAAAGTGTAACCGCGTCTGCCGCAAAACCCCCTTACTATCAGGTCTGTCTTCGCTTATCTCGCACCGTATCCTTTTATGGGAAACACGTTGTTATCGCCGGACATACTTTCGTTCATGTTCGCTATGAGGCGGGCATGTGTAAATTTTTCTAAACTGAACCAAATACTTTTTCATTCTAAAGTGACCACTCGTTACAAACAAAAATTGTTGGGCCTTGAAAGTAAAAGTATCCTGAAACATGCAAGTCAGGCGTTTCAGAAGTAAGTAAAACGTGTAAAAACAGCGAGACCGATGTGACATGAAAAATTCGGTCGATTTACAGTGTCAATTAAGGGATGGAGTGCGCCCAGAGCCGGTACGATAATATTGGGTAATTTCTCTCCGAAAAAGACGTTCATGATCGCGTATCGATCCTATTTCAATTTAATTGAAATTGTCAACTGGGGTAACTAACGCTCTGTTCGTTGTAAACAACAGGTTAACGGTATTGGGTCACGCGTTTATTAATTTAAGATGAGAGAGTTGACAGTGAAACGGGTCCCGTATTCACGTGTCCAATTTTTGGAGGCAAGTGGAATATCCGCGAAGGTAAAATTTGGTGGGTAATTGATTGTTCTTTGTGTACGTGATGTCATAGTAATTTGACATACAGCTCGGAAAAATACGCTAATTGAATTAGACAGTTAAACGTGACTAAAAATAGGAGTCGTAGATGTTTTAATATAAAAAAAGTGTAAATAATGGAATTAGCGGATGAATTATTTATATGGAATTGTAGTAATTTGCAAAAACAGAAATGCGATTTCTAAGTGTGTCGGGCAATTTTGCAAATCAGAACCCAAATAGTGCGCGATTTTAATAATAAGTAAAATGTCTTTATTGCGAAATAATCGTTTTCTGTAATTACGTTGCTACGGATAAGTCTAATTTAGGGGTGTTTGATCATTAGTCGCCCAAAAAATGTATACACAGAAGATTTGTTTTTTTGGAAATAATTCTCACAGTTAATCGTTTTCTGTTACGTTGAGAAATAAATCAATTAAAAAAACAAACTAGGATTTTTTATTTTTTATAATTACCGTCTAGTTGTTTGCAGGGAAATACAGAATTAACATTGAACATTTAAATGTATTATGGAGAACGTCATACTACGAATTAATCGTTTTCCTTATGTATTCGTAGTAGTGACGGACAAGTCTAATTTATGGGTTGAATCTACATCGTATACAGTGCGTTCCAGATCTTTTATTTGGCGAGATACGAAAAATTTGTTAAATATAATTGTATATGTGACATTACGATCTATCTAATCGCATTAATCGCATGTTGAAACTTCTGGCATCACTTCCGGTGAAACCGGAAATTGCGGAAATTTTGGTTTTTCAAATTCATGGCCTACATTTTTTAAAAAGTGCCAAAATCTTGACAGAAAAGCTTCCTAGCTCAGACCAAAAAGCGTTCTTCACCGTTTAACGTCTTTGCACGCTTTTTTTTATTTTGTTTGTTTTTATTACACCGTTTATTACTAATACTTAACTCATTTATTATGTAAAGTCCGTTAACACAAATCTTCTTATTCAATTCAATCGACACGTAAGAATAAGAATGACATTTTGCACCTTATTATCCTTAATCGCTCATTCTAAATATTAACCGCCACTTTTAAGCTTCTAGATAATTTCTTAACTTTGACATATTTTCTCCACTTTTTTTATAATAAAACGTAGCATAATTTTGTTCTACACTAAAAAGAAAGATTTTCGAATAATTTAATAAAAATATTGCCTTGTTATTAAATTTGAAAAAAGTTATATGACGTTACGGTTACGGCGCTAAAAACTTAAATATTAAAAAAAGTGTTTGACAGTTCCACATTCTTTATAAAGCCTAATGTACATTCCTAAAATTTTAACGAAATCATAGTGACAGTTTGACGAACAAATTTTTTAGATTTTTAATTTTGATATTCTTTTCCCCAGTTTTTTTGTAATAAAACCTGGCACAATTTTGTGTAGGTTGTAAAATAAGGAACAACTTCATACGAATTTTAGGCTGCTATTTGAAAAAAAAAAGTTTGATGCTGTTGCGGCACTCTTAAATTTTTTTCAAAAATCCGGCACGTTATTTTCCGTTTCAGTATGCCTAATATACATATCTAAAATTTGAACAAAATCCGTCGAGCCGTTACCTCGGAAAATTGCCAACGTACACACGTACGCACGTACGTACGCACATACATACAGACGGAAAAAAGTTGTATTCTATTCTATTCTACATTTAATGAAATTTTAAAATGTCCAAAAAACGGTGATTGCGATAGCCACCTAGCTCGAGCTTTAAGAAACTAAAAATAACGAAATTCGTTAAAGTAAAAAAGAAAATCTTAATAACGAAACATTGAACAAGTTAGGTCTCTTTTCTAAATGATATGGCACACGGCATGCTAGATTTCATCAATTTTCTAATATTGAATCACGAATTTCTCCATTTTTTTGAACATCAACCATAAATGCTTATTTTATGTTGTAGTATAGCAAATTCATTCAATTCCGAATTAGGTTTTCCTGCAATTTTCCTAATTCTTAAGGTAAATACCGGAGTAGTATTGAACATTATGCGGATCACTCTGTAATTGGGCGCAAGCTTGTTGAGGGCCAGAACAAGAGAGGGATAATTAATAAATAAATAAATAAAACAAAAGTTGCTTCAATTTCAGGTGATACCGGAAGTTTGAATTTGCGATCAGATAGAAGATCGTAATGTCATTATATAAAATTATACGAGTATTTAACAAATTTTTCGTTTCTCGCCAAATAAAAGAGATATTGAGATGACCCTCTTATTTCGAACGTACTGTATAGTGTATAACTGTCTAGTCCTACAAAAGATGGTGTTAAGAAGACGAAACTCCTCACATTTTTTGTAACAAACGTTTGTTTGTTCTTGTAATATGTTCCGAGTTAGAGCTCAATGGCAGAAATATGAACATTTTTCCACAAAAGATTGCAAAACCCCCAATTTTTGTGATTTTCTTGAATTTTTCTCGCTATTTATTACTTATAACAATTTTATAAATTCAAAATGTACTTTTTTGTACTTCTATGTCACGAGTAACATCAGCGGCGAAAATATGAATACCTATTTCTGTAAAACTCCCAATTTTCGATTGCAAACAGATTGCACCTATTTTTAATTTTTTTCCACACCAATCTAATATAATATAATATAATATTTGTATTTGAACAATATGTTGGCATAGGAAAACAACTGTGAGGGTCTCACTCGTGGTCGAGGATACCTGACAACGTACTAGCTTTCTGGAACACCAGAGAACATCACAGACGCTAGAGCACACTTTCTCGTTGCTTTGTATGGTGGCAACATGGAAGAGAACACCTTCAAAGAAGTCCGCTACCAACGTTTCGCTCAATCTTCGACAAAAGTAAATTCAATCTTGCTTTCAACCAAAGACGCTGCGAGTTATTTTGGAAAAACTGATTTTTTGTAGGTACCTCTCATTCAAGATGCCAGCGCGAACGGTTCTCCCCTACTACACCTCCATTTGCAGAGCAAAAATTAATTTCTAGCAATTTTCAGACTTTCGTACTCCAAAATGTGTACATTCTCGCATTTAAATTTAATCCACCTTGTTTAATTTTTATTTTTAAAACATTCTGCTTTTCCAAGGAAATTTCCTAAATTTCCAATACATTTTCAAATTTTCGACACATTCAACCCTTGTTTGAAATTCGCATTGAAACCTCAACGTGTAATTATTCAGGTCTGATTTGAAACTGTTGCTTTTTACCTACACTCTTAAAATTAATGGTCGAACACTTAGTATCTCGCTTAGTATTAAAGCTTCAAAGTGATTGTTTAAATCTTACAATGTAAAACGTCGAGCTGTACGCCCTTTAAAAGGGCCTTAAATCGGAGACTAAACCTTTTAGCCTCAAGGTTCAGTGTCCAGGTTTACGAACTCCAAACAAGTATGCATATTCATATTAACACTTGAAATGTCAGGTACTTTTAGTGTTATTATGCGGAGCTCTAAAAATTTCAGGACAAATGGTTATGTGGTAATTTCAACTTCAAGGTTCAAGTCTCCGGATTCAGTTCTTTTTCAAGCTCCAATCAATATATAACTCAATCCCTAAACTTCAATTCTTTTCATTAACACGTGTGAAGCGTTAGGGGTAAGGTTTGATTTCATTTCAAACTTCGATCCTTTTTCATTCGCGTCATTGTCAATGTAATTATACATCAGTCATAAGTTACAATTTTAGGTGTCAAATACAGTATCCCCTTTTGAGTTTGCAAATCCAACCTCAGATGAAACCGTTCCAGTTCAAATCAAAAACTTCAAGTTAAATATTAAATACCGTATAGGTAAGTATTTAATTCAGTTTCGAAACCAGCCCGCGTAATCTACATTTTTCTTCGTTGATTAAACGAAGTAGCAGCGCGAATCTAGTACCCAGCCATAAAAAGACACCATCATCAGTGTCATCTTAAACAGTAGGTACCATAGTGTTATCCTTTACACTACGTACTACGTACGTGATTAAATCTGCATACAAATTGTATGGTGACAGCAGATGAATTAGAATCGACGAGCAAACTAATAGCAAAGATGCAGTTCCCATCCGGTAATTACAGTAAATCAAACCTTTCAGGAAGGTTAATTTACTTACACTTTTTCCTAGACCAAATTATAAAGCAAGCCAATTTTATAGCTTTATATAAGTGCATCCAATTTTTGTGCAATTAAAACTGACCAACTACTCCACATTTATGTAATTACCTTACGCTAATAACAGCGCGAGTATTAAATAATTGAAAGTAATAAAACCGGCCAATTAGCTTCATTAACTGAAATTAACTCCGCGTAAATACCTAGCTCTATGCGCGCGATATTACGGAATTGGACGTCGGGGGGTTGCGCGAGAGGAAATGCGTTTTCCTAGGGTTTTTTTAGTGAAAGTACGTGATTTTTAAATTATTTAGCATTTTTATTAGCTACTTAATTCAATTAATGTGCATTAATTAGAATAAATCTCGCCCGAATTACAATTGCGAAAGGACGCGTGTTTTGGGGGATTTTATAGGGCCAATTAGGATGGTGGGTCGTTTCGCAATTGTTGCTTTCACTTAGACGGCGGGATGTAATTTCGACCGCGAATTGGATACGAAGAACATTTGACCATTTTCTATCTAATAGAACTTTGGCCATAATGAAGAACTGCAATTAAACTTGTTTGCCTTTCATTACACGATTAAAGTTTCAATTTCTGCTAGTCGGCCCTCAAAATTGTCTTGAAGGCATGATCTTCGATTAGAGCAATACGATGGGTTGGAATTGCGCAAGGGGTTTGTAAGAAAATAATTTGTAAATTCCCAAACCGGTATCCGTATAGGTAATTTAGATCTCTTTCAAGTCGTTCAAGTTTTTTAATACCATAATGAAGACATCGTTACAGTAATATTCTAGAAAGGTCTTCAGCAAACCCTTGCAAACTCTGGCCCCTGTTTTTAAAGGGGCGCAAAATGAAGAATGACCGAAAACTTATGGTGCTTTGGGGAGACTTTAACGCAAGGGTAGAATACAAACGTACCTCTACAAGTAGATGAAGTAAATCCAAAAAAATTGCGTATTTTGCACCACTTCACATGTAAAACGGTCACTTTAAATAACACGCGCTTAAGCACATACACATTAACTAATCTAACCCGTTTACTTTCAGAGTTAACGACGGAATGAAGAAAGAAGAAAGCTCGGGCCGCGACTTCGCGGTCACGTGATTACGCGGGTATTGTAATAGAGGGGAGCGCGTTGAAGACCGGATATCCTTTTATGTACCCGTTATCATGCTAGAATCGAAAAGATGCACTTATGCATTAAGACAAATTATGTAGATTTATATTTTTGGTATTTCTGGAAATGACGATTCGTAATTAAAGCAATAGGGGACTTGCAAATTGCTTTTTTTACGGATACGTGCATAATTTCATTTTGTTTGTCCTATGGTAATTAAAGTATCTTTGTTTCATCGGTTTTAAACACTATTTTTGAATCATTTGCAAAATAATCAACAGAAGAAAACAGTGCACTTTAGAGATTTAGTCAGTTGATGGTCTGCAATCATCCCTTAACAAAAAAAAAACGATTGATTACTTTACATACTTGCATTATAATTGTCGTAGATGTCCATTTCGTTGAAAATGACCTATTCAAATTTTAAAAAGTGTTTTTAGTAGAAATTGGCATAAATGGGTACTTTTTCTGGATTGAACAGGTCTAGTTTGGTAATTAACGGTTACAAGAAGAAATTGACCTACTACTACTGTAGCCAAATTGTGTCTTTGATGATAGAAAAATGTTTTTCGATCATCAGGGTATATGACGGAAGACATGTAAAAGGATCTTTGATTATTGTATTTTTGAGAAGTGTGTAGGGTTCCTTTCGTATTGAGGAATGACATCTTCATGTCAGTGTTAGTTTTAGTAAGTTGGCGACTCTATTGTAAAAATTACTTAAAGAGGTACAATTTATATTACGATGACAAGGAAGGAATTACGTAAATAGAAGATGAGAAGGTGTTCTGTAAGCTAGCCTAGCACATTGTGCAATGTAAATTATATCAAATTAAAAAATGACATTTCGCCTACTCAACTAGAGAGCTTTGAGACAACAATGACAATTTAGAAAAAAATAAATATAGTATACGTAAGGTGGGCGAATTATATGGAATATATTATATCTTTGACGCCATCAAAACATTTTTTTTAAGAACGACCTTATTTGTAACCGAATTGTATTGCAACGGATAAAGTACAAGATTTAGTTGACACAATTACTCAACGTTTTTGCCCGGAAGGCTAGAAAACGCTATATTTTAGGTCTTGCCCAGGTGGCCACAGTGAGTCAACCCCGTTTGTGCGTTTAAGGTTTCGAAATCATCCTCTTTTCCCCCTTCGTTGGGATGATAAGCTATGATAAGTGCCTCAATGAATGGCGCTTGTGTTGATAAATAGCCTAAGAGTGTAGCACCAAAATGTACTTATATAATAATAGATTTCCTTTACAAGTTTAAAATTTTTTATTTCAAAACGTCTGCTACTTTCTGGACAACCCTCGTAATAAGAACCGAAAGTATTTTAGTGTCCGCCGTTGCTTTTGTTCGTTTTTGCAACAAAACCTGTAAACCGAGTGGTCCATATGTAAGGAATATTTTCGGATAGAATTTAAGCCGGTAGACCGTCACTTCTACCAATTGAAAACTGAAAACGTTATACTCCTTTTGCGTGGGTCTCCACACAGAATGTGATGCCAGGGATGTTTCTCGTGCCATTTGATTTGGCTCCACAGATTTTGTTGCATCTTCTCGTTTAGGCTCTTCTCACCGGCGCCTTTAGAGGCTGCCACACTCTGACTGTATCAGTTCTTCCAGTTTGTTCTTCTTTAAAAATCTCTTCTCCAGTTGTAGTAGTTCGACTACTTCTGGAGTTTCCTCGAGTTCGACGAATTCCCAAACTTTTTCCAACTGTGCGTGCTCTTCTGCTCGTGACTTTTGAAATAAAACTAGTGGAATTTCCACGTAATCTTATCCTTATTGGTCCGTATTTACAAAGTAATCGCATGCTATTGGTTACATCATATTATATGGGTTGAATAAATTGTCTGACTGGTGGAATTGTAAAAGGCCGTAAGTAGTTGGTGGAATTAGCGGTCGTTTTTGTTATACGTCATAGTTAGTTCCACAAATCGGTGTCGCCCGTTCGTCCGGGGTTTGGACTACATTCGATTATCTTAATTAGAGCTACGTGATTAAAATTACGAATTAATTAACCCTTGGGTCATCTATTGTGGGATTTGTAAAATTTACAGAACATTCAGCGACTCATAGTATACATTTCAAGGGAGCGTCGCAACTTGGAAAATGAGTTAAGTAATCAGAAATTAATTAAGTAGGGGTTCGGTTGAGAACTTAGTTTCGAGTATAAATAAATAAATAAAGAGACTGTGTATTGCATAAAAAAATACGATAAAATACTTGGGCAGTGGGGTAGGCGAATTGCTGTCGAAAAAAAATTATTATCGTACCCAGTGAAGGACAAATTAATTAAACGTGCCAGTGTCCTATTTTTCTTCGCTACAAAGGGGCTATTGTTCACGTTTAGTGCCAACTTATTCCGACGTGTATGCAGCAATAACAAAAAAGGGGACTGAACTTTGTCATCGGAATTCGTAATCATAAAATTGTTGAATTACCCGAAGTTTAAAAAACAGTAATAAAAGTACAGGGTAGAAAATTGTTAGATTTTCCGCGGGAATTTTTAGAAGAGATTTGGTTGGGAACTTAATTTCGGGTATAAATAAATAAATAAAGAGAATGTGTATTGCATTAAAAAAAAAGACGATAAAATACTTTAGCAGTGGGGTAGGCGAATTACTGTCGAAAAAAAATTATTATCGCACCCAGTGAAGGCCAAATTAATTAAACGTGCCAGTGTCCTATTTTTCTCCGCCACAAAGAGGCTATTATTTACTTTCGGTGCCAAATTATTCCGATGCGTATGCAGCAATAACAAAAAAAAAGGGGACTGAACTTTGTCCTCGGAATTCGTAATCACAAAATTGTTATTTTGCCCGAAGTTAAAAAAAATAATACTGCACAGAGTGTAAAATTGTGAGTTAATGAAGATTTCTTCCTAATCGCCATAATTATACGGTTGCATTGGACAAATTTTCTGGAAAATGGAAAATTTGTGAAATAGGTATTCTGGCTTGATTGTTTTTTGTGTGCCGTACATTGTTGTATTCGTAATAAAAAATGCTACTATAAAGATGATGATGATTTCCGAAACGAAACGTTATATTAAAAATCTCTCTACGCTGTTTTGTAGAGCTCAAAATGTGTTTTTTTAATTTTTCTGTAATCGCTCAAATGACATCCGGAAAAAATAAAAAGAAAGTCGACAAATTTTGGTTTTTCTGGCATATCTTCGGAAGTAATAGGAGCTTTCGAGTTTTCTTTACAGCATCATAATAACTATTTAATCGCGCATCTTTTCCCTAATTTGACAATCGTCGTATCTTTCTACGGATATCCTTATCTTGGACATCGTGTGTAACTTCAATTCGTGTCTAAGCGCCTAAAATTTTAAAAATTAAATTTTAGAGGCTTATTAGCTTTTTACCAGACGATAATCTTAAGTTTACAGAGGGTGCACATCCCAAATTTTGTACTTCGTGGTTTATTAGCACACCCAATATCCTATCAAAAACGTGTCATCCTTCTTGATATGTCTTATAGTTCTCCAGTTAAAAAGAAATGCAATCCAAGCGCAATTTCGCAATCCTCATTTTATCTGAAACACGTTGTTTTCGTTTTTTAGCACAACTTGGGATTAACATCCTGTAAAAGGTACAAATATTACCTAAGGTATTAGATAACAAAAAGACTTTTCCACTTTTTCATCAAAGAGGTAACATGTTTATTGGTCAGTACTCAGTAGGTGGTCTTTGATTTGGGCTTACCGTTACGATTGGGGGTTGAATGGGCTCCCACGATTTATAAGTGACCCAATTAATGCGTTTGGTTAATGATCTCAAAATGAAAGGATCACACTTGGCTCTAAATCGATTCGTGTGGGAAAACATGAAACTTCTGATACTTTTAATTATTACAGTTTGCATATTCGCTTTGGCCATTAAAAATGTGCAATAATCCTCTTCGCATTTCTCGACACGGTAAATTAAAAAGGAATGAACAATTGAAAGTAAAACTAAATGTTACCCAGGCGGCCGTGAACTATCGTCGTATAAGTAAACACAACGGTACTTTCTTAAATAAGGTACTTTAACTGTTTTATATGCGTTACAGTATATCGCCTTTTATTGTAAAAGAATCTACCTCGATCTGCCGTTATCCAATCACAATCGCATTTAAATTTAATGAACTAGTTTAATTATCACGTGAGTCAACGCATATTTATGGATAAATATGCAAACGAAGGGTAGATGACCAAACGGTGTATTTACTCATTGACCTTTGGCACAGATCCAATGTTTTCACAATGGTGAACTTGATGACCTTCCTTGCATCTTTTGTAATCATACAGATTGATTGGCTTTTTTGGGGCGATAGTTAAAATGGATTGATGCCAAACTCGAAAGTTCTCTATTGTACTTTATTGACATTGTTATGTAAACAATTTGCCCAATGTGCATTAGGCTTGTTGTAACTAAAACATCGTAGTTTTTGTCTTCTATATTATTGTTGTCTGGAACTAAAATGAACAAATGTACTACAGACAAATCATTCTCAGGATATTGCTGTTATCCTAAATATTTTGGTATTCATAGTGCGGAAATCATCTCCACTTTACTTGGTTACCATGCAACCCCCCTGTTATCTATTTCAGTCAACTGCCCCAAGTAACCTGGACGTGGAAAATAGTGAAAATTCCAAATTTTATTTAACACGTATGTTTTTCATATTACACCATATGATTGTAGGCATTCTCTCCTAGCGAGCATAATAGGTTAACTAAGGTTGCCTATCCATGATCACAGAAAATTGAGTACAGGCCCTGTACTATTATATTATTAATGTTGCGGTTAATTGATTATTGGAAAAATATGATGAAGTACATTTTAAGCGTTTTCAATCGAGCTAATTTCATACCTCGGCGATTTGTGATTAAGATATTTGCCAGCGTAGTGTTAGGCTATCAAAAGACCGAAGCTTAATTGAATATAAATTATAGACTTATCGAACGTGCAGCAATTTATGTGGTGCCAAATATACCCGAGATGCTGTGGCTAGCTTCCTTATTGCTTTTTAATTTTTACTTTATTGTCGGTTTCGATAACTTCTAATTACGAAAACGATTAATTCTTTTTTTTTGTCGAACGAGTAACCGTTTCATAAATTTGCACAATGTTATATTGCATCGGCCTTCACGCAAAATAAAAGAAATTAATTAATTGTGAAATTATGATTATATACGCTCAAGGTGCGCTGCAGCTGTAAAACAAAAGGACAAGGAAATCGTGGCGATTATAATTATTTGAGGTTTGTGTAACATTGCCCGCTCACTTTCTTTGGGGGAATGTAAGAAGAGTCGGTTCCTACATAATTCATGCACGATTTTTTGTCAAATCCCCTCGAACTCAAAACATATTGATTGCCTTATTTGGGAGTTTCTAACAGAACTAAGTTTGTAATATAATAATCCATTTTAATTAACTTGATTCAAATAAAAGCAAGGCAAGTGAAATGTCCAAATAGGCTTCGTGAGAAAATTTTTCCTTTAAATACGTAGTTAATTAAGTATTGCACTAATTGTCTTTGTGAAACTGATTTTGATTATCACTGTAACGTAAACGTAATTATATGAAAACTTCCCATGAGGGATGCGCCAAATTATAATTCATTTTGCAACGTTTCGTCTCTTGGATTTATTTGAAATTTTCACCAACGTAATAAACGTTTTTACAATTACTTAAATTAAATAATCAATTTATCTCGAATCATCAATCTTTTATAATTTAACCAAACCATTACCATTTTTCTAATAATCTTAATACAACGTTAATACGAGTTAAGTGTTTTTTTTATTTTTGTAAAGTCGAAGGTTGCATTATGAATGCTAGGGTTTTTTTTTAGGTCGCGAGATAATGAGAAGGCTGAATCATATCAGTGCACGGATAAGAAAACTGCCAACTTGCTAATTCGTAGTCTTGAGCCGTCGTAGAGATCACGTCAAAATATCAGAATTGTTTAGACTCGTATTCGCGCTTCTGTGAGCTCAATTTGTAACTAAAAATTAGCACCGAACTATTCGTTAATTCGGAAAAACGGCCCAATTAGTTATATCTCATACATTGTACAAATACAGTGGAAAAAAGTACTTACTTTTTCAGTACAACAGTGAATTAAAAAATATAATATAACATAAAAATAAATAAAATAAGATTCTGAGATACTGGATGTTTAAACAAACATAAAATTGATTTGCTTGAAGGGTGTAATGGAACATTGGAATCGAATTGATTGATATAAATCATTCCACTGGAGAAGTTGCGAGACAAGCTGCTGCTAACAAGGTGAGGAAATATCAGGAAATTATCAATGCAGTTTACCTTACCTTTCGCTGTTGAAACCCTTGGACCGTGATGTACGGAAGCTATGCAATTTGTAAATACTTTAGGAAAGAAATTGAAAAATGCCACAGGAGAGCACCGTTCAAAAACATTTCTTATTCAAAAAATTAGTCTGGCCATTCAGCGCGGCAATGCCGCTAGTATTATGGGCACTTTCCCTTCTACAATATCTTTAGATGAAATTTTCTTCCTCTCTTAAATCTTGAAACCTTTTTTTTTTATTAAATACATGTAAGTTATATTATAAAAATTTCAATATTGCAAATAAATAATTATTTCGTTTAAAAAATTTCAATTAAAAATATGTCAATATTGTTTATTTCGTCTATGTTTTTTGATCAAAGTTGTAGAAGGCGAAAGAGAGCATTTTGGATTTTCTGGTTCAGACACAGTAGGGGTTCATTTTTTATTAAGAGAATTGGATCGAGGTAATTGCAGTGAAGTTGAGCTAGAGGCACCCACCGGGTTGATGGATAGGGGGGCACCTGAGTGATTGTAAAGTGTTTCCGTGGCGTGGGTAGTCACATTGGCTCGTCGGGGCTAAAACCCAGACTGGTAGAGACGCAGGTTGTCGCTGGGAACCAACCTCCCAAGTCAAGGTGTTAACGACCGAGCGAGGACTGCTTGGTGTACAGTGTTGATAACGGTGCTCCTCGGATACTTAGTGACCTCCGAGTAGTGTCTCCTTTTCTTAGGGAAGGGGCTGGCAACCAAGCTCTGGGAAAAGTAGCTCTTCCTAGGTGAGATCGCATTTCTGCACTACTCATGGGAATAGTTTGGACATTCAAACCAAAGAAACCCTTTCGTTATGGGGAACCAACAACGAAACAGGTTCCAACGCAAGGCCTCATTCAATGACCTGGTGGTGGGTCAGCTTCTATTCGCAAGAGGAACAGGACTGGTACACAAATCCAAGTTTTTTATTAACTAATTTTACAAATACTTTAATCACTTATAATTGCACAAGAAGTTTGTATTTTACCGAGTAAATTTGGGTTGTTTAGGTAATGAAAATCTGTTGCCTAGCAATTTGACGAGAAAAACTGTCAACTAATAAAAATGCGACACCGCAGGTGGAGCATTTTTAGGTTGACAGTTTTTCGAGTCCAATTGCTAAAAGGAAACAGATTTGAATTGCCACAATCCAAATTTATTCGGTTTAAATACAAACCTCGAGTGTAATTCGGCAGGACAATTTAACGAACAAGAAATTCACCAAACTAATCAATTATTGACAGACGTCAAACTAGTCATATGGGTAAGGATAATGCGATTATTGGTTCGAAAATGAATAAGTGAAAAAACGACTAGTGCATTTGTCGCTGGAAAAGTTGCAGGTAACTTTTGCCGCTGTCAAAGTGACAATTACACTGCGGCTTATGTGATTTTTTATACATGAGTTGAATTGTCAATCATAAACGATTTTTCCTATTTGTCATGATAAATAAATAGTTATCACCGTGCCTCGAAAAAAAAATGGTCTCGTAGCGACGCTGGTGACACAATACTAAGCTCGGAACGGCTTCCTTACAATGATATGGAGAAAATAATCCTGAAGCTGCAAATTGGAACCTTGTGACGGCAAGAAATTTTCCAACGAAATCAAAAGCTCTAGGGTGTAGTTTTTTTTAGAACAATTGTGTTCATGGATTGAAAGCATGTACGAACCGGGCTTTAGAAATGAGTATGAACACTGTTTCTATTCACAGAAACGGAGAAATTCGTTTACTAAACCAGACAATTAATTATTCTTGCAGCTCCGAATGCTCACGTCCTTTTGGAAGACAAGAGAACGTTAATATAGCATGATCTCTGTTTTTCATTAATTAATAACCGATGTTAGTTTCCCAATGTTAATTGAAAATGAGCTTTAAAACTGCAAGGTGGTACAGCTTATTTTATTGTTACAAATTTTCTAAGGTGGAGTTTTCCATAATGCATAAAAAACACCGACTCTCGCCCTTGATGAATTCTGCACCAATCTATTTAGCGACGAAACTACGTGGTTATTCCTTGGTAGTTTCCGACCCGAAATAATCAAAATTTTACTGGTCGCATTGATCACCCAACGCGAATTGATTAAGTTTAATTTTCTCCAACGATCGCGCACGGGTTTCTTTGCGTCTTTAACAACGACGTCTTAAAATTTCTCCGCTTTACTTCTTATTAATTAAAGAACGCCTCCAAAATAGTTTGTTATTAACGCAAACGGCCATCTTTAATTGTTGATTCGTTTGCTTAATTCCCGCTGTACAAATCAAACAAAACCCAGGGTAAATAAATCATAAAATACGACAAACATAATATGCCACGTTGTAGTATCAAAGATGCTGAACTAGCAGTTATAATCAAACAGCCCTAACTGAAGATGATCCAAATCCCCGACATCCGGAATCCATTCAGATTCATTTCCCAATATTCGTCCCACGTATATTCCAAAGTTGCCTTATATTTCTGTGATAACAATGGCCACGATGAATTCGCTTCCAAAATTTTAACTACCATCAGGCAAACGTCCGCCGAAATATTCGCTTCCGGAAGATTCACTCACAAGTAACATTCTAATCCGCTAGAACACTACCTCGCCGGAAAAAATCTACGTTTAGAAACTAAACTCCAACAAATATCGTGCCCACTTATGGTTACTGAGAAAACGCCTTGGTTTTTTGGGGTGTAATTCCCAAACTATGAATATAACCATTTCATGGCGTAAAACCTAAGAATAGTTCTTAAACTTACTTACAGAGCCACCTTTTGCTAGTTTGGTAGAACTCGACATGCAACTGTAAAGCTTTCTATTTAAGTGTATACGCGATGTACATCAGATACCGCCTCAGAAATTCAAATATTTCCGTTTTGTGCGCGCCTTTGTAATTTTATATTCATATTATAAAACGGATCAATAATTAACTTGAGAATGACCCACATTTAGATTTGAATATCGTCAAATAATTTTCCAAAATTTATTCTTTTATGGATCGCACAAAAGAAAATTCCGGTGTAATCCAACCGTCTCGCAAGGTTGAAAAGTTTAGCATCAATTACAAACAAAATTAGTACCGATTGGATAATCGATGCTAAAATGACTACTTGGATGCATTTCTTATTAATACGGATACAAAATTGTCAGTTCACCGTCAACTTTGAACAATTTTAGACGCTTAATCTTCAATCTTGATATGAACAAACGTACTGCACCAAGCGTGGGTGGAAGGGTAATCATCAGCACGCAAACAACTTTACTTTTAGTAACCTTAAGTGAGAATTTAGCAGTCACATTCAAACGGCGGCGATAGTAGCAAGCCGAAGCGTCCTAAAAACGGATAAAGTGCTCGCGTATTTCCAAAACGAATGAGAAACGTTTTCGAAAGTTGTGTTTCGGTCAAATTTGAAATTTTGTGCGAACAAAGGACGTATAAATGGTACACATTACGAGACGTTGCAGTTATTATCTTGCAATTGAGTAAATCGCCAGCGTCTTCCATCCAATTGTTGTCGTGACGTCACGTCATTTCCGGCACTATATTAAGGGGTAAGACTTGAGAGACAAATTGAGGTAATTACTTAAATCCAATAGAACAGATCTTCAGTTTTCTAATTTGAATGCGGGAGAGATTTAATCACATTTGCAAAATAGTTTCAGCGACTCTCATTAGGAATGTTAGTCCTCTATAAATTTCATTTAGATGTTTTGGAACAGTTTTCTCCACATACCACATTGTCGCTAATTATTGACCAAAAAACCTTCCAACTTCTAAGTAATAACTTAAATTGGTGACCTGAAAGTGTTTTAATTTTTGAGCTTTCAGTTCCTCTTGAACATGGAAAATCTACTTTATTTTACGAAACATGGCATTAAAAGACAAAATTCTCTCAATTTGGTGTAAAGTTTATTTCCTTTGAAATGGTCGACCACAATTTTAGTTCCTCTCGAGAACTAAATGAGGAGGTTTATCACTAGTAAAAAAAACTGCCTCCCTCAAGACCTTTGGCAGTCCACTCATTTCTTGTCTCGATTAAATTAGAAGTATGGTTTTTGGTTTGGAATCATATTGAGCTTCCAAAACGGATCCTTGTTCATTTCAAGATAATGTACAGTCGTAATTTTTATCTTTATTGAGTTCAGTACATGACCGTTTCACAAATGGAACACTCTAATAGAAGCACAGGCCATGATCACGGTAAACCATAAATAAACTTTTTTTTACAATAGAAGATAATTCCTAACAATTATTTACTTAAACATTTTACGGCACAATCAAACAATTAACGAAAATTGTTCCATCGTCTGTAATTTGTAAGACAGGAAACTACTTCTCAGGAAAGCGAAATGCATCCATAATTCGGAAGGTTTATGTCTACGTCCTTATGCAATTATAATGTGAGTTTCCACTATGATTAATGTTCCAAGAGCCATAGTTCTCTGTTCCAGGAGAATAAGGCTACTAAATCACAGAATTAGCTCGTATTTTCACATACGAAATTTTATAGGAAAACACCAAAAGTCAACAGTCTGATTCGCATCAAATATTAAAAATGTTAGAGCAACTTGTCTGAATTGAGTTGGCAAAGAGCCAATGCATTAGAGGATACCAACATGGTGATTTGGTATAGTTGTATTGACCGAGGAAGCGAAAACACAAACTGGGAAAATTCTTATAGGGTAGTTAATTCATTAAATCATTTGCTGTTGTTAGTTTTGTCCTGAAGTTGATTAGAAGAAATAAGTTGGTCTCATGGAGGCCAGCCCAAATACAGCGCAAATTCACTCGGTGATTTATCCAAATTTAAAACAATTTCATAACATACCACCACCTCAAGATATCCATACAAACTGTAAAGGGTAACTCGACAATATCCTTTGAATCGTTTAGCCGAATTCAAGGAAATTTCATGGTTTTCAAAAACCACGTGAAAATTGGTCAATATACTCTCTTTTGAAATTTTAAGGATTCCTACCTCAAGATATTTTATAAATATTGCAAGGGATAACTTGAAATTAAATGTGCGTTCTGCCTAAAAGCTTTTCAGCTCTTTTGTGTCTAAAGAATATGGGTACCAAATTTGGTTCCGATCGGTTCAGCCGTTTAGTCGGAAATGTGAGTACAGACCGACTGACAGACCGACGTCATCAAGATTTTGTTTGATTCGGATTCCTGGTGCTTTAATACGTATATTTTCGTCATTTTTTATTCCCTATCGTGCGGGTGGTATCTAATCAGTAAAATCATTCAGTAGAAGAAACGGCTAAGTCCAGGGATCGGCGGGCGCTTACGTCCATGGAAACAACAAATCAGGATTACGGCACAGGAACACGGTAGCGATTTTGCTAACGGAGAACGGAGGCATTAAGCATGAACAGTATGTACGGGAAACAAAACAAAGGAGAGCACACTTTTTTTGTTATCAACGGAAAGGAACGTATCAAATCTTGATATTCAAGTGGTACGGTAGATAAAAAATTACTAAAGATTAAATGCACACTATGCGCTATGCTATGCTCGACGAAATATCGAAAATCTCCCTCTAAATTGTGCTGTTCCCAAAATAATTGGAAATGGACGTCAAATTTTCCAGCTCGCCAGCGTACTAGGGCGATAACGCGCAGGCGCAAATATTAAAACCTCTTTAATTTATTACTCCACTACCTAGCCGGTTTCTGTCCTAGTTCTAAATTAACATAGGGAAATTGAAATCCTAAAATATTAATTTTTCCCCTGTAGGGGCCATCGGATGCTACAAAAACAATTTACATATCTCTACGGAAACAATTAAACAAATAAATGTACAGGTCCGGAACTACAATTTTTCGTAAGGAAGCGCCCGTTTGGGTGCTTCCATGTATCGGGTGTTAAATAAAGCTGGTAGCTTTCATCCATGTACGGTTCGCTCATTAATCCTAACCTAATTCCGGTACGAAAACGGGTGCTTCGTGGGGTTTTGGATTTTTTTAGTGTTATATAGCATTACAAATGGAGCAATTAAACGAGCTGGCACTAACACAACAGGAGATAGGCCAACAAATGTGCAAAATGTTGACCAATATGAGGAAAGACTCAACCTCCAGGAAAACCATAGAGTACGTTGTAAAATGTAGAGCATGAACGTCAACTGGAAATTTATCGGCAAGCTATCGAACAAAATCATAACGACAATCAGCCCTGTGATGTATCAGGAACGTCAAACTTAACGTGCAGGTTATCTTCCAAAACCGTTAAAGTACCGAGGCCAGCAGACAGAGCAGAATAATGTAGAAATGGATAAGGAACAAGGCACTCCGGATCAAAAAACAGGAAGTTCGTCTGAAACAGTTTAGAAGGATACTGCTCCAGAAGGAGGAGGAAATATTGGAACATAATTCACGCCGGTAGCAAACACTGCCCAAGCCCAAGAAGAAGTGGGATCTAATATCCGAGCTTAAAGTAGACAGACATTCAGGCATATGATGTGAGCTTCTCACATGCATATTTTAGAGAGGACGCACAGTAACGAAACTGCAATATGAGTACGACACCATACAAGAAAGGTTAAACGTGGAAAATTGGGCTTGTTCGCGAAATTGATCCATTCGAACGAGACGTTTTCTAATGCGGAAAAAATGCACTATCTAAAAGGACATGTGGACGGAGAATTGGTAAGACTTACACAACATCTGCTGATCTTGAATAAAATTATTTGACAGCATGGGAAATCCTCCAAAACAGGTATAATAATAAAACATTAATGGCGATCCTGGAATTCCCGAAAATGGAGAAAGAAAATGGATTTAAATTGAAACGGCTTCACGACATCCCACATAACACAAGTACGTACATAGCAAATACATAGTACGCAGAGCGTTGGATTTGCGGATGTACATTTTACGTACACTTACGGTTCATGTACGTGTATTTTACGTACGTGGTACGATGTTTTTGCACAACTCTGTGCATACTAGGAACGTACATTACCGTACGTACACTAGACGTACTGTTATGTATGTATAATGTACTTGCTTTTGCACACGTACTAACACATAATTAGTACGGCACTTTGTACCCAGCAAGTACAAAGTAGTGCGAATCATGTACGTGAAACGTACGTGCATGAACCGTAAGTGTACGTGAGATGTACTTCTGTAAATCCAGCGGTGTACGTACTATGTATTTGAAATGTACATACTTGTATAGCCATGCGGTTCAGTTATCTTTCTGTTAAACAACAGAGCGGATTGTGTACCGTGCGCGGGCGGATAGTTTCCAAATTCTAACGATTGGGATGAAATGGTCATCGGCCGGCAAAATGACAAAACACAAAGTGTGACTGTGTTTGATGTAGTGCTCCATTTTTTATAAGTTTATAATATTGAGGGAATAAATGGACTAAATGGTAAAAACTTATATTTTGGTTAATTTTCCTTAGTATATATTTATAACATTCGTTCATCAAAAATGCATTCCAGCAATGGCCTGATGATGACTTTAACAGTCGAAATCGATTGCCCTAAGGAAAATTAACCAAAATATAAGTTTATACCATTTAGTCCATTTATTCCCTGAGACTGACTGATTCGACAAAATATTATAAGTACTCTTTTATACCAATGTGTAATGACTCACGCGTACCGTCCAGCTACACAACTTAGAAAACTAAAGTAAGGAAAGCCGATCTTGGTACCTAAAAGAGCAAAGCGCGTGCGCATGTCATGATCTCCTGCAAAATTACGAGTTAACCGAAATTTCCGGCGTACCATGTACGTACCTTGTACATTATAGAGTTATAGGTGATCATATACAAATCACGTACATAAGGCGTACATGTTTCTCCCATGGATGTACGTACGTAAAGTGGAATAAAAATTTACGTACAGTACGCTATATGGAACTATACAGGAATGTTTAGACACGATCTCAAATCTAGGAAGAGATACAGCGAAATTGGGTTCAATGGTAACTAGGATCATCGCAAGCAAATGGGACGCAGAATCCAACATGTTGTTTGAAGAAGAGGAATCCTCGAATACTGCGATATTTGGGGTAAATGACGAAGTATACAAGGACATTCAGGCGTTAAACAAAAATCAGCAGGAATTAATTCGCGATTCAGACAGACAAACCAAATTAATGTTGTCTACTATATCAACATTTAAAAAAACAGAGTGTACCTATATTTTAGTGTGCAGTCCCAACAGCGAGAGTCATCTACAAAGATTCGCTTATTTCTTTAATAATAATAATATACACTAGTGTCGAGATCGCTATAGGAACGTAATAACCCAGAATAAATCCGGTGGTGGTGAGCAATAACCAATAAGGGTAAAAAGGGTGGGTGGCCAATGAGGTGAGAGTTTCTGCTGCTAATTTGAAATCCCTATACGCGTTACAAAAAAAATATCCCATTTTAAAAACATTCTACTTAAATAAAAAGAAAGAACATTTGTCTCTTGTCTCTACTACACGTAAAACTAACATACATCACAAAATTCTAAGCTCAGATAATATCGGCAAAAGTACGTGGTCGTTTATTAACAACAATAAGGTCCAAAAAGACACTCAAAACTATAAACTAATGGAAAATCGCGGTACATTGATGATCCCCTGGAGGTAGCCAATCTTTTTAATAACCATTTCAGAAACGCTCCCCTGGACACGATACACTCAATAAAAAATAACAACCCTAGCACTTTAAGCACTAATACTAACCAGAGAACAATGTATCTATACCCTTTCTGTGAACAGGAACTAATCCAGTTAATCAATAACAAAATAAAAAGCAAAAGATCGGCAGGACCTGACGACTCTCCTTGTTTTTTGGTTCGTATAATCTCTCACGTAATTGTGAGGCCCTTAACATATTTAATTAATTTATCCTTTTTAACTGGCGCGTTTCCAGAAGCCCTTAAACTGGCAAAAATTATCCCAGTTCACAAAAAGGGGAATAAATACACTCCAAACTATTTTAGACCTGTCTCTATAACATCCGTCTTCTCAAAAATTTTTGAGTATTGCTTTTTAAACTTAATTAAACAATTAAATACTGAATGTCATCGAGTACGCTACCTTAGGTACTATCTAGATGTGAAACAGCTTCGGATGTTCTACTTTGCCTGCATTGAATCGCGGCTCAGGTATGGTTTGTGCCTTTGGGGTCGGTCATCCACCTTCAATCAAGTTTTTGTCACACAGAAGAGAATCGTTAGATGCATATGTGGTGCAAACTATACACAACCCTGCAGACCGATCTTTACCAAGCTCCGCATACTCCCACTACCCTGCTTATATATCCTGGAAGTGTGTAAAATTATATTTAAAAATAAACATCAACTTCCACATAATTGTGACATACACAAATACCACACAAGAAATACTAATGACCTCAGAGTGCCACGAGGAAGAACTAATGTCAATCAGTCCAGTCCCTATATTATAGGAGCTAAAATTTTCAATAGCCTGCCATTTCCATTAAAACGACCAACAACTTCCATACGTTCAAACGTAATCTAGTCAGTTTCCTTTTAGACAAGTTGTTCTATAACGTTGAAGAACTCTTAAATGATCCTGGTGCATCTCGGTACGTAGCAAACCGTTAATTTTATTTATGTGTTTGTTTCATTGTTTTATTGTATGTTTGTACTTACTCATGTTTGACTCTGTCCTATACATCTCTTGTCGAAACAGGATAAATAAACATTATTATTAATAACACTAAGATGGGGATTGGGTAACATAACGGCGCCATTATGGCGCATTCAATCGGGAACGTATTATTCCAAAAGGTTCTCCGTAATTCTGCAATTCGGGAAAATTTGATAATAGCATAGAGTAATATGATAATAGTCATTAACGCAAGATTATTCAAGATTCTTCAACTTAATTTAGACTGTACGCTGTACTACGGATAACTTTCAATGCAGCGCGTTGCAATTTAATTTTAAGTATTTTAGTTACAGTGGTAGGTACTGTTCCGTGTTGAGTATGTTTAGCTGTAACAATAGAATAGGAGTAATTTAAAGTAATAGCTTCGCCGAATTTCAATCTCAAACGTACACAATTATTGGTTGGAACGACGCAAAAGGTTTAAACTTAGGTCTGGTGTTCTACCCTCTTATATTAAATGTAGATCGTAAATCTAAAAGTTCGATTGCATTCGATGAAAATAATGAACTGCTACATTTGACCTGGTGCTTTGCATAATTAAGAGATTATGCATATAATGAAATTGTCGAGGTGGAAGAAAGAATTATATTTCCCGAAAAGAAATGGGAGCGTCTTTGACGAGACGTTACCTACGTAGCGCAGTGATTCGTAACGAGCCAGTTATTCTCTTTATTGAATGTGATTGTTAAGACAACAGTTTGAATTGAAAATTGCTCATTACACCGGGATTTAAGAGAGCAAGTTAATGTGCACCAACTCAAACAAGTTTAATTATGTAAAATAGGCGTCCAAATTTCTTGCCGTGGAAGACGTTTTCGGAGGAAAACCGTTCAAGAGCACAATTGGAAATTTTCTCGTTATCCCATCGCTAGGTGTAATTTATAAAATTAGTGTCATTATTCGATTTAATGTCCATTGAACTTCCTTTTCGTTGACAATTTTTAATGCATATTTACATCCTAGGAACTCAATTAGATTAGTTTTCTTTTTTCGTGTAATGGATTCCCTTTTTAAATCTCCGAATAATGGTAATGCCAATTTAGCAGTGAGTCAGAGATGTAATGAACTTGTGGGTAAGACGCTAATTGAAGTACTTTGTTTCAAGGTTTTACATGTTCATGTACTTATTTTTGTTAATTTTCTCAAAACGTTTGTAGTGCAAAATACGAAACCGAGCTATACCATTCACAAACTTTCTTACAAAAAATGTAATTACACAATCCGTTATTATAAGATTGGTTGGCACGGTTCAGGTGATGCATTAATTTTAGACTAATTCAATTGAAAATTGCAATGAAGAAGAGGAAATTCTCTTAAAAATCACGAAATTTTAAAATGGAATTGATTCTTTTTTATATGGTTGTGGTTGATGTGTAACAAAAGTATAATTGAATCTTGCTATGTAAATAAGAATAAATTTTCTTAAAGTTACAAAAAATATGGTACTATAAAATTGGACTCGTTTTAGATCGACTAAGAAATGAACATTTCTAAAATATTATAATCTGAAGAGCGAGCAGAAATGAGAAAAAATACCCAATCTTGATTATCATACGACGTACGGTGAAAAAACTACCAACAAATATACCAAAGACTTAATAGAAAGTCCACTTCATGATGTATCATTTTGCCTTGCATAGAAAAGTGTTTCCTTGTCGTATAATGGACTTTCCACTACCTTAAAATTTTTCTCCAATGTCTTCCGAGTCCTTTGAAAGCTATCTGAGCCCTTTCCAAATCTATCTAAGGGTGTAGGAAGTTCTATACAGTCTGAGAAAAGCAAATTAAAGGACAATGGAACGGCTATGGAATACATTCCAAATGGTTTCCCGTTTATCGGAGCTTTTAGGCCGTTATATGCTGTTTCTAAGAAATGACTTCGTGAAGTCTAGCTTGGTAGATTCCGGAGGGTGTCTGGAAAACAGTTAAGCGCCTCTTTAGAGTTCTCAAGCTTTTCACTTTCAGTCTAGAATCTCTAGACGCTTTTTGGGGCTTGTAGCGTTAAATACGATAACGTCACATTTTTATGATCAACTGGCAGGCACGCAATGAAAATTTGATCAACCCACAGTGACCTACCTTACCAACGAAATGGGGTATAAAAATGCGTGCCTCAGCATAAAAATTCAGTCAACTCCTGTTAGTCATGGTGTAGGTGCCCCATCAGGTTTTATTGTTCACTCATCGTAGAGAATCACCCTTGACAAAATTGCACAGCTGCAAGGATTCCCTAGAAAGCGCTTAAGGGACTTTAAGTACGGGGTTATTTTTTGATTCCGCACAGTAACTATAAGAGTATAACTAGATTATTTAAATAATTGTTTCCCAAAAGAAACTATACAGTCATAGTCGCTACAAATTTACAGTCACATCGCCATATTTGTTATTACCTGGAACCCATTTGGAGCCATAACCAACAGAAACAAGTAAATAAGGTTTGCCCTAAGGCGGGTAACTTTAACGCACTTTCCATGCATTGATCAGTACTGCCAAAAAAGCACCAGCTTTGCGCGCTATGTCTGCCTGAAGCATCTGTGGTTAAATTTACAAAAAATACATTTCAATAAATAAAAAAGTTGACATTGCTTAGTCTGCGCATGCGCACATCTGATGTTTAAAATATGCGACATGTTTGCCTTTACTAGAAGCATGCGTTGTTAAAAATTGTGTACAATTTATACGTGTTTAGGTTGGTTTCACTTGAAAATGAGTTGCATTATGTAAAAGCACATCAAAAACTACCGGAAAGTGAGTTTCATGAAATAACTTTCAGCCTGTAAAATGGGCTTTAAGCAGAAGTTATACGTCGTTTAATTGATATTTTGTGCTTTATTAGAAAAAAATTATTGCAAGGATATCTGCAAAAATTTCATTGACTTCGCCAACTGCAATATGTTTGCCTTTACTGGAAGCATCTGTTGTTAAATTTCAAAGAAAGAAAAGAAATCTTCATAAAAAAAGTTGGCCCTAAATAAATAAATAAATCAATATATAAACTTTCTTATTTATTGAGCTATTTATTTGAAATTTTAACTATACCTATATATGCTTTTAGTAAAGAAAAACATAGCCATTCTTATAGAATGTAGCCTGTAGAATCCATAATTTCAAACAGTTCCGAGATTGGGCTACTAGTTCAAAAGTTACAGCCCTTTGAATTTTCTTTCGAAATTGGTTTCTAGTCTATAACTTTTGATTGAGAAGTCTGATCGAAAAAGTACGAATTGGTTTGGATTCTACGCACCAAAATTAATAAGAAAAAGTGTTTTCCCGAGAAATTTTGGTGCAGTCGATTTTTGGTAAAAAAGGAAGGTTATACACTGCCTTTTTTTGAGCCCCGAAAAAAAAATTGTCCCAGATCAACCCGGAAAAAAATTTCCTTATAGAATGTGGCCTGTAGAATCCATAATTTCAAACAGTTCCAAGATTGGGCTACTAGTTCAAAAGTTACAGCCCTTTGAATTTTCTTTCGAAATTGGTTTAGTCTATAACTTTTGATTGAGAAGTCTGATCGAAAAAGTACGCAATGTTTTGATCTACGCACAAATTAATAAGAAAAGGTTTCCCGAGAAATTTTGGGTGTAGCGATTTTTGGAAAAGTGGTATACATGCCTTTTTTTGAGGCACGAAAAAAAAATTGTTCTCAGATCGACCGGAAAAAAATTTCCTTACAATGTGGCCGTAATAGAATCATATTTCAAACAGTTCGGATTGGGTATAGTTCAAAAGACACCCTCTTGAATTTCTTTCCGAAATTTTCTCAGTCTATAACTTATTGAGAAGTCTGATCGAAAAGTACGTTGTTTTGGATTCACCACCAAAATTAATAAGAGAAAAGTGTTTTCCGATCTCTCC